>NW_022280082.1:1980017-2065031 GCF_004355925.1 Anarrhichthys ocellatus
ATATACTGTATATATTTTTCACCCCATTGTGTTCTTGCATTATTAGCTTTTATATAAATCTGTCAAAAACTGAAACCTTCCACAGCTTTTACACTCAAATCTTGAAAGTGCAGATAGTTTAGATTTTGTTTGCTGCCACCACAATACAGTAGAAGTGAATGGAAGTATGTTTATTTTGTGATGTTTAAACTAAGCATTAAATAATCCTTTTTAAATAATCAACAGTAAAATGCCTTTCCATAAAGTCTTGTCCCTTATTTTACTTTGACTAAAGCGAAACAAGGGGCCTCTTTGAATTTGTTCAGAATTCTGTGTTTTACGATTCAACCACATTTTGTAGACAGAAAAGTGTCTCATCATCTGGTGGAAGATTGAAATTTCAACAATTCATAAGATAACAATCAAAATTGAATATCAATTTCGCAAAATATTCCGTCCTTTTGTAAAATAATGTGCTCTTCCGCTGTTGGTGTCGAATTCCTCTGATTTGTGGATGAGTAACCAACGACCCTGACACGTGTCTTGCGCTCTCATTGGCTGCAGCTCTCCGAGAGGTCAGATATTTAGCCTGCTAGGTGATGCATCTGCGAGACTCTCGTCCTTGGAACAGCGAGCGCCGAGTCAAATGCCAATTTGCTTCTGACCTGGGGGCTTTTGTTAGGAAGCACCAAAAACTATCAGCAAATTCCACCATATTCCGTGTTTCCCAGTGGACTCTATCTTAATCATCACTTTCCACGATTCTGTCTTGTGTTTTCCGCATTGCGGAAATCACAGGGCTGTAACTGAAACCCGCTGTGTTCAGTAACTGACCCTGACCTCTGAGCTCCTGTGTAGAGGGGAAAGAGAGGATGAATTCCCCCGTCATGGATCCATAGCACATTAAAAAAACATTCATAAATGGTGTGAAACGTCAGGCTCAGAACCATGAATTTCTAAAAGTGTTAAGAGTCACAACATCTATTCGACAAAATATGAGATTTCTAATCGTCAACACACCTCTCATCACGAACAGGTCGAAACCAACCAACCGTGCTGCCCACCATCAAAGCAATAGCATTTAATAACATGAAATGCGCTCTCTGGTTTTGAAGCAGCCCCCATAGTAGGATTGAAGATTAGTTAATAATTCAGAGCTATTGGAAGCGTTGTTAGGGGATGGTGTTCTCTGCTGTTCGCCTTCACAGCTGCATGGGGCCTGCCAGTGACAGATGGCTGAGCCCATTTGAAGAATTTGGTGCCAGTAAAGCCCAGTAGAGTGTTAGACAGCCATTGTGTTTGTGTCTCTTTATCTTTCTTTCTCTCTCTTTTTAAATTTCCCAATTGTTTCAGTGTGTGTGTTTGAGCAGAAATACCTCTGGACAGGGGAAACAAAGGTTCTATATGACTATCTATCAGATGGTTATGCATGCGTTTTGTGGTTGTCTTTATCGCGGCGACATTGCTGTGAAATGTGGATCGTGTTTCACTTATCGCCCCATTAAGTTTATCACAGAATGTGGTCGGTTTCATTGTTTTGTAAGCAATCTGTCTCCTGATGCTCCACTGGGGGGTGTCCAGGTGTCTTTGGGAGATATTTCAGGCTCTCTGCATGGGCACGGTCCCCCCCCGCCGCCTAGAGGACAGCTCTGTGCTACCTGTTGGAAGTCACAGCAACATCAACAAGACATTGCAGCCATTCTGTTTACCAGAGCGCAGCTGATACCGGGTTTGTTGGGGCTCTGCAGAATTTCTTCTCTGAGACGAGAGTGATAACAGATGTCAGTTGAATAGGATGGTAAGCATAGTGTGGAATGCCAGGATCACTTATGGATGGATTCATAGACAAAGTAAACCATAAGCCATGTGTTTATACTCTCAGTAGAGTTGGACTATTATTGTATTCTTATCTTCCAGTGCACACATTTTCTACTTCTACAAGTTTAGAAGAAAACATATTGCAGAGCTCTGACATTCTCAGCATTGCAAAAAAAAAACATTTTTGAAATGATTGTCACACAATAATTTTTGCAAAAGTCTGTATATCCACACACCACTGTCTGCTAACCTTAATGCTGTCTGTGCTGATTGTTGCAAACAGTCTGCTCAACAAGCACTGCAATGTAGACACTAAAACATGTTCTGACAAATTTTTTTATTGTATTTTGTTTCAAAGTGATCTTTCCTAACACGTAAATCCCCTTTCAAAATAACTTTGAATTTAATCCCATGCACGAAGTCATTTGACAAAGTGGATTATGTAACATCTTCATCTATCATTAGCAAGCATCCATCCACAACTATCTGAGCTGATACTTGTTCTGTGTATTTTTGTGGATATTATTTTTAGTAAAGCACATTTCACTCCAAAATTATTATTATATAACCTTGTTTAGACAGATCGGGGCATTTTGGTGATTTCCTTTTGTCTTTTTGTGTTTTTTGTCCAAACAGAGCTGCCAGAGAACTGGACAGACACCAAGGAGACTCTGCTGGAGGGGATGGTGTTCAATGTGAAGTACCTGGGTATGACTCTGGTGGGCCAGCCCAAAGGAGAGGAGATGGCCTCAGCTGCCATTCGCAGGATTGTTGCCACGGTGAGTCACTGGTGTCCTTCTGACTCACACGACCTTTATATGTCGCGTGAGACTTTTATGTCGACGCTTGCGTTCAAATCTTGCACAATATACTTCGATTTCATTGTCAGCACAGAATACAGTACACACGATGGAGCTGATTCTGATATTTGAAAACGGGAGTTGCATATAAATTTGTCGGCAAGGTCAGGATCTCGAATGGCAACGAGACATTTCCAGAGTGACATTGTGAAGATTTCAATTACGCCGATGCTTTTTATAGAAATTCTCTTGGGGATTTGTGAAATTACAGCCTCAAACTGCAGGGCATAATATTTGAACGACTACTTGTCAAATGCAGATTTTTATGCACGTTATTCTGATGATGCAGGACAATATTTTGCCAGGATGGTCATGTCTGATAAATTGGTAAATTGTTCCACCGTATCTACAGTATGATACAACTTGGGGGTAACACTACAACAGTAGTCACGCCCACCTCAGCAAATGCATTCTCATGGCAAAAAATACACTCTCATAATCATCCTATTCAGTGTTACCTAGCATGTTGGACAAACAGTCCATTCAAGAGAAAAAAGTACAAATTTAAAAGTAAGTCAAATGTTGAATTGACCAGCAGAATGACTTTTAAACCGAGCAATCGGTGTCATTCACCTTTTTAACTTTCTGTAATTCTCTTGGCACGGAGTTATAGTCGAGTCATGTTTATATCAAGGTCAGCAACATAGCTGCTAATCCAGGATTATCAGTGGTTGCACACGTGCAGCAGTCAAACCAGTGATATGATGTTTACTCAACACTGAGCCACACGGGGGATTTCTGAGCGCGGCTTTCTACATCAATTCAGAATCCTGCCCGTTTTCACAACACCGTTTTAAAAACTGTGAAGAAACTGTTGCATTTGAACGGTGAGTTTGTAGACATACACAAACTAATTGGATGTTTTTGTGAACACAAACTTGCATACATCTTATTCCCTCTTCCCCTCTTTCTTCCATGCTCGCACACGTGCACACCTTTTCCACTGAGCGCCGCCAACAATAAGAATGCCTAATCTGCCGGAAAGGCTTTCTCTACAGAAAGAAAAGGCAACCTAATCAGAACCCCCCCCCCCCCCACACACACACACACACACTTCTCAATTAGAGACTGAACCTAATGGCAGGATTAAGATTCAATTGATTTTTTTTACCAGGACAGGAAAAATAACTCGGTTGTCTCTGTCTGTTCCCTTGGAAACCAATCAACCTAAATGGGATTACTGAATACATTTGTGACTTTTCCATTTGCGACATGCTTCATTCAGGCACGATAAGACAAGACAGAGGGACCAAACGTAGAAAGGAAGGCTGAACTTGGCGTATCTCAAGCTGACAGATTTTTTTTTGTGCCTTAAGGCACGACATACGAACATGACCGAAGAGAACGCGGTTGTAACCACTTCCTACATGAAGGAGCTGCCTCAGTCTCTCTTTATTATAAGTTTCCCTTATTTTAAGTGCTGTGAATTTAAGCAGAACTGTTCCTCGTCACTGTTCCTCATCTCCAGGGCATTTAGGCTCCCACAGCAAGCCACGGCACCAATCCTGCTGTCCTTCAGAAGTCCTTGTTTCTGTTTTAAGCAAAGACCCCACTTCTTTTCATCCTCAGCTCCTCTCTTCCCTGTTGGCCTTTACTTCACCTTCTGCAGAAATGAAAGAGTTCCCATGCAGGCTGAATGTCGAAATGTGCAGTACAACGATGAAATCATCTCTTTCTTCTTCTCCTTCTGTATTCCTTCAGTCGCTCTGCTGATTTCTTAACCTGATACCATTTGGATGTGAAACTAAACGGCTCTCGTTTGCTTGCTAATTGCATGCTAAGGAGGTCATTGTCCTTGTCGAAAGGCGCTCTCGCAGACCGCAAGCTCAGCACTATGGCCGTATTTTCTGAAACACCAGATGGAGCAGAGCGGCAGGGGGAGTGAGGGGGCTGCCAGCCCGACCTCGAGTTGCAATGTGTAGCCTTCATTCTGGGCTACACATTGCAACTTTCCTCCTCCACCCTTTTATAAATCCCCCACATTTCTGGGACAACTCATGCAGGCCGCCTAATTTTGCTCGGCAGCCACTGAAGCATTAGAGTTCTTTTTTTTTGGTGTTTTATCAGAAGTAAGATCATCTTAAATTTATGTCAGAGTGACAGGGTAGCTCTTTGGCAAGATCTTCTCTATTTGATGTAAATGTGTTTTTATATTTCATGTTCACAGGCCAGGGCCAGTGCTAAGAAGTTTCAAAAAGTAACATTGACGGTCTCACCGAAGGGCATCATCATGACAGACACAGAGACGACAGACCTCGTGGAAAATGTCTCCATATACAGGTAAATACGAAAATACTGTGTTCAAATAGATTTCATAGAGAAACCTGTAATAAGTGTGTGCTTTTACATGTTACAAGTGGCAGTGAGCTCATTTAGGACTATTACGTTCATGCAAATAATTGGAAATATGCAAAGCATTGAGAATCCGATGCGCTGCATGTAGAAGTGTCACTTAACATTGTCAGTTACCTCAAAGACTTTACAAGGATGGGCGTGCAATATGACATGATGCATAATCACTTAACAATGGTTCATTAGATGGATGGTTCATAAACTAAGGTATTGCTATTCCATATTGAACTTTGGGCCATCATCTAAGCATAACGATGCTAATAATCCCTCAAGTTGAGTCCTAAACCCAAAGAAGTGGCTTCATCTGATACATGAAGAAACTGATATCCTCTATCTAGGTCACTTTGCTCTCTGCCCATCGCTTGGACTCCTTTGGCAGGATTAAACTAAGCAGTTTTCTGCTCTCAGCCAGTTGTGAATCACATGTTTGATCAATTCACTGGGAAACCAATAATGGGAGGGCAGGTGGGGGTCGCCTGGGGGATGCCCGATACTGTCTCTGTGGGTCAAGGAAAGCTGCCCTCTTTCAGTCTACCAAATCAGTGGTGTGTGTGTGTGTGTGTGTGTGTGTGTGTGTGTGTGTGTGTGTGTGTGATTTGCTGACTGGCTTCTCCTCTCTGGATAGCGTCCTGTATTATAGACAGGTCCTTGTCATTGAGGATTACAGTCTAAACATTATATGGCTGGATTGTGGAACAGGCGGTGATAACGACTGTGTGTGTGTGTGTGTGTGTGTGTGTGTGTGTGGATACATGTGGTTCGTGTGTGTCGGTCTACATCCGTTCCTGATCCACCTTATCAGCGGCAACAGACCACAGGCCAGGGGAATCAGCCTCGTCTTTGATCTCCTCCCCTTCCCTCCTTATCTCCCCCTCCTCTCCTCTCCCCCCTTTCATTTTTTTTAATGTCTTGAAAGAAATCTTTCTTTTCTGCACATATTAACATAAACAGAGCTCTGAACGCAGGAATACCCCACCACTAATTGGCTACTTTGAAACTCGTGCTTGCCAGTCTTTGCCGATCCTCCCGAGTAATGATGCAGGAGAGAAGGGCCACATGCAGAGCTCGGGTTGACTGAGGATTGATTTAACCCCTTTATGAGACCCCACCCCCACCTCCTTACAGCCCCACTGCCCCTCTTCCCCCTCCTTTCTTATGTCTTATTTTAGTTGCACATAATCCACTTATTGGCCAAGACAGCAAGTCAAGGGTGAAAGAAAGTGTAGATGTAAGGGCACGGATCAAATGTGTGTTTATTGTGCATAACAAGTAAGGAAAAAAAGCAGTAAATACATTTGAGTATACACCTCACACAGCGAGTGTGTATGTAAATGTGTGAGTTTTTAGAGTTAATTGTGTATTCACACTTATTGGATTCACACTTTCCCTCAGGCGAAGCTTAGTGAGGAATAGAAAACAGACAGGAAGGCATCATGCCATCGCATTAGAAATAAGATCCCCGCAGCCATGACCCACCCACCCATCCACCCACATGCAGACCCGCGCCCACACAAACACACGCGCACACAAACGCACTGACACAAACAATGAATATCATCCCGTATCAGTGGCCTTTTAACTTTTTACAAACGGATATTGAATTCAGCAGCCTTGACAGTCATTCAGTTCCTGGCAGCCCATTCTACAGTGCATCTAATTTCCAGTATCAGCCACTCAGATTATATTATCATGAGCTTAATCTTCTAACATGATCAAGTCTGTCTTATAGTGCTGCTGCAGGTCTAACTGCTGGCAGGGATTATGTTGGAGGACTAAGCCACACAGGAGGTTTGAAAAACCTGTTTTGTTTTTTTGACAGCATGAAGTACCACAGTATGTTATCAAAATATATGATGTGGCAATATTTTACAGATGCCACTGGAGTTTTTTTCCGACAACAATCAATAAAGTTTAAAATGAAGTTCAGCTGTAACAAGTAAAACACTTGTTCCACTTATTTTTTGTACAAATTTAACAAACATGATATTAGTTAATATCTGAGTTTAGGAGCTATTAGTTGGTGTGTTTTTAATATAACTTTGGAGAGAGCCAGGCTAGCTGTTCCCCCTGCTTCCATTCTTTATGCTAAGCTAACCTTCTCCTGGAACTAGCTCCATAGTTAATGCATAGTGGTGTCTTTTTTCTCATCTAACTCTTGTTTGAGGGAATAAGTTTAGTTCCCATGTTGCCAAACTATTCTTTTAAGTCGGGGAAAACTTTGGATCATAAATACAGAAGAAATCTCTCATTTCTGAATACAAGTAATTTATGTGAAACTATTATTTTTCGTTACTGAAACTGAAACAATCTTGTTATCTTATTTGTCTGTGGTATTTTTTTAAATTTCTAAATAATAAAACAACAACAAACAGACGGTATAACTTGCATCTCCCAATGAGCAGAACGCTGTGAGGTGTTCAGCCTCCATCTGCACTGGTGTTACTGATTCATATTCTGACAGGAGCTCACAGAGATCGACCAGCATATCAATCAGCACAACCGTACAGGTCAGAAACGAAGAGCTGGAAGCATAACTAACACACGCTGTTCTGACGTACCATCAGATTTGTGAGATGTGTCTGTCGGATCCCCTGAACAATCTTTTCTCTACCATCCATGAATGTATTTTGCCATTTTCTTTTTGTTTCATTTTTTCCACATTTTGCAAAAAAGTGTTGATGCCCGCTTCCCTACACCGAAAGCAAAATGCTGTGTTTCATTAATGCACTTATGTCCGGTTGAAAAGTTGGAACAAAAGTAGTCCATTGTTGTGTTAAATGGCGTACCTGCTTTATTCAGTGTACATAGAGAATCCGCGGCTTTGATGTTTGAAGTTCCATTCATGCTTTGTACTGTAAATATTAAAATATTTCCATTGATATTCCCCTCTCTGCCTCGCAAACACCGGTGCTCTACACAGTGAGGAGATCAAAGGCTTGTGGTCCACTGAGCCCCTTTGGAGATATGATGCAGACTGACAGCTCAGCTTCTGTTGTTCATGCTTATAGTGAAAATTCTGTGATGCTGTCAATTATTTTCCTTCCTGTTGTTGTTTCAAGCTGAAGGCTTGTTCTGTGAACACGATCCATTGTGTGGCACATTGGTGGCAGTAATTAAAAGGTTTTTTGTTTTTTTTGTTTTACAATGAATAAAATGTGCATGCAGAAGGATCTTTAAGAGACCTTTTGTTTCATCACACTGCATAGAAGTGACTGTAAATTGTGTCTTCTTTTTTACACAGCTCAATTCTCACATTACAGTCATAGATTCTTGCTGCTACTTGTTTGGAGATCTTGGCTCGTCAGAGAGGCCCATACTGTATGTGCACTGACCTATTTGCAAATTTTGCGTATGTTTACTGCTGAACATCTTAACAACAAACAGCATTTCTTGTTGCAGTGCATTTGTATAACTCAGCCTCAGAACTGGCGATCTACCGCAGTGTACGATAAGAGAGAGGAGTGATGAGTTCCAGGCACTGGCTGTGTTTGCAGACTATCTTCAGGCTTCCGTCCTCATACGACTGTCCATGATGATATAAAGAACCTTTATTTCAACTTTGTGAAGCATGCACAGGGTGGCCTTTAAAGTTGAACTTGGATATAGTTATAAAAAGATAATATAATCAATCGCAGGCCTTTTTCTTCTGTTTTATATTGTCTGTAACACCGCTTTACCACTACCACACTTCCTGATTTCATAGCAATAGGTTTTGATAATGCTGCTAATGTAGTGCTGCTGACAAAGCATCAGAATGCACCATTGTGCAGTATATAATGCATTACTTTGTGATGAATAATGTGTTATTAATTTTATTGAACAACAAATTGAAAATTCAGAGAGTGCACATACAACGAGATGCAAATCTGTGGAGGCTCAAACGATAAAAGCCCCCAGAAATGACTGAAATCAGGTTGCGCCAAATAAATTCTAGGCAGAAAGTAGATAATGTCTCAATAAGATGATAAATAGAGTTTTATATTGAGTAGTTTGGAAAACCAAACTTAAATAGGTCAACCCTTTCAACTCCCCCCCACCCCCACCCCGCTCATTTTTCTGCAATTAAGGCCCAAATATAAGTTCGAGGACGGAGGAGATGGGGAACTACTGAGCTGGGTGTCATGGGCTTTGCAATGTGGGTCATGCATCAGTGGAGCAAGAAAGCAAACAATCTGAGAGGGAGATCCGAGCGCTGGTGATTTCATGCTTGTTGTTTGACCGAATAAATTAACTTTATTTTTAGTGCGCCTCCTTGAAGCGGTGCAGCAAATGAGCGTCTGATAGCTGCGGATCCCTTTTGCTTACAAGTTACTGCAATGACGGCGGATTGTATAGAAATCGGCTCCATACCGATGATGATGACATGCATTGTGTGTCCCCGAGTGTCTAAAATCTAATTGAGAATGTATGAATTGTGTTCTATTCGGGGAAAGAAAAACACAACTTCGGCCTGTAGAGTTCTATTCCTGCATTATGCGAGAGAAAGCATCCAATCTGGTTCTTGTGCAGTTAATGATGTAGGTTTTGTATTTCACTATGGTGACAAAGGTCAAGTCCATCACTCACTGTGGCTCATTTACACATCTATCCAAAGCAACAAACTTGACACACTCTGCTGCTTTAGCTAACAACCCCAGATGGACACAGGGAGTGACTCGAGATCGATACGGCTTCTAATAGGCTGCGTAAAATCCGACAAAAACAAATCCATAGGTTTTTGTGTCTGTCGCTTCAGTAAACCTTTACGAGCTGTTGTGGGGGAGCCAAACGGCTTGGTGGACTTTGTCGAGATTGGTTTTAGATTACCATTGGAAATAACTGTCACTGGATTTACAGGCAATTGGATTTCTTGAAGAGGTTCGGTGTGACTGTTTGGAATGAGGTCTCAAGCACAATATAGAGCAGAGATAGTTTTGTAATCCAAGACTGTACTGACAGAAGAAATTCAGATATTTAATATATAAAGAGTTTATTATTTCAGAAATTAATATTTTCAAATAACTCATTTTAATCAGATTTTCTGCAGTTTCACATGCCTTTCTCTATTGGCTGATGTTCTCAAGAGACAAATAAGACCAAACTGTGAGGAATAGCGTATGCAAGTTACCTGAATACAGTGAATTCAACAAACACTCGCACTATTTAAGCTGGCTTGCAGGCGTAAAGCCCCAAAAACAGAACATGTTCAGGTGGTCACTGCAGCTTTATTAGCACAACACTTAACTCAAATAAATCAGGGTCAATTAACCATCTGTGCCTTGCATGGGAACTTTGAATCCACAAAGCATTATTGTATCAGCTTTATAGATTTTTTTTTTTTTTTTCTTTTTTTTTTTTTTGCATAAAACACTTAATGTGTTCCACAATTAATGTAAAAATCTCTCACGGATGTCACTGCTGCTCATTTGTCTCCTGCTCTACCATTGCCAGCTGTGGGACTTAATTAGCATAATATTCAAAACCAGCGCTCTCGTCCTGCTATGATTGGTTTGCTTATGAATATGGAAAAAGGTTGAGAGAAAAAGCAAAGTTGTGGCCTAAATTGACATGTATGTATGTATGTATGACCTGTAGCTGATCCCCTTTCACACAGACATGCAGCTCTTTTGGCTGCCTGAGTGTGTAAGGCCAAACGGTTAAGACCTGCCAATGCACGTTATTCATTTATTCATCTCATCAATTGGTTCCTATCTGGTGCAATTGCTAATTTATCATCATAAATGCTCTTGTGTCAGGAGAATCGATGGTGTTAGTAAACAGGAACAATGATTTTTATTTAAATGTTCTGTCTCTTCTCCTTCAGAATCTCGTACTGCACAGCAGATAAAACTCAGGATAAGGTCTTCGCATATGTCTCTCAGAGTCAGTTCAATGAGACCCTGGAGTGCCATGCATTTCTCTGCCAAAAGAAGAAGATCGTAAGTGTGCATCACTTGTGATTTTGTTGCGTATACCTGTTTGTCTGGGTTTAGCTTGATGTATAGTAAGGAATACATGCTTCTTGGACTGTAGCAGGTCTTGAGGTCAGTTTGTTTGAGGACTGAGTCTATATGTAACTCATCTGGGGAAGCGAGTGGCGTAAATGTAGATGGTGTATGGCTCCATCTTGTGGCAGGACACCTCACAACTCATCAATCTGTATTTAGAGAAATAGTTTATCGAAAAAAGATGTCAAAGCATTTTCTTGAGCACCAAATGGAATCACAACTATTCCATATGTTTTATATTTTCACTATGAATGTTTCATCCTAAATGTGTTATTCTTCCCCTGTTCTTTTGTCTTCAGGCTCAGGCTGTGACATTAACGGTGGCCCAGGCCTTTAAAGTGGCCCTCGATCTGTGGGAGATTGCTCAGGAAGGTAAGTTCACTGAACAGGAAGAAGGTCACATTGAGACAGTTCATTGAACTGTTTTAAAAAACATATGAGTAAGGAAAGGCTCTACTCCATCCAATCTGTGACTAATCTAACTAAGTTTAACAATCAAAAGAACTGAGGGCCACCTAAAACCCAAAAATGAGTCGGCATGTTTGCCCTTCCGGTTCCCTCATCTCTGGTTAGATGCCTGAAATAAGATATGTGGTAAACACAAGAGATTTTAAGTTTTGTTCTACATTATAAAATACGTCAGTAAATACCCCTCTTATGAATTGTGAAGCTTTTACATGTTTTAAAAAAATATGGTTGCTAAGAAGTGGCTCAATGAGACTACAAAACATCATCACGCCGGCTAATCCGCCTCCACAGCCTTGTTGTGTAAACTCGCGTTCATGTCGTAGTTTGTTGATTTGTATTCATGCTTCAAAAAAGTGGTGTTCATTTGTGATCATAAGATTATCATCAGCTTTATCAAAACATGTGAGTATCATCAAATACCAACACATTTCAAACATCCCATAGTTTTCTCAAGGTTTAGTTTTGACAAACATTTTTTTTTTTCTGTCTTCAGACAAAAACAAAAAAGCCAGGACCTGCTGTTCTTGTGCAGCAAGCAAAGGGCAGACACAGACAACAGACACTCAGTGTGTTCCTGCAGGTAAGTTCCTTTGATTTTGTCCTCATCCACAGTGCATTCCTGCACATCACATTAAGCTCAACGGCAGTTATTTAAATATGGATTTATTTGTAAAAGGCTCAATAGTTGAACTGGACACTGTATTTGCCAGATGTGTAAACACATTAGATGACTGCAGTATAATACAGGCAAAGCTTCACTCACAAGAAACACTTGGCTCTGACCAGATTGCTAGCGCTAACAGCTAATTATCCACACTGAGCTAACTGGGAGGTGTGATTCTTGTAGTGATGGAGTTACACCCTGGAATAATTCAGGTGTTGTATTTCTAGGAAGATGAGGATAAAGATTGTGTTATTTCAACCTACTGTATAAACCTGCTGAGAGATACAACTGCCTGTCACCGACAAGATTACTATAACCTGAGTAGTTTAGTAAAAATTACAACTGTAATATATTGCAGTCGCTAAAACGAGACAGTAAGTAGATGCAGATTTAGAGTGAGTAAAGAACAGATTCCTCCAGACTTGAGGCTTTCCATAATCCTCACAAACCGTTTCCAGTGAACACGATTAAGTAAATGCTTCTGTAGACACTGGCGTAATGACTTTGAAATGATCTTTCTAGTGCAGTTTGGTACACAACAATGAGCTTGGTTTTTTCGCCCCAAACTGCATGGGATTAGCATAAATTGGGCATTTCTGTGAAGGAGAGACTCATGGGTACCCAAACAATCCATTTTCATTCACTCCTTCATTCATCCCTTAGGGTCAAGGCGACATTTTCGAAAATCGACATGCCAGTTTTTTCCCTCGCCAAAATTGAATGTTATTTAGCAAGCCGCTAACGGTATGGTAGCAATCAATTCCTTAGGTTTTTCAGTTCCATATACATACTTAGCATCTTCTAGCTACATATTAAACTGAGCCGGAAGACGGCATGCTCACAGTTTAACTGCCGTCAATCACTTCTCACTTGGGACAAATCGCCTAATTTTTACGCCACTCATTTAGTCATTTGGGGGGGCTGGAGATTTTTAAGTACTATCCAATAGCCGTGACATTTATCGGTCAAAATGTTTTCCACTGCTCAGAGGGGTAACAGGGTCTGCTAAATGAGACATAATCGTCCATTCAGTTTGTTGTGAGATAAGGGCTGGCTTTCCCAGCTGCTTTCAATTAATATTGTCTCTACTTCCAGCGGTAGTGGACCGAGGACAGAGAGAAAATGTGATGTGAAAGCCTCAAGGACTTTTGGAGTAACTCGGCACAGAGAGTCGTATGAAAGTTTTAGAGGTTAATTAAATTCTGCCTGTTGCAGAGAGAGCTGTGAGTGCCACAGGCAGGAGCTGATGTTTCACTTCGATACTGCAGACTGGGAGATTTAAAGAAACAGAAAATACTGACAACTCCCTCCTTCTCGCTTCTCTGTCGTCCATCTGTATGTGTCCCGTCCTTTTCCGTTTTTCTGTCCCCCTCTGTCTCACCTCCCGTGTCCCTGTCAACCTCTCGTCCACACCTGCCACCTCCCTCAGATCCAGAGGCACGCAAGCCTGTTGGGTTGGAGGAGAAGCTCCGGAGGCCCTTCTTCTCCTCTTTACTCAGCTCGCCCTCGCCTCGCAGTAACCCCACTCGGAGGCGACCAATCAAACACGACTCTTGGGTAGGTCACACCATCTGCCTCCAACCTGCCGATTGGGCCAAAAATAATGGTTAAAGTGGTTTTATGCTATGGTGACAGATAGGGATGCACCTATCCAACTTCTTCTCTCCTGATACCGAATTCCTGATACCTGAAACTCAGGGTACCGATCCTATAGGAGTGTCTTACTCCCAAAGTTTAAATATGTACACCTCACTCCATAGTATAAGGATCCTTTTTTATGCACGCTAACATGAGGCCATCAATGTTGTCACATAAACTTAATTTGGTCATTTCCAGTCCGGTGTATCGGATTGCTGTGTCTCTCGTATTTTTTTTATGTTTTGTAAATCACTTCCTTTCTCCTTGGATTAAAACCATCGACTGCTTGTCTGTAAATAAATCAATACAAGACTATCTAAAAATATCTAAAGGGTTATGGGGAGCAGTGTGTCTATTGGCAAACAAAATATTGAAAAAATAAACCTCTACATATCATGATTGTTGGGCATTTTCCTTGCCTTCTGAATTCAATTTTGAGATAAATTGTCAAGATAAATTGTCAAGATAAAGAGTCAGCTGACTTGAAGAGATGGCAGAAGCCGCTGCAAAGTGTTGTCCATGCAGTTTGAAAAGGCCGAGTCAGTTTGCAACCTTTAGTTGAATATACTAAACCTTACTATATTTTTTCATTTTCAATTCAAAATTCAACAAGTTTGCCCCCTTTATTGTGTTTTGTGGGGGAAATGCCCAACATTATAAACTGTTTCTGACACTGATGTCTGTATAACTGGAGCAGTTACATGTAGTTGTTGTAAAACTTTCTTTATGTTTATGCTGCAGAGGCTCACCATCAGTCACCATCCTGGTGTTCACTTACAGATTCGTAACACTAGGTGGCACTATATGCATTAGAATATCTCACCTACTGGCTGATCTTCTAAATGCATCTGTGTTCATTGTTGCATATTTTCCCTTTATGGGATTTTTCTCTCATCGGTAGAATTGAGTCAGATTTCATCTTTACTCCTCTCCTACTGTTGTGTTGTTTATAATCCATGTTTGCTTTACATCGAGTTCATTTGTTTATTATTTTCAGTGTAAATTTGACAGAATATTTATTTAATGATATTCATTAGTATCTCATAAATTAAAACAATGCAAGGTGATATAAATTGTCTGGATCACTTGCTTTCCCAAATGTGCAGAGAATGTAGAGCAACAAAGTATCCATATCCATATGTTTCCAGACTTATATTAGTCATGCAATATTGCCATTCAGTCAGTGATTGGAACAAAAAGCTGCGTTGTGCAGTATTTGATTCTTTAGCTCATAAATTAATTTGTGTGTCACATGGATAAAATACGTTATGACAAACAGCTGACTCAGTGACGAGCCACAGGAGCAGCAGCATTGTTATTTAAAGTAATTTACGTGTGTATTGATTTATATTGTTCATGTCCCAACAGGACGTGGAGGATGGCCTCGATGATGCGTTCTCAAGGTAACCTTTGCATATGACTACTGCTGAACACTGGGGATTCATTCTTTTATTTAGGAAAGGAGATGGGATTGTTCACTCACACAAAATACTTAAATGTTTCCCCCTTGAAAACCAAATTTATGAATTTTATGTTGACTCCAGTTCGAAACAGAAATGCAGTAGATCCCCATTTGAATGCTGTCAAGCAATGTTGACAGTTGCACTGAGAGTGATGGTCAGCTGTCAGTAATCCTTCTGACTCTTTCAGATAAGAAAAACTGGATTTGACAGATTGACTGACACAAATATTTATTGAAATTCACAGACACAGACAGGCATATGCAATAGTCTCCTTTTCTTAGGTAACTCTATGTTAAAAGATGACGTTACACCCACAGCAATGAGCTGATGTAGAAAGGATGCACATAATAATTGTGTGGTAACTTCATTCGGTGTCCTAAAACGTATTTGTTCGGGTCATCATTGACTGGTGAGGTGTTGACAAATGATGACAGAGTTTAGAGTTTTAGTAAGTGTAAAGTTTAGTGAAGGTGGAGCTGTTATACTACATGTTCATCTGCAGGTTTAAAAAAAAAATAAAAATCTATTCAGTAATACTTTTACAAGACACTTGTACAGCCTTTTTTTTGTAATTTAAATTAGACCTATTTACATTTATAATGTTCTCAGATATGTTGTAATCTCATATATATGTTCTGCAGATGTCTGTTTGAACTATTGTATTCTATGAAATGGGAAACAGTTGACCAAAATACTTTATTTTCTAACATTTCACTGGTGTAAACAAACGCACACTGGCGTTGTAGTCTCAGTGCAAGATGGCGTTCAGGCACACATTAACGCCAGCTGGCGATATAAAACTATATTAAACCATTGGAATAGGAGACTAATAATGACGTCATCGGCTTTCCGTGTGCCGATTGATCGCGGAATGTGCTGTGGTGGCAAAGACGTTACCAGCGGAAGCACTGAAGCACATATTCATTTTGAAAGTGCCATGACAGATTGTGTAATTTCATCACTCTGTCAGTCAGTGACGGACTTTCACATTTATCGGGCCGGTTCCTGCTTTGCTGCAGTCCAGGCGAAAAACAGACGGTTGTTTTCTTCCTCTTTGACAGTTTTGGCAGCGCCTTTCCCTGTTCACTATGCTGATTACCATACAGTGCCACTACATCGGCGTAATGCTGCTGCCTTCACAAAAGACGTAAATCCACCAAGTTAGAAAATAGTGTTAGAAAATGGCTTTTCATTTCCTCCTATTACCAGCCGATATGTGTGTGTCCTGCAGTGCTGTTTTGTTCATCCATAAAGAGAGAAAAGCAGCCCGGTGGTGCTTTCACACATTAAAGAGACCACAACTCATTAAGTGATGTTGCCTGTGGCCAATATCTGTTTGTTGTGTTGGAGCATGCAACGCTTTGGTCCAAGCAAATGGGTAAATGTGTGGCCGGGTGTGAAGGGAAGTCATTCCTGAGGCTGTCCTGAGCAGGGACGAGGAAATGCTGACCTCAAGTGTGGATTCCGAATGGAGGAAGGTGTGACACTTCGATTTAGATTTGACCATCCTACAGGAAATCCTGAAGGATTGTGGGAATGATAAGACATCCTCCCCCTGCAGAGGTCAGCAAGGATGTCGGGCTCTGCTGTGGCGGAGCACGAATGGTGGATAAGATCTGCCCTGATCTCTGGAAGACTCTGGATCACCTTCAGTTGTCATGGCTGTCACACCTCCTCAGTGTGACGTGTGACTTTGGGAGTGACTTTAGATCAGCAGAAGGAGGGTTGTGGTCTCTGCTCCTTTACGAAATGTTCAGGGATCATACTTTTATATACTGCTCCAGCCAATGGCCAAACATTAGATGTTGCTCTGGTTACAAAGAAGCATGCCAATGTTTTACACACTAAAAGATTCAAGACATTGCCATTGCCTATCTTGTCTACATTTTGTTCCACAGCTGTGAATGGTTTGGTTCTCAACTGCGCGGTCCTTTTTAGGAGCTTTGTGTAGCTTTTAACATAAAACATTCCAATAGTAAAATTAAAGTCATTTTTTATTTTTTTGAAATCTTTTTAGGTTTTGTTTTTGTAAGCGATCTCTCCTGTACATAAACACCTTACCATCAGGCCTCTTGAGCTAGTGTCCTGCTTAGCCTCTTTAAGAAAGATAGCGTTGGGGGCCAGTTGGTGGATCTCTTTAAACCACTTTATTTGTCTGTAGCAGCACATCCTCCAGGGGTCACTAGCAATGCTATACAGTCTTCTAACTTGTTAAATCACTTCCACCACTTTTAATTAACTGTGTAAGCACAGGTCAGGGTTGGGGACTGTGAAAAAATCGAATTGTAAGAATATAGTTCTTCAAGTATATTCAACTGTTGACATGAACTTCCGTTCGGTTTATTTAATAATTAAATTTCCATTTAAGATGTCTTCATTCATCGGCAACCTTGGAGTTAACCCTAATTTGCGGCTTTGGAATGAGTCGATTGAATTATTAAATCTCATCTAAATGTGATGAGTTATTACAATTTAATGTAATTTTATGCTTCTTGACTGTTATTTTTTTATTTCATAAGAGACATTCTGAGTGTTTTAACATATTTAAGCCTCTCATATTTAGTCACGTAGTTATGATTTCCTCTTTCTTCTATCTGGCATGCAGCAACATGGAAGTAGAGGAGATGGACACCGGTAAGTGATGTGACTCATGTTATTTGCATGCTTGATGTTGCATGTTGCATGAGGCCTTGCAATTATAATACCACTAAGTTCCAGACTGTCCAGAAATAAGCAAATCATCTAAATGAAGTGGTCGTCTTTGGTGGACCTTTTTGTGATGAGCTGACATGCCTCAAGGACCCCCTCCATGAGGGAAACTTCTGGCATCTGCACATGTTGATTCCATACTGTACTGTACAAAGCCACATTCAAGTTATTTATAAGCTATTTTTTTTGTCATTCCACATCCTATCCTTTCTTCTCTATCCGTTTTTAAGCTTAGCATATCCTGTGAACCCCTTGGATGAATACATATTTCCTGCCTTTGACCTCTGTAGCAATATTACCTTTTCTCTCTTCCTGTCTCCGTCAGACTGGCCGAGTCCTGCTCCGAACCCGTCTCTAACGATGCAGCTCTGAGTCCCAGCGAGGTCTCCTGCGAGAATCTGTTGTCTATTTGCAACAATGAGTTTGAATAACACACGCCGAAATAGCTGCCCCAACTTAAGAGCGCCACAGAAAAAAAAGAAGAGAATCAAAACACAAAAAAACAGTAAACGTCACTTGAGCCGACAGCAAAGCGCATCACGCTTCCCCGGTGCACGACCTGAATCGGTGAGGCTCTGCTTGATTTTCTGTGGCTGCTGCGGAGAAGACAGAATGGATGCCCTGATAATATAAACTGCCATGCCTGACAGTCGACACTCCACTCGGTGTAAACAGCCATCCTACGCCATATTCCTACTCTCACCAACTGCCAGACGAAAAGGCCGTGCACACGATGTACAACACGGCACTGCAAGACGTGCACGAATTACGTGTTTCTACTCAAAGAAGTTCCACAGAAGATTCTCCTTCTTTTAATCTGAACTTGTAAAAAACACTGTCACTTCCACTTAGATGAGTGGAATTCAGATGAAGATATACTCAGCATCAAGCAGTTTAGAGATGTGTGTACATAAAAGGCTGTCGCCTCCTTTCTGAAAACGTGAAAGCTCTGATCTCGTCGTTTGCTTAACAAAAGTAACAGCTGCCAGTCTCAGCCGTCACTGGAGGAAGTCCAGTGTTCAGAGAGATCATCAGCAAAGCTGGTACACATCTTCAGTCATGATATTTTATGAATTACGCGTTCATCTTTCAGCTTGTTTGTGCTTTGATTCAAGCAGTTCTTTGAATAATGAAACGGCATGTGATAAAGTCATGACATATGGGCAAACTATACCCGTATGTCATCTTTTTATTGTTTGGAACATAAATGTGTTTTAAGGTAAACACATCTTAATCTGTTTTAAAAAAAATTTGAATCCACCAAAACACACACAAAGACAACCATACTATTGCGAGAGATGTGGATTATAAATGATCAGAATTGATATTCCATTGTATTCCCGTGTGCTTGCTTGCTTTGTGGTAACAATGTCAGTAGATTGTTTGCAATGTAAAGAAAACACAGCACAACAGCAGACAGGCTGTCTATATGAATATGGCTTATGTAACCAAAATACAATGACTAATTTACATGCTGCCGTCTCCTCAGTCAGTCAGCTGCCACTGTACATAAAGATGATGTTACTGTTAAAGAATAGCGATGATGTAAGGTTAAGAGGACGAGTGTATGGCGAGGCCAAATTATTAAGAGTAAAGCAACATATTTCCTTACTCTGTATTTTTTCAATGTCAAAGCTGTGTAATTTATGTATGCATATGGTATCATTATAAAAGAAGTAGGATGAATACATTCAGGGCTTCACAAAGGTTGTTTTTAATAATCATCACTCTTGTTGAGATGTGAATGTGTATATTCCTGTATGTTTTTCATTAGGTTAGACAATTTGTACAAAATATAATCATACGTGTTTTTTTTTATCACTGCAGGAATTGCTTTATTTTTTCAATATAGCCATCAGTCACCCATGTACAGTATTCAATTATTCAAAGTCCTATTCTCGATTGAGTAATCACCTGTTACACCGATCGACACAATTCACATGTTCCTCGATTAACCGCAGTCTGTGCCACAAAACACGTCCTTCGTCCCAGATCCTATTATATATGAATTACTGCTTATTTTTAGATGACTCTCGGATGACGTTCGCTGTCGGGAGGGTATTATATCTTTTCCCCAGTCTGTCTGAAGTGGTCCTTCCCTCTGTATTCATGGCATCATGACTGAGGCGGAGGTAGCGCCGGGGGCTCAGTGTCGTTGTCATGACACCCACTGCAGAATAATTGGATGGCTTTATCAGGTTACGCCATGAAGCTTAATTGCATTGTTTCCTTCCTGACTGGCTGAAATAGCGTCTCCATAGCATCTTTGAAAGTCAGCTCTTTGCGGTTTTGGGTGTCGTAAATAGCCTCCAGCTCGTCTATGGAAGACCTATCGAGCCGTGTATCGACTGTTCAGCAGAGTGCAACGTCAAAACGCAATGTCGTCATTTTTGCCTTACCTTTCTCATCTTTCGTCACGGATAGAAATTATTTTTGCATATTTTCTCACGTTTTTCCGCTCCATCATTGACTGATGCCTGTGTGGATGCTTCAGTATCTGCTGATTCAGTGCTATTGAGTGCTATTTGGAGATGGGCTGCTGTCCAGGAGCTCTCGGGCTCAATAATGGTTTTCAATAACGACAACCAACCAACATAGTTTTGAAGCACATTTACGAAAAAGGAGAAAAGCTGGAGTCGCTTCTTCCACAAGCTGCATTATTCTCCCGTGCAGAGACCTATAAGGTTCCCTGGTAGATATTACACTTGGATGTAGTCTTCACCCAGACTTTACCCTTTTTAAATAGATTTTCAAGGAAAAACATCAGTGTGAGCCCTCTGGGTTCTTATGTAGAACTGATCAATCACCGTATACATTGTGTCATGGCGTGAATTGATCTGCTGGACTGAAGAGTTTTCTTTCATATCTTCAGTATTCTGAGCACAGCACACTTTGACACACAGCAGATCTTGAATGGATGTGGTTCTTTGGCTCAGCCGAGAATTGTCCATGCGGGAGAGGGGGGTGAACAGACCGACCTGCTCCTGGAGGTATAACATGCCAATTTGAGTATACAGTGCACTGAATACAAATCAGACCGTGAAGGTTTTGGGGCCAGAGAACATTTGAGGCTTTCAGAAATTTCAGATATTCTTGCCCAAATTAACCAGTGTTTACAGTGTCGGTTTACTTTTCAAAGAAGGTGCTTATTTTCTATCTATGCAATTAGTGGGGTTTTCAACAGTGTTGTGTTATTATAATAAAAGCAATTTGTCTATAAATCACAAGTTGTCCTAAACTGTTAAAAAAAAAAAGTACAGAATTTGGAAACTGTTATGGTTTGTTACATATGCATAATAAAATACTTTGTACAAATATTGAATTGCAGTCAACTGTGATTTTTCATGTCTAGAATACCATTTGAAGAAACCGGTCTTTTGTTAAAAAGCTTCTTCTCTCATTGACAGTATAGTTGCAGAGATACTCTGGCCTTCAGCAATGCCAGACAATATGATAGCGAAGTGTAGCAAATCAATTTGATTCCATAATTACTCTATAATTTGATCAATAATGAGTTTCAACTACTCGGCTTGAAAAAGAACCAACTAAAGCATCACAGCTCGCTGTGCAGACGAGCACTCTCTTTATCGCCATCGTTGATCTGTCCAGAACGTTTTAGTTTAAACATAGTTTGAATCCATACTGTTTTCCTCTCAAACACTTCACAGCTCACTGTGGTCGATCCAAAGCAAGGACAGCCTCTTGTTTGGCCGTCTGACTGACACGATCGCATCGATGTGTGTCTTCATTCTGCCCGCTGCTCATGGTTGAAAACTCAAATGATGCATACCAGGTGCAAAGCGACGATGTCTCTCCTCTTCTCTCTCAATCAGAAAAAGAAGAATGTTCATATGAACTAAAACAGTTAATTAAATATCAGGTACAACTATTTGTACACCGCAAACCTGATTAATCTTTTAAAGTACCATATAGACAAAAAAACCTGACGCACCGAAGCTTGTTGTATTTGTTTACAAGTGAAATGCATTTCAATAAACTGATTTCCCCAATAGCATTAAGAATGAACATGAAGGAATATGTATGTTCACCTGAAACACAGAAAGGTTGTCAAGGGTTCAGATCATAGACAACATAACAACATCCCATAAATCCCCTGAACAACTGATGGAAAGAAGTCTGCAGTGATAAAGTTAGGGTGGGGGAAAAAAAATAGATGGTGTACAACATTACCTATTAATCCCCAGGAGGCTGCAGTCACTTTCTATTTTAGGACGAGCTGTATTCTTAACGTGTAATTGCGTTTTTGATTAGGAACGTTCTAGTGTAAAGGCCAGGTGAGATGGCCTGTTTATACTGCAGCAGACAGCCTGGTCTCGTAACTTCTGCTTCATTGCTTGATGACTGCCGTCTGCACAATACATTTACCCAAGAAATCTTTACCTTTTAGTTGTATTATAATAGATATAGAGGGAAGTGAACATATAATAGTTTCTTATGTGTCTACAATGAACGAACAGTAGGAGTATACTGTAGTGTGGCCAACGTCAGTCCGACACACATGGATATCCATTGAGTCACAGAACAGCATCACTGAAAGCATCAACTTTTGGAATGGAGAGACAACTCTTAATTTGAAGAGCTGTAACAAAACATGAGCTGAGCTCTTCAAAACCGCTGCTTGTTATCCCTCACATCACAGCACCAACCCAGCCGTGTCCTGTGGCTTTCTCTCCGGTCTCAAACCCATGACTTGGAGAACAGCAATGCTTGATTTAAGATGAATCCAAACAAAGGAAGCTCTTTTATTTATGCTTACTTACTGTCATCCAATATTAAACAACTGTGTTGTCTTAAAGTTCTTTAAGGTAAAATAAATTCCACCAAACAACTTTTTGTTTGAAATCCTGCCCCCGTCAGGATTTAATGTCTTTCTCCCCTGCACTATATGCATTTTGTTCTTCAGAATGAAAGGAGTGATGATGATTTTAACTCCCATATTATTACCAAATGAATTTGTACCACTTTGAAGTATTACCTGCGTTAAAAAAAGTTTTTGTGACTAGGCCAGCATTTTCTGCACGAAGTGCAGTTTTCTACTGTACTGCAAGTCTCGGGCCAGCATTTAGTGCACCAAATGCATCTTTGTGACGGTTGATGAGCAGTTTCTGTGTGAAAGTGCTTTTTGTGCACATTGGAAATGAGTTATGCACAGAAAGTCCATTACATTAGCTGCAACTTTGTGATGGGACATTCTAAAGAGGGTTCATTTTACACTTCAAGAAATAGGAAATGTGCAAGATGTGATGTTGAACGCTGGATGATAAAAGCGAACGCCCTGTTCTAAAAGCAGGCAGAATAGAAGAAAACATGACCAGCTTCACAGGACTGCAATCGTGTTTATTTCTCCATTGTTGGCATCTAACTTAGAATGCACATCAAATGCTATTCTACAGGCAAAGGACCTGCATGCAACCAGTAAATGAATGATTTATGTACAGACATGTTTTTTTTTTTTTTTTTTATGAAATATGAAAAAATACAATGTTATCCAGAAAATGGTGCTTTAATATTATTAGAAAAAATTAAGACATGGTGTTGTGGCGGATCTTAAAAATGAACACATGTATTTGCTTTCTCTCCTTATTAACAATCTGCCCACAGGAGTCCTTTAATATCCATTTGTGATGAGGTAATATATTAATTCCTTTCCTTGAGAAAGGAATTTGGCTTCCTTCTTCTCAAACTTCGATGATGTTGATAGACGGCACAGAAGGATGAAACTGCAACAGACAAGATAGATACAATTCATAATTAGTAATTTACTTTCTCCTTTACAATAAAGACATATTTTGATGATAGAAGACAAATACAGTGTTACAGTTACAGTAACCTATATCTGGCAGAGGAGCCATGAACCCAGCTAGTATTATTTAAATGCAGGAAGACTCCTAATAATCTACATTCCACTTTAACCACCGCAATACTTTGGCATAATAAAAGTAAAAAGGTGTTTTTATTGTTGCATTTCACACCATTGTTGAGTAATATATAACAGATTTATGTCGCTATGAATGAAATTAGAAATATATTTTGAATAAAAAGGAAAATATGAAGTCATTTTGTTTCAACCCGTGAAAACAGTACCCATTTATTGTCCTTGGTTTGATATCAGATTTGGTTTTACTTTAAAGGAAAACGTCTTTCTTAATTAAACATACACAAGTATTCTCCACATGCCTCCACATGCAAATTGCGTTTTCAAATCAAATGTCAATTCATGTCTTGCATTTTAATCACGGGAACAGCTGGCTGCTTGCTGTTAATCTATTTTATGTGAGAATGTGTAGACTAGTAAAGCACAAGAGAGGAGGTTCCAGTCGGGTCGTCGTAATAAACTGAAGTCTATGTGGACCTGCTACACATACACCATCACAGGGCAATGTTTTAGTTATTGATCAAGCACCATCTCCCAATAAATCCACCATTAATCATGGCATATTGGAGCTCTTTGTGTTCCAGCCTGTACAGTAGAACTAGATGTACCTGCATCCTACAAAACTACACTAAGTGGGCCCTTAACAGCAATGAGAGTTGGCTGAGCACAATTAGCAGATTACATCGTTATTCACTGGAGGAGATTGTTTCTGCAGGGAGGTGCTTCACAAACAAAACAGAACATTTTGACAATGATAAGAGTGACGATGGCTGAATTCCATTTAGCTGCTTCAGTTTCAGGGTCGAGGTGTTTGTGTGTGCTGGCTCACCGTCACTCAGAGAGTGTGTACACGTACAGCATGCTTGAAAGAGCCTTTATGTGTGCGTGTATTCAGAGGAGTCACGCTCACCTTGCTCCTCAGCAGCCCTCCGCTGTGGTGCTCCGGCGTGCTCCTCTCTGACGACGGCTTGGCCTTCTCCTTGCTGTTGCTGGAGTCGTTGTCCTTGATGATGTCATACTGCCGGCAGAACAGGGCGATGACGGCTGCGAGGAGGTGAGGGATGGGCACGTGTACAACACACACACACACACACACACACACACACAAATGACGATAGGAATTCAGTGGTGGGGCGGCAACTGTCACTCACAGACATGTCACCACTTCTTCTAACTAAGCACGTTGAAAGGCCATGTTGATAATGGAATTCTGCTCCCAAGGGAGCGTGATGGCCGGGCTTTTATCTGTAGGCTTGGAAGGCAGTAATTCTCTATGGAGTTTGCTTTGCTACCATATGTAATCTGCCAGATGCAGTCCTGCCTCCAGTTTACCCTGCGCTCACAATTATCTTCCTTGCTTCACCGAGGTTTATGAATTTATATGAGAAGGCTATCATTAAATATTCAATAACTGATCTGGGGTTGTGGTACTGAAAACTAGGGAGCTGTGAGAAATAAAAGTTATTCATTGAAATTATTATTCACGCACACATCATGTAAGCGCTCTGCAATATTGCAGCTACATGTCATTGTGAGACATTCATGGCCGACATCTCCACTGGTTTGTTTGGTGGTTAAATTACAGCAGCGTTTGTGTCATTTGTGACGTTTACATTCCAGTTTATTGTAATGTTAATTTAATGTGATTTTTTTTAACTTTCACAACATTTTAAGCACTTTTAGAAACCAACAGAACATTGCTACACAGACACACTATACAATATAGCAGAGGAGATTGCATTGGGTTGAAGCAATTTGCTTACTACTTTACCATTTCATTCACTTTATTCAGACCCAGACCAGTGAAAGTTAACAAAATAAAAGATAAAATGACACGGATAGGACAAATAAATCGAATAAGAAAAGGAATAAACAAATACATTAATAAATGCAAATGTAAACAACTGTCTTTTGTAGATTGTGAATGTTTGGAGGTGCTTGATGCCTCATAACTTGCAGGGAATAATCTCACTTTAAACTGGACTGGCTGCAAATGTGCAGTCCATGATGAATGTGCCACATGAGGTGTTTTTATTCTTCTGCTCCCACTCTTCACAGCCTCCATGTTACTTTGGTTACTCTCATTGGTATTATTTAACATCTCACTCTGGTGCTCGGGGGTGGTAAACCCCGCTCCTGGCAGCCTGTCAGATGTGCCACTTCTCATCGTCCCTCAACACTTCATTAATCAGTACACTTCCTCAAAGGAGTAGAAACTCATACATGGATGGAGAGCTTGGTTACAGAGAATGCTCAGGAAAGCGTGATGTTGTTTTGACATCGCTGTTGCAAAAAGAAAAAGCCTCAAAGGGATGGGACATGCAGAGTTGGCAGATTTATTTTTCCGTTTTTTTAGACTTTAACTTCCACTTAACAGGGATCCTGTAGGTCTTGATCTGGACGACTGTCCATTCATTGGCGTCTTATGGATTGGTGCATCAATGTATTTATGTAACTAGATAATCTATAGTGTGAAAGCTCTGTCAGGTGAGCACCATTAATCTATATATCATTGAGGCTGACAATAAATACAAACAAGTTGCAGTTCCTATTGCAAAAATCCAATTATCTTTTAGCTTATTTAGCAGGATTTTAATGTAATTTCTTCATTGACAACAACTAATCAATATGCAAGTGTTTTTACCCGTCTTTCCCTTCGATTTCTTTCTCTTAAGACGGAATCATTATTAACCAACCTCAGTCTGCAAACCTACCTGCCCACATGACCAAGACCACCACGATGATGATCATCTCCCCTGTTTGTAGATGACGGGACTTGTCCAGACCCTGCACAGTGGGGTCATCTATGAGAGAGAGCACAGACGGGACAGGTGCAGTCAACACAGACTCCTAAATACTACTGAGAACATTTGGTCCTAAGCTTTTTTACATGGAAGGGACAACATATGAAATAGATTGATATGCAGTCCAGTTGAACAAAATCACAACCAAGGATTGAAAAAACACCCTGACATACTGTCAGTAACAACTGAACATTGACTTTTACAAAAGTAGCATTAGTGACAGAGCTCTTTACTGGATTTCCTAATAATGTAAGATCTTAAACCCTCATTCTGTTGCTAATGACTGGCAAGTGGACACTTCCTTTATCTCTCATGACTGTTATGCCATTTCACAAAAAATGTCAGAAAATGTGGTGAGCATTACAAATCAGTCCGGTAGCATTAATCCTCCTTTAAGTGGATTGACTATGGGCCTATTTCCACTCCCCAAACTATCTCTTAATATCTTTTCTGTATGGAACTCTTCCAGAGCACCACTCTTCACAATTGCCTCTTTTAGTGAATGAAGTTGTCAAGAAACTGGCCCCGAATGGCAGACTCTCCGCTCTCTTCACATGATGTGCTGTTACGGATTGGGGGCAATAATGCTGCCACGTTTTTTTGAAAGTCTCGGTTAGTTGTGTGTATGGGAATGTGAGTGGAGACGGGGACGAAGTACAGCACAGTGGAAAATAGCTTCAAATGACAGAAAAGTCCTCGATATTTATATGTATTAGCAAAACAACGTACATCGGGCAAACAGCGCAAGCCTCTCACAACTTTCCACATCTTCTTTTCTGAATCATTTCACTTGACAAACGTTTATCTTTAGGTCAGGACGGAAGACTGATTGTGCCTTCCCATTGTACAGTGGTCTGTAGAGCTGAAGTCAGACGACCGATCAGGACTGAGGTCAGCGCAAAGTATGACTGGTGCCTCCTGTGAGTTGCACTCCACTTTATTTATCCTACATCTCTTCTATCTGTCTGACCCTAACCAACTGAAAAATAAAGTAGTTCTGCATGTATAAAAAAAGGAGTATGCATAGAGAAACTACTGATAGGAGTCTGTTTCAGAAAGGAATTGACCCTTTGGGGCTTCTGTATTCTGCAACACTCTCCAACTGTTTACTGTTTACCATTTTCTAGTTGATCTAATGACCCTACTTCATGTTGATAAAAAGTGCTTTTGTACATGCGGACTGTGTGTTGCATGCTGATATGCAGTATTTCATACCACAGAGTGAGTGAATATGACCTGAATAACATGTCCTGCTGCTGTATCATACATATTTCATGTTGTGGCGCCGCACTCGGCTATGCTGTGTGATTCTCTGCTGTAGCGGAGGATGAGCAGATTGTGGACCAAAGAGTTTGTTTTGAGGTAATTAGTTGATCCTTCCTTCTGCTCCCCCCAAATCCCACAGTGTTGTTTGTGGCTGTGAACTGTGTCGGAAAAACCCTGTCGCAACACACCAGGGGTGCTGTACTGGTGTCACAAAGATGCGACATTGGGATTTCCTCTTGCATTATGTCTCCTACAAAACTAAGCAATTTAAAAACGTGATTTAGACTACAGGTGAAAACAGTGCTGTTCTAATGTATATGTATATAAAACATGAACAACAGATGGAAAACTGTGAGTATCAGTCAAAGTCAAGAGAACATTTTGCTGGAAGCAAGCCGCGTGCAGCGTACCTTTGTCTCAGTGTTGTTTATGGGAGAGCCTAGGTGTAGCTTCTGACTCAGCAAAGACAGTTTGGCATCTCTTTGAAGTATCACTGTGTCTAAGGGGACCACCTACCTAGTTAGATTTGACTGCTCAAGGTATCTGTCCTTTGAAAGTATTTTTTGTGAAACCCTTTGACAGCTCAGTGACAGCAGGTAGCATTTGTACCGCCTTTGTTTCTTTTATTTGGGAATCATTTATATAACGTATCTGGATATTTTTAGTATACACTGTGGCATCACATGCTAATGAATACAGCTTTCCCCCCCTTTAATCACAGGTCTCCCCGTCTGTAAGCAAAAAGAGAATCACTTTCAGTATAATGAATCGTACATTAAATCGCTTATATTTCAAAAAGTCCCTTCATTATGCTGGAATCATACCGCAGTGAAATGTATTGTATTTGAGTCCTTCAAAATATGTTTAGTTTGCAAATGTAATACAAAGTCATTGCTTAAATTTGTGGAATACTAATAAACTGCTGACATACAACAAAAATGAATCTTAGAGAAACTCTGACAACAGCACAACCTCACTTTTGAAGGGCAGGCAAAGCACACAAATATATACTCTGATTAAAAGCTTTCCGCTGAACTAATGGAATTGAAGTAGACATTGGAAAGACATATTGATCCTGGGAGAAGAAAAAAAATCACAGTAGCTTATTTAAATTCAAATTCCCCAGCAACATGTGGCGTATGTCTTGCCAGGAAATACTTCATAAGAAATAGATTGGTTCTGAATCTAGTTCAGGCCAGGTGTACATTCAGTGGCATAGTATGCACCAATATGTAATCACATTGTCAAAGAGAATTGCATTGAGGAAAAAAATGAAAGCTTTATTGCTTTCATAGCAATAATGCTTTGAAAGCATTATTATTCCTAAGAGCTCTAGCTCTTAGGAATGCCTGGAACATACCGCAAATCAATTTAGTCTCAATCGGAGGCACTTGGCTGTGACAAAGGATCTCTGAAATGCCTCTGTGATGCTGCAGCCAACTAGATTAAAAAGGCCTTTTAAGGAATAATGCTCAACAGGAAAATCCTGAACAAAAAAATTCCATATTACATTAAGTGCATTAGGTTGTATAATGAATACATATGCTGCTATTTTAGGATGGAACTTTGTAAACATCCGTTCAGAAAGTGCAAAAGCTTGTCAAGAAACACGTTTATTTGTCATAAAACAACGGACATTCCTTTTCAGGGGTTGTGAGTCAATATCATGGCTAAAAGAGGTGTCTCAAACCAGTATGTAGGAGAATTTAATTTGTGTACTTGATGCATTTTAAAGTATATTTCCAAAAGCATATCTGCTTTGTTTTAGGACGTGTCTGTACCTCTGAAGTGTGGTTAGTTATGTGTTGCCGATGTAAGTGATCTACTTAGTGCCTGTTACTTCTTTATGTTCTTTCACTGATTGCACCAGTGGGGTCATTTTAAATCATTAATTAGATTACTTTTTGCAGACAACATCAGAGTCAAAATATACGACGACACAGTGTCAAACATTAAAAGAGAAGTTGAGTACTAAACTTGACAAGAGTTACGTAAAGAAAATGGGATGGGCCTTTGAAACTGGGCCATGAGAAGTCAGCAGTGCTGGCCTTAGATTTATGCAAAGCTGACACCGATTGTTTCTACTCTTACAAACAAACTCCTACAAACGCTGCTCAACCACTGAGTGGGCTGTTTCTTTTGACCCACTTGGATGACTCGGTCAAATCCTCATTTATGTTGCACATTGAGTCTTAGCAATTGCCATAAATCCAAAGACTTATGCAACATTGATCAGGATTCGACCAATGTTGATGGTTAGTTAGGTTTCTTATGTCCATTGCTTTTAACTGTGTAATGTCAGTGTCTGTATTAGCTGGATGGACGGTGTACAGGCTCTTATGTTGAACTTGAGCTTAAATTAGTTTCTTTCTCTTTTGCCGATCTTGCAAGTGTCACAGTTCAGCTCCACACCCTCCTCACTCTTATTGTCAGTCACTCCCTCCTCATTAGTCTAAACTCCCTTCACCTGTTCACTCACCTGCCGCTGATCAGTAATCAAGCCCCTATATAGACTCCTGCCTCCCAGACACATTTGCCAGATTGTTCTTCGGTTCTATGCCAGACTCTCCAGCACACTCTCACGGACTGATCTCCTGTTACTGATCCTGACTGCCCCTGTTCTACCCACCTTGCCTGACTTCCGGTAAACCCACCCGCCTTCTGATCCTGATCTTGATTAACTCTGCCTGCTGTATCTGGAAACCCTGCCTGCCCCTGTTCTACCCGCCTTGCCTGACTCCCGGTAAACCCACCAGCCTTCTGATCCTGACCCTGTTTCAACTCTGCCTGCTATATTTGAAGTTAGTAATAAAAGCCAAAGCTCTCTGGAATCCTGTGTGTTGCATTTGGGTCCATATACAACCCGTTACAGCAAGCTTAACAAATAACACCAAACCAGAGTCAACTGCAGGGAAACGTCAAATGATTCACTTGCATCTGCACTTCTTATAATCATAAACTTCACCACACCATATGATTTATAAAAAAAATTAATTTGAAGTATCAGACCGGTTTCTAGACCAATGTAAGCTGCCATTATTGTAAGAGCTGATGTATTTGGCTCATCCCATAATCATGGCTGACACAGAGAAGATTTGCAAATGGTCTTTTTCTGAAATGTAGACTCTTCCCAACTGCTTACAATACAAAGCAAAAAGAATTTGAGAATTTGAGAGCTACTGAACTTATTCTCTCTTGGTGCTGGTCATATTTCCTCAAGACCATGAGCATAGACAAATCCAAAGTGCTTCAGAATGTGTCCAAATCCTGATTAGGCACCCAGAGTGATATAGAGTTGCACAAATTCAAAGGAGCTTGCCTGCAGCCATGCTTAAAGATTCTAACAGTAATGGATTGGTTTGTAGGACAAGATAAACCTGCATAGAGCCGCCTCAGACGGACGCTGTGAGAGGAGGCTGCAGGTTACCTGCTCTAGCCTTTACTGTACCTCATTTTCAATGTCGGCGTGCTTAAAAGCATTCAACAGCCAGAAGAGGCTTCTGAGCAACAGCAGGAATGCATCTGTAATTGGCTGCTCCTGTCTGTGCCCCGGGGGGGAGAGAGACGCCTACGGCTGTACCATGCACTGTAGAATTAAAAGCAAAGCATTGCCTTACATAACACAGCGAGATGCCACACTGTGAAAAGATTGCTGCAGTGACCTTATCCTACTGCATTTTGGCGAACTTCATAGCATCTAGTTGAATTGAGAGACTCTAAACAAAAGAAAAATCAGCTAACAAACTAAAACAATATCTCACAGTTAAATTACCATTTTGTTAATATTTACAAATCCCATAAAGACACCAAAACACACACTTATCATCAATTATAATAGTCTTTAAATCACACGTTTTGAACACAAACAGAGACCCATTTTTTCAAATGAGCTTTGCCATAGGTAGCTTACCTTGATTGGAGCTGTTGGAGGTGAAGAGGTCTGTCTTCTTGAGGGTGCGAAAATGGACCTTCTTGCTGGCTTGGCTTTCCCCATAGAGGCCAATTGACTGGACCTGTATGATGTAGTCCGTCTCCTCCTCCAGGTCCCAAAGGACACAAGAGCGGCTGGTAGTGTTGACTTCCCGGATGAATCTCTGCGTGTGTCCTTCCTGCCTCTGGGGTTTGGAAGAGGGATACAATAATCAAAACATTGGTCAACGGGGTGATTGACCTACAATGTGTCCCTAAGCAAGACACTCTCCTCTGTAAAGAGTTTCGGAGTATAAATTTCATCTTAGCATCATACAAAAAAGCTAAAAACAATCACGTAGCCTACCTATTTTTGGGCCGTGATAATGTGAGACGGAGGTGACCAACCAGAAAATATTCAAGGTGTTGGAGAATGTCATGCTGGGTACTTTATCATATTAACAGTTGGCAATGTTGTCTCACCATATGGAGTCTTGACTGTGGAGTCAATATTTTGATTAATTTAGACTGCAAGTGCCTTGAATCGCAAGCTTTCAGAGTCTCAGACTTTGTCTTTGACCTTTCAGAATGTTATTGGTGCAATAAAGACCCAAAGCTGTGAGAATTACCCCTCCTGCTTGCATGCAGAGCTCTCCTCTTGGTGAGCTCTCTATCTCTCCTATCTGCACGTGAAGTGGCTTTGGGCCAGATGTCTGTGTGTTATGGCTCTGCTTGACTGAAAGATCTGATAAAACAACTTATTCTCTGTGGACATTGAATAATGTCATTCTTACACCGCCATACCAAACGTGTTCCGATTCAGCAGCATATCATGACGAATGGCCGTTGAGGTGTCTTTAAATGGTCCATCAGTCTCACTGACTTAATAGCAGCAGAGTTAAATGGCTGCATGGTGTTTTGAGTTGCATAAAGCATAAACACGATTCCGGCACCATATGCCATTTAGCCATTCAGGATTAGCATTCATTGGTTTACCTTTTTTAAGCCTTTGAAATCTTTTTAGCCTAAAATAATGCCGTTTGGCAGCTTCACATAGTCGCTTCAAACACCCCTTGTTTTCTCTTGACAATTTGTTTTATTCTGACTCCAGGCTTGAAGGCAAGATTTAGTCTGCCCTTTTTCATGCTAAGCAAAGCTTTAAGGGGTTCCTAAGAATATGCAGACAATAACACATCTTTAATCACCCGGGAACTTGTGCATGCAGTACGTATTCAGTATGTTGGACAAACGATACGAAGCGTTTGCTGAGCACATAACAACCGCCTCTATGAACTTCAGTCAGTGAATATATTATCTTTTCATTGCCCGAAAAATCTGTTTTCAGTCACTCACACCCGTGTTCCACAGGCCATTACAACCGTGTGACACTGTAGAAAATGGATTCCAGGTGCACATCCTCATACTGGCTTCATGGTGCGCCAACAGAATTTCAACAGGACATGACGAAGGCTCAATGCCAAACCATAAATGGCAAGAGCCAAAAATAAAACCAATGCACTATTCTGTAACACTTTCCATGATTCCCATGTATATAATACATTATAAATACACTTCTAATGCATTTTAATCTGCATAAAGCCCTGTGTAGTTAGTTATAGGCACTCATAAAGATTCATAATGCTTTATAACAATCTTATAAGGTCAAGTATCATAAAACGTAATTGTTGGTCACTCACTGACTTTATTTTTGCAAGGCTCATTGTGTATTATAACTGTCAAAATATGTTGTACAATGTTTTGCGTGTTCTTAATGATGTTTATTTCCCTACACATAAAGAAAACTGAGCATTTGAGTAAGTTATAATGCATTCTAACAGTGATTATAATGCATTATAAAAAGATTGGAAAGACAATGGGAATTATAATATACAATGATCCTTCCAGAAAAACAGTAATTATGAAGTATTTTGATACTTGACCTTATAAGTCATGTGTTAGGATTATTGCTATTAATGTTTTTAATGTGTTATACAGTGCTATAAGACGATTATAATGCATTATATACATGGGTGTCATAGACAGTGTTATCCTGCTAACCTATCCACAGTCTCCCAGATTTACATTAGAAGTTCAGGACTTACCTGTTGCGAGATTGAGAAACCAATTATTATATCTCCCTCTGGAACCTCCCAGGAAACGGTCGCCGAGTCGGCCCGCAGGTGCATGACGGAGACATTGACGGGAGCCGGCGGCCGATCTGAAGGAACGGAAACAGAAATAGAGGGGTCTGTTAATCCACCCACTAGATATTAAATTATCCAAGCCAAATGTGTCCACACCTGCACCTAGAAAGTCTCAAGCATTGTGTTGGCACTCTGAGCTCACCACAGGTGTCTCTTTTTAATCAAACGTGAAGTCTTAAAACTTATGTGGTCATGTTTGTAGATGAATTAGGAAACAGGAAATACAGCAGCACTCTGGGAAACCAGGCTGCTTGTGTCATCTTGGTACAGTAAACCATAGGGTAGACTGTATGCTTGCATGTTATTGTGAATCTGCAGAATTAGTAAAAAATCCCATGTGTAACAATTGATATACATCAGATATGTATACATTTTTCATGTTTTTCCTCATCCCCTCTTAACAGCCTTGTCTGTCAACCTGACAACACAGTAACCACACTGTCTATTTCACGTCCACCTCCCTCTGACAGGGTTACCTTTCTTCACCCTGTCGCTTTGCAGCCATCTATCATGATTTGGATGCCGGTGGAAGCTTCGATTGCAAAGTGGGACAAAAGCCCGAGAAGAAAAGGGGGGAGGGGGGTGAGAAACAGAGTGTGGCAGATCTAATAGAGGGCACAGTACAGCTTCAGTCTCCAAGCAATCGCTCGGGTGCGATGGGATTGGCCGGATAGATGGGGACCTAGAGGCCATCCCCAGGGCATTAGTCATTAGCGTGGGTGTAATGGACTTTATGTGTTGTTGCAGAAAGTAACTGAAGCAATGTTGAGACGGTCAAGTGTGTGCAAATATCTTGAGCTGTTATGTGGAAAATAATGACAGATATTTGATAGTTTCCAATGGGGATGGCATCAGAGAACACAACATACTTAAATGCTTTTCCTAATGAGATGCAACTACAGTATCACAGCTGCTCATTAGGGGTAAGATTTTTAGTCACAGCGTTCTCTTGCAGTTCACTACAATGGAAGTGTTGATTGTCCGTTTTCCATTCAATATGTAACTGCTTTCATCAACGCATATAGCATGAGCGCAATAACCCATAACACAGTTATCTTGAGATGACAGCCAAAGGCATGTGCTGTACACAATATTTAATCCGAAAAGTGCACTTGAGAAAGAAAGATGAAATGATGAAATTGGGAGCCATTTCAAATGATTTGCCGTTTTCTAGCTCTAGGTCCCTCTCACATCCCTCTCCTCTTATCTCCAATGTCTCGCTTTTTTATCTCTCCCTCTCTCTTACTCTTCGTGCACTTCGTGTCTGTTTTTATCTCGGAGACAATCAATGATGGCCTCTGTGTTCGGTGCAAAAGGTGACATTGAGGCAGATCTCAAGACCCTCTGGCCAGACGAGGCTGTCAGTCTCCCCGCCTCGGCCCTTGTGGAGGGGGGTCGATGGTCAAACACAGGCATGAAGCTCAGTTCCTGGTGCTCATGACACGCTCAGAGATTGGTTTGTGGGAGGGGAGTGAATGAGATGAGCTAAAGGCCAGAGTATAGCTTAGCCTGTGGTAGGGAGGACAAGAGGAAAAGAATGTTCCAACTAGTAGAGAGAGCGGGGAGAGAAGAGGGCTTGGCTGGTGGCAACACTGGTATCAAGAGGTCACATCTGTCTCATTTTGTCAATTTAATGAGAATATTATCTATGGAAGCAGGTACTAATGTGTTAGGATAGAAGTACAGAAGGTTAAGAGGTAGGGGAAGTCAAGGGATATATTGTCCTTGATCTTTGGAGAGATATAGGAATGAGTCATACATATATTTACAATAATGGCTCCTGTGTCCTTGTTTCTCAATGACTTCATATTTTGTGTCATGAAAATGTAGAAAAAATATGTAATTGAATCTATTATTAGTGAATTTACATCACAACATGCTGGGACATTAACTTGCTGAAATCTAAAAAAGGCAATCAACAAATCAGATGTTTGCTTTGACACACCAGGATTAGATTCTCATTTCAAAATGCCCACAATGGACGGCATCGCGTTTCTAAAAGCCACACTGAAGCTTTTTACTTTTGCAACTGCATCATATACAATACACACTTTACCAAAAATACGAAGGATGTTTATTGGATAAAGTCTAACTACTTGACGGGTAAACAATGTGAAGTTTAGATTGCCGCCGGCACGTGTCGCACAGTGCACACACTTCAGAATCAGGTGTGACAGTCTAAAACAGGACACATTAATCTCTCCTGAAGCCTGTTGTCCTTTAGGTAATGGGGGTTATAGACAACCACGCATGGGCAAAAAGAAAAGCAGCCAGTAACCATGATGCATTATGTGCAGCTCATTTACTGGTGATGGAGGAAGTGACGGTTCAGTTTGAGCCGGCCATGAATCATCACTAATACCGAAGTGCCTCCTTCATATATGAAGATGATGCCATTGCAGGCAGTTGAGCAGGACAAGTATATTTTCAACTGGGTGAGGTGACTTTTTGCACTGTAAAACATTGTCGTACTCATTCATTTTATATTTTAGAAGCACATGATGAATAAAAAAAAAAGGTCTCCGAAATGAAAAGAGCAGAAAACGGGTGACTTGATGTTCTAATGAAAATGTTTTTATTGTTGTTCTTCCCCGTGTTCCCCTCTAGCTTGTTTGATGTTCCCTTCTGCAGTGATAAGTGTCATTGTGGGTACTTCAATGTTTGTTATTGGCCACGTGTCCTGAGTAAGCCCCACTCCACACTGCGTTATGTAAAATCGGGGATCAAACAGCAATAGGTTACAGCAGTCGAGGCACCTGTGTGTCTGTGCAAACAAATGGTAAGACCCTCTTGGGATGTGGGCGCACTGCCAGGATGAATCGCAGCGTATAGCCAAAGCCCAGCGCATTAGCTGCTCCGCATCTAACCGGAGCGCACATAGCGACACAGTGAAAGTGCTGGTGAATCTCTGGATGGCTGACGAGACACGTGGAAAGGAGCCCAGTTTGATTTGTTAGAGCGAGGTATCTCAAATTTTGACCTCTGTTTGCTGGCGAAGCACAATTGTTCAATATATCCTGATTTACAATACACATGATTAGTTTATTGGTTGTTTATACTGTATATTCACAGAAGAAGAGATTGTTTTTTTTCATGGTCAAACAATAACATTTTTGATTTATCCCAATAAGACAACCTGTGCAGCTTTTGATCAAACGCAGATGACATGTCATCCGCTTGATTCCGCTTGAAGAAAAGCATTAAGGTGGAAATGCATGGCCAATGCCCAAAGCAATAAATCTAACTTTTTGTGTTTGCTTTTTGCATCTGATGTGGGTTATTAAATGATAGCACTCATGAGCAAATACACAATTGCACCTCGGGACTGTTTAAATCCCCTTAAATCTCTTCACTATTTGTGAAGAGATGCAGTGTCTGGATGCTAAGCACACATCGTTATTCAATGCATTTCTTTTAGAAAGTGTGAAAGCACAGCCAGCGACCTATTCTGGCTCCAGTTCGTATCAGAAATCTTCTGCAGATTGAATCCAGTTCTTTCTTTTGAATGATTTTCCAAACACTTCATGTACTCAAAACAACTCATTTACTGTTAGAAGTGTGACAATTTGCTCCGTGACTCTGCAGATATTCCAGACAAACAGAAGAAGCTGCTACTTCTTCATTGACAAACAATGCCAATGACATAAATTAGAGCTCAGCTCATTATTCTGCAATAAATGTTAAATGTTCCAAATGATTGATTACACAATAAACTCCCAAAGGTGCTTAATTCATATTGCTTCAAACACTTTTAAAAACGGAAAAGACTGGTTTACCAAGGTTGTGGACTGCAGTATTGATCATATTTCACTCTCAATTACCTCTAAGCTGCTGACAGTTTGAAGGGCTGCTTGTTATTTAATAATTTTCTAAAATGTATAATGCCTTAGTCCCTTGAGAGATAATATATTCACTGACATCTTACAAATAAAGGCAATAAGTCATAACAGATGCCGTGAATTTTGATGTGTTGCCCAGTGAATCTTCAAACGTCTTCGTCTGGATGCGTTTGAAACCCTGTCGTGGAAAGTCTAAATGTTCTCCTCTGCACAGTAGGAGGTTGTCGCACAGCTGCTCGCAGGCCCAAGTGTTGCAAATCGCCTGGTAGCAGAGCTCTTAAGCAATGTCGTGCTGGTTTTATCACAGCTGCAGCACTGTCTGCCCCCATATTATACCCTTCAAGACCATTTTCTTCTTGTTTAATCTCCAAACTCCTTTCCCTTCTGAGATCTTGCCTTTCTTTCACATTTGTATTCATGTGGGAGCAGTGACTTAATGTGATCTGTGATTAAATATGTTACTCTACTTAACTATCTATCTATCTAGCACAGCAACAACAGTATGAAGTAGCTATGTAGATGGTTAAAGATAAAAGGACTTGTCTAGCCAGTCGTGGCTAAGGCCGACGCTTTTTCTTCCATTTTAGAGCCTCTCTACAGCAGACCCATTTACTGTCCCTCCCTTTAGGTCGGAGTTCACTAATAGGCGGACCGTGGTCCGGATCTGGACCCAGACGATGTATTATTCATAATTCATTCAGTTCAATTTGAAAGCTGACAGTAAATATTATTGAGATATTATTTAATTGAACTTTCTTTGTTTGATTTAGTTTTTGACTACATATATACAACTGTTGGCTAATTAAATATATATAGAAACAAATCATAGTGAAAGTTGCACATTACTGCATGAGGAAATACTCTCTAAATGGACCTTGTTTAATTTAGATTGAATACCCCTGCTTTAGGTACACTCTGTCTTCTTTCTCACTGACTCGGAGGCTGTGAGACGGCAGTGGGACCAGATGGTGCCAGTTTAAGGTGAAAGTAATCACTGGCCAAACCTCAAGGCTTCTCAGCAGCAAGCTAACATTAGTTATTCACAAAACTGTAAAGTTGTTTAATAAAGAGTGTGTACCATTCATTTTATTGGCTATAGTGATATATTGACTGGTTCTACCCCCCACTGGGGTCTGTATGTTTTGTTTATGTGTAAAGTGTCTGCCATCTGACAGCAGATACATTAATGACAACATGAGCGAACATTGGCCCTCACTATGATGGATTCCGCTCCAATGCAGAACTTCTATTTGTCAAGAATGTGTCACAAGGTTTATGAAGAGCAGATTGCCAATTTGAAGAATGATATGAGCCTGGCCGTCCAAATCAATCCAATAAATTCTAATTCACGTGTGCCTGAAGCTCTGGTTGTTGGGATTTATTTTCAAGCAAAGCTTGAGTGTAAATATTATTACCCACAATCAAGTATTTATTGTCAGGTTTGAAAAAAATACTTGTGTGGGCTTCCGCTGTTTTTCTTGGGCAGATCGCATCATACTAGAATTTTTCTCAATGACATCTACTTATTGTAAGCTAAATTCTGACTTAAATACATGATCATCTGGAGCAAATGTCATGTTGAAAAGCATTCTTAATGGATGAATGAAACGCTTTGAGAACAAATCCTCCACCATTACGTTTTAGTATCAGTTTCAAAATATTTAAGCAAATTCCACTTATTGAATTAGCAAAGAGAGACTTAACTAAAATGTTCCTTTTCCTGCATCGTTTAAATTTATATGGACAACCTCACTCTGAACCAAAGAAGCTTACAATTAATTTAGAGCTGCATCTGAATGTCACTGTGAATCCCACAGTCTCATAGCATGCGTGAAGCTGACAGTAATGAATACAACATTTATTTTCATTTACTTTGAAGCTCACTGCAGCAGCCACATTTATATTCACGAGTGTCATGTTTATTATTTTAAGTCTCTTCTCCTGCTCTAGACCAGCCCCCGTGCAGAACTCCGCTGAGATCAGAGATGCTTTTGTGTTTCACATGTCAGCGCAGAACATGTCAAAAGAGCTCTGGATATTTGTATCAGGCAGACAGTGCACACACCCACAGATACAGTGAAGTGCCAATCTGATTTACACAAGGCGCTATCGCATGTAAGACTCAGTTCCCTTGAGAGGCGGGGGGGGGGGGGGGGGATGATAGAGGTAGACAGGTTGATAAAAAGACAGAGATTCTGATGAACACATGCAGAGGCAGCAGACATTTCTGCTCCAGAAATAGGAAAGATTCATTCACATTAACACTGAAGCTGAGCACGCAATGGCAAGAATGAAAAATGATTATGGGAGTATATTGTAAATGAGACCACCTACAGTTGAATCAATCTCTCTCATGTTTGATCTCACTGAAGACAGTGTTGGTTCTGCAACTGGTTTTTCGATTATTATTATGAAAGAAATGTAAATTACCCATATATTTCGGTTTGAGCTTTTATATATTTTCACAGTATTCAGTAGTGCCATGATTTAAGAATTACATTTTCTTTCTTTATTCAAACAAGATTGAGAGCAAGTGCCTCTTAAGGGAGCAGACACAATGAGAAGAGGCTCGATGTGACTGTAGTGCAGATTCTCTATTTTTGGAAATGAATGGCAGTTTTATTGCTGTAAACCTGCTCACATTGTTTTTTGAGCAGATGCATAAGTAGGGCAAACTGCCAAGGTTATTCTAGCAGTTATATATATGAATCTAAATGTCTTGTTTTTTTGTAAACGATTCAAATAAAGTAAAGGTGTAACAGTTCATCCTGAACCTCAACATAATTGCGATCCATTTTATACAGGTGTTAATGGCTGAGCGATAGGTAGGGGAGTAGACCTGAGCAAAAATAAATGGTTGTTTAATGGTTATGAATGAGAGGTGGAATTAAGTGCATCACCAGGTGCAGATCCAACAAAAGCCTCGTTCGACTGTCAAACAGCTTTGTAATACTTTGAGCATCGCTAATGGCGCATTTTACAAAGCTACGAAGTGAACAATAATCGATTTGACTCCTCGGCTACAGACGCTCATATACTCACTTGCTGCTACCAAGAACATGTCGCTGCCAAAAAGCAACAGGACCACGGAGTTGACCAAAACAAGCAGGCGAGCCATGTCTCGGTCGGTATCGTTGCTCTTCTTTAGATTATAACGCAGATCTCCGGCGCTTGAACGGCTTGAACTAAATCGCAGCAGTTCATCTTTATAGCATGTTGATGAATGAATGAACGGTTCCTGGCTGAATCGGGCTCGCAGCTGGTCAGTAAATAGATAACCAGTGAAAGTACGTGACAAATGATGTCTTCACAAACATTTTGTCGAGCCTCGGCGGATTCTTCATTTAGTTTTTTTTTGTTTTTGTTTAAATCCACAAGTCCTTCGTCCTCGTGTCCGAGTTAAATGTGGTGTCTGAAACTGTGGACGTCCATCATCCCCCGGGTGCGTGGAGCGTTCGCAGGTATGAACAGGTCGTCGATAAAATGACGCTCACAGGCTCGTCGGTCCCCTCGCAGACTGATGGGACACCGCGGGGCGATTCAGCACCATGGACAGCGGCTAAGTTGTTAGACTGCCCACGCGTGCTCCGCAGCTCAGTCTTTACGGCCGGTTATTCACGCGCGTGGGGTTGGTAATTCCTGCAGTCCTTTCCCGGTAAAGTAGCCCGTCTGACCCGCAGGTTTCTAACACTTTGCGTTTCACCTCAAGTGCACGCGCAGCATTCCATAATTAATGTTCCACGTGTCAGCAGCAGCGACAGGATATACACGCCTACCGGAACACAGCTGCTATAATATTCCACTAGCGATACCAGAAGCTAATACGTATCCAACAAGGTGATGTGATGATATAAAGAGAGTGTTTTCATGTTGTGTGGAACGACAGGGACATTTGAGGGACATTTGAGGGACATTCCCCGAGACAGAATGTTTTCTATGGCTGCAGAAAAGACCATTAAACATTAAACAGTGGTATTGTAGTATTGCTCTATACTTCATTTAACTTGTGGTGGGAAATGTAATGAGCATGAAGTGTTTTATATTCAGCCCATTTTCCGCCTGTGTTCTGTATACAACCCCTGTAGCAGGTCGCTGTGCTTCTCACCCACCATACACTGCGCAACCTCCCCTTCCTGAGACACATCATGCTATCAAGGAGATGAATCATGTTGATAAGCTGAGAGCATTGCCTCATGGGACAAGCATTTCACATCAGAGTGCTTGTCTATGCAGGGGACTCTGACAGCACATGTAGGCTACTTGCACTCTTTATTAATGACACAAGAAAGAAGTCATCAAATGTGTTGGAGACTTGTGGGAGAATTAGGAATCAGAAGATGTGTGAATCCCATCATGCAAATATGATTCTATGACTGTAATAAAAAGAAGCAAAGTAACGCAGAAGACAGAAGTGTGTTGCTCCTTTCTTTGCCCGTTAACCACTCAAAACCTTTTAGTGGTCAAGAAAAGATTGTTTCCCTCTCTTTGTGGTGATGGTTTCGATGTGCTCACCAGTCCTCTGTGAGGTTGAGCAGACACAATTACAGTAACTTAATTCTTTCAAGTAAATTATGCTGATTTTCAGATGAGAGAGGGTTCTTGGATGACTGTACTATGCTGGGAATTTATATTCTTCACCCCCCCCCCCCCAAAATAATCCTCTTGCGGCCTCTATTATGTCCTGTAAGATGTTCATCCTCGGATCCCACATTAAGCAAACGTACCGCAGAGTGATGTAGCACTAACCACACAATCTTTAGTAACATGAGCCAACGTGTGCAAAGTCTAGCATTTCTTGTAATACTTTAATCACTAGCTCAAGCGAATCCAGGAAAAAGTATTAGAGGATGTAAATGTGTCGTAAGTTACTTCCTTGCTGGAATACAACCTCTTTTATCAAGTCAAAAAACAACTCCATCACTAAAGAGCATCTACTATATCACTGGAAAAAGGCAACAGACAACGGATTCATTGTTTCACATGAATCGACACATTGAGGAACACCAGGAGCAGGAATGGAGGGAGCATCTTTCTGCTTCATATTTCTCTTGATCAAAATAAATCTTTAAGATAACTTTCTCTGCAGTTGCATCAGAGTCCACCGTGATCAAAAGGCAGTCAGAAGAAAGAGCTGCTGGTCTATAGAATTAGGGAATTAGAGGTTTACGCAGGTACCTCTTAATATTTTAAGTAAAATGATTTTATAATGCATCAAAGTGGTAGATGATCGTTGGGAATGATTTATAGCAGCAATGAAGGAAACGAGAGCATTTTGGAAGTATAACGAAAGCTTCAATCACACTGGAAAGTGTGCTTTAAGGAATTTAATGAATGGCTTACAATGGAGCCAAAACGATCTACACAAGCAGCACTCAGGCTTATGGCTTTTTAGTTTTGCACAGCAGCACTCGACGCGTCCTGCACTTCAATTCTGCTTCATTGTAATTTTGGGTTTGAGTTGTTTGTTTTCGTCATAATTGCTTGACTGCACCAGTAGCCCCTGTTGCTCAGCTGTTTTACTGCGTTAAGGGAGAGCATTCCTTCATGTTGTGTGTATTTTGGGTAAAACACAGAGTTCTGCTAATTGAATTCAGGCTCTGTGCAAAAACACACAATTCTCCACGATTGGTGGATTTTCCCTCTCTGTGGGGGAGCACCACGTGTGACTGATTATTTGTGTGATACCGTTACACTCCTGGAAACACACACACCATGCAGGTTTTGAAATACTGAAACGGATATTTTTACATTAAGGAATGTGTCACCTTCCCATTACTGGAGTGTCAGATTAATCTCAAACACTGGAACATGACAATGATTTCATGCAGGTGGTGTCTTAAAGAGCTTGTCTTTAATGAATAAATTATGCACGTAAACGTGAAGGAGACCTTTTTAAAGGAGAGAGAGGGGTCACCTTCAAACCTCTTCTGGGGTTTTGAACCCCGTTCATCCCTGCTGCCCGGCTTTACGTCCCATTTTTCTCAGAATTCCTTCGTCATCCTTTCATTTAAAAAACGTTCTAACAAGAGGAAAAGTTAAATATACCAAAATGAACTTCACCTGGCAGGAGGAGAGACCCACAATGTTAATTGCTTGGTGTTCAGTGCCCAGTAAAAGAACCTGATAAGTAATGACAACGCAGAAAGATGGCAGGGATTTAATAAGACTGCAGACTTAGACTGTTTGTAGTTAATTTTGTCCATTCTCCTGATGACTCTTAGGTACTTACAGAATACGATTTGAATCATTATGCTGGATAGTAAATGCCAAATGGACTTCTCTCGTCTTCCGACCACTCAAAGCACTTCAACACTACATGTCATCATCCATCTATTCACACCCATTGATACTCTGATGGCAGGGACTACCATGCAAGGTGCCACCCATCAGGACTCTATTCATACCCATTCATACACTGCAGGAGCAATTTGGGGTTAAGTGTCTTGCCCAAGAACACATCAACATGGACTAGCGGAGCCAAGAATCAAACCGCCGATCCTCTGATTGAAGGCTGACCTTGCTCCATCACTGAGTCCACTCCAAAAGGTTTCCTGGTTCGAGGATAAAGAAATTAAGTATTGGTCACCATTAATAAAATGGCATGACAGGATAAAGGCATATAGTGTATGCTTTGAAGGCTCTCCATACGATATGCAGGACATTAATATAGCAGCACACAAATATTTGCAATGTAAATATATAGTGGAGTAATGTCTACCTGACCAGAGAATGAGGTCGCTCTCCCTCTGTGTGTGTAATCTGAGCTTCTCTGTGCTTAGTTTCCATAGCCGGGCTGACCAGGCGTGCCTTTTAGTGCATGTTACTGGATCTGCCCCACTGCCTAGCTCGGGACAGTTACAGCTGATCATGCCGTCCTTACCGACGCGCCCACTCTCCATTTCCCCAACGTTACCAATGTTAGCTGCTATAGCCGCCGGCTCAGCCGTCATCATTTTGAGAGCCATGTGGAGGCAATACATATGCTCAGAATGATGTAGTGAGCAGCTTTAAAGAAGAATGAAATACAGTTTACAAAATGCAAATTATTGAAAATTTCCATCTCAACTCCACTTTTACAACATATTCTTCTTGATTTTGCTTTGAATGTAAAAAAAAGAAAAGAAAGCACAGCGGTAGAGACAGCCAGCCAAGGTCAAAGCCACATACATGAATATGTACGTTGACTGTTGGTTCCGCCGGGTGAAGGGAGATGGTGACAGCAGGGATCTTTGAAATGAGCAGGAGCGCAGTGCTGCATACTGATCAGGGATGATGAGCTGTCTTGTTAGTGAGCTTACTATGGACTCATGTTCATGACACAAGGTACCAGATGTTATGCAAGTCTGCAGCTGTGTGAAATGTAGCTGAGTGTTTGGTCCAGGGAAAGGTTTATGTGGTTGTATAGAATTGATTTAGCTGAGAGAATACCAGAATTAATTTATTAGGCTGATACTTCATATTCTCTTAAAACGAATCAAAGCATTCTGTCCTCAAAGGTGTAACAGTGGAGACAGGAATGTCCAAGGGACTATTAAATGGGTACATTTTAGCCCACATAGTGTAGACCAGCAGTATCCTTCAGTACTTTTTACTACAACAGTGCACATATAATTAAATTCCCCTGTAGTTACCGGTGCCCTTGGTTCATCATTGAGTACAATCATGGTGGTAAATTACCAGATATATTTGAGGGGGGGGGTTCCTGCTACGTCATGGCTTTAAGGCTTCCGACAGTAAATTAATTGACATAGACTCGTATATCAGAGAAAATATCAATCGAGCAGATGGTTTCCTAAATCTTTCCCAATCAGCCTGACAAAAAGTAAGCAGGCCTCCATAAATGACTCAGTGTGTGCTTTAGTTTTGGCCTCACTAAAGTAAATTCCATTACAACGAATGGCTTCCACAAATTCCACAAGAGAGAATTTAATCAGCCTGCTCTATATCTCTGTACAACATAAGCAAAGTAAAGAGTGCCCCTCTCAAAATCCATCTCTTTTTGTTATGTTACAAATGCTCATTTTGCAAATTGTTTCAAATACATCTTCTGTCATCATTTCAAGATCCATTGCATCTATTGGAGTAGACACTCTTGATTGATGAACTCCATTAATATAATGACATCAAAGCCCAGGAGAGAAAACATGTTTATGAGGAGCATAATCCCAATTGAGCGCCATTGAAAACAGCAACATTATTGGAAGATGAAAGCACATCTCTTTTCATCTGTGGCGATGTGCTCGTCTTCATCCCAGAGGACAGCGCCGGGTTACCCTCAGTGGATGCTAATGACATGTTGCCTTCTGCAGGGATCACTCATCAGTCTGTGCATGAGCCGCCATTTCCCGTCATTAATCCTCTCAGGCAGCAGTGATGAACAGAAAGAGGGGAGAGGGTGATTAGGCCTCCCAACATTTACCCCACATGTCTTGTCATCTTGTGTTGACATTATGGCTTCTTTCAAGGTGAGGCTGCTTATCAATCCCACGGCAGCGTGAGACGTGATTATTAATGGCCGTTCCCTCGGTTCATCAGCTGACAGACAGATGTTGTAATGATCTCCGCCTGTTGGGTGGCTTTTTAAAAACTCTGAACAAATAGTCGCTGCATCCCATAACATCTACAGTATTCTTCACTAAATGAAATCATGTCTGTCAAATCATTTGCTTGGCTTAAACGTCTTCCAGCGCCAAAAAACACGTGTTACATGCAAAGAAAGCCAGACAGACAAATAAAGACTTGAATAAAGAATGAATACAGGTCGCTGTTTGATGGTACCAAAATATGATTTATGAGGAATGTGTGACCATTGCTATGACCAAGAAATGTGTAAATATACTGCAGCTAGTTTGAGGATGTGCAGTATGTTTTTAGGATGCATTTCCCTGCTGTATGTTGCATCCTTAGTAGTCAATGAAAACACTGCATTTAAGGAAAATAGTTTTCATCCGACTGAGGGGCTTGGTTGCATGTCATTCCATCTCTCTCTCTCTCCTCGTTTCCTGTCGTAGACAGAACCTGACCAGTATTCTGCTGCCTTCATACGTCTTTAGTGGCACAACAGTCTCTTTGCAGGTCACAGCAGAGTACACCATGTTAAACTGTGTGACACTGACCTCTGCAGCATGACAGGAGTATAGTACTGACTTTCATTTTCTGCATTTCAAATGTCAGACTTTCTTTTACTAATGTGTACGCATTTATATTTGTTTTATTTATTAAGAAAATAAAAGTAACCAGATAACTATGAGGAATTGTAAATGTCCATAATTAATGAAGGTAAACATCCAAGACACTGCGGTGCTAAACAGCCCAAACTGCCGTTAAACTGTCTTTTCTTCCATTCATAAGGAATATTGATATTAAATAGACTGCCAAAGTGGCAGCTATAATATGCTTGCATGCAGTTATTGGAATTGATGATGCTGATTTAGAGCTCTCCTATTGTTGTATCGGTTGGAAACTCTCCAAAGTTTATGTATCATTTTTAAAAGCCTTTGCAATCGCTGTTAACAGACTTGTTTTGATGATTCAACAGGAAAGCTGCTGGCCAGTGTTGCATAAATATGAAGTCACTCCATAATGACAATTAGTATACGTAATAATATTTCTAGATTTATGGCAGGTAACACTTACCGTGATGATGGTGCATCTTGTGTGTTACTTTTGATTCATAGAGAGTTGGTGAATATTTTTTTTCCGTTTTATTTGCAGTAGATATTATATTATATTAAAATAAAAATAAAAGTCTGTTTTCTCAGCCACCAAATAACAAACAGATGTTTGAACACACAAACATGTGAAGACCTCAACCAATGTGGCATGTGAGGGTGTTCTAGCTGTGTGGCATTTAAGGAATGCTGACTCACACTTCCTGTTTCCTGTCCACTCAGGAAGTGGCAGGGTTTTACTCCTGGCTGCTGCGGCCATTCCACTTATGTCTTATCTTCAAGATACTGTCCGGGGCCCCAACGGATGGTTTAGCTATAGACGATCTAAACCACTGTAGATTTAGAGTCTCTTGCTTTTCAAAGCTTCCTTGAGGCAGCACTCGTCTCTCACACAAACCTGTCGTAAAGTTGGTGTTATATCTTTGAGTTGCTATCACTCATCACTTGCATTTTCCTCCATTCTCTATTTTTTTTAACACAAGTTAAACTAAAATGAACATCCCAGACTTTCGTTTTGTTTGCAGAAGTGATTATTCAGTGGGATTATTGTGTTTGTACGGGGCATCCTGTGCATGCAAAGCCTCACTCAGAGTGCCGTCTTCTTTATAATGTGACACTGCTAAAAAAGCGTACTTAAGTGCATGATAGAGTATTTCAGTAAAAACTTATTGTAACCTCTAAAACTTTGATTTAAAGTACACGTGGAACATGTTTTAAAGCACTTTCATTAAACCAGGTGGCATGAAATACAATAACAAACCAAAGTTCTAAGTAAAGTAAATATTTTTATTTGAAGAACATGTATGCAAGTATAAATTCTCATTAAAAAGCCTCCTTCTTTTTTATGTACCTGCTGCATGACTGAAGGAATTTAAAAAAGTGCAAAGTATTGTGCATGTAATCTCAGGCTGCTTGTTTGTGTACCAATCAAATGTTTCATCTGTGACTTTACCTGTGCCGACTTGACTTCCTCGGGTCCAAAAGCCATTTTATATCATGCAAGTAATTGTATTTCCATATTCCGTACCATCGTACATCAGTCCTAATCAGAACGGAATCCTTTCTGACTTTAAAATGTTTCAAATATTCTTAGGTGCTCTAGATAGAGGAAGCTATGAATAGCTTTTACATTCACTCAAAAGGAAGGCTTAAAATACGTGTCCATTTTAAATGTTTAAACAAACCAAACTGTATCACTTTTGGTTCGTCCTCATCCGCTATCCATTCAAGTCCCACATCTCTGTTGAGGACATTTTGCTGTCTTCTGATTATCAACAGGAAACCTTTTATTTAATCACGGCTGCATCTCATATTGTCCCTCCGTGGCGATAAAGAAGTCGTTGAGAGTGTTCTGCAGAAATTCAAAAGTCGGCCGCTCCTCGGGCCTCTCCCTCCAGCACATGTGCATGATGTCATAGAGTTCCTCGGGGCAGCCGTCCGGACACGGCATCCTGTACGACTTGTCCAGGCACCTGATCACCTCTGGGTTGGTCATTCCTGATGAAGAAAAATAATATTTAGAATATCATATAAGAATATCATCATTTTTTTTGTCATCATATTGTGCAATTTCCTTAGTTGCAAAGTAAGAATGCAGCATTTGCATTTCTAAACAATATAATAAAATGTCATTTGAGCTTAAGTACATTTTTCTCTTCAAAGTAAAAAAACAAACATTTCTCGTACCTGGGTAGGGTATTCTTCCATAGGTGACTATCTCTGTGAGCAGGATGCCAAAGGACCACACATCCGATTTAATGGTGAATGTGCCAAAATTGATGGCCTCTGGAGCCGTCCATTTGATGGGAAATTTGGCACCTAGTTACCAGAAAGAGGGTAAAAAAAAAAGCAGAAGAAATTGTTTACTGAACTGTAGAGAATAGGTTTGTGTGGGTGTTTGTGTGTGCGTGTGTGTGTCTGAATGTGTGTTTATACCTCTTAATGTGGTGTAATATGACAGAATAGAGATTTAAATACAGATAGAGATATTACTGTAATATTTATTCAGAGGTGTAAATGCCTTTAACCTCTCTGCTTTTCTGGCAATGATTGCCAGAATTCAAGGGATTAAAAACAGACATTCCCAACATCATTATGTAAACAAATTCTTTCTCAAATAAATTTCTGAAATATATACTGTAATCACAATATACAGTACATTGCTATCAAGGTATGAAATGTCATATACTATGATGGAAGAGTTTATCCATATTGTCCACAGCTGTGTATCTGCACTTTAGCATAGGACAGATGTTTGCATGAGAATCAGAGCATGTGAATAATAGCAGAGATAATGTGCATGGTACTCAAATGATGCATTCAGGACCACAGCCACCATTGAGGACACTGCGGTCTTCGATATTTTTATTCTGTGAATTGTTTTAGCAACTTGGGGAGGGTTAATATTCTACAGTAAAAAGTTACACATGTTTGGTGTTTGGGCTTGTTGGGCCTTATTTTAGGCAGTCTAGAAAAAACATAGAAAAACGTTACAGTATTTCACGTCTATGCCACATGCTAGCTCTTCCATCTTGTTTCTTTAACAAAAAGAAAAGGCTTTTAAACTCTTCATTCGAGAGGGTTGCCCTTTCAGCACTTAAATCTATTTTCTTTTGAGTTTGAGTGCACTTATTGTAAGTCCCTTTGGACAAAACCATCTGCCAAATTATTGTTAATGTAATTTATACCTTCATGTTCCGGGATAGGGATGTACAATTTAATCAAAAACTCTATAAATACTGTTGGCTTCGGCACTGGATGCATTTATAGTGGGGAAACACTGCACATACTGCACCTTCTTGAGCTGTGTATTCTGACTCAGTGATCCTGGCCAGGCCAAAGTCTGCTACCTTGCAGTGCAGGTTGTCGCTGACCAGAATATTGGCTGCACGCACGTCTCGGTGGATGTAGTTCTTCTTTTCGATGTACGCCATGCCTTCAGCTACCTGTCGTATAGAGAGGAAGAGAGAAATATTGGAAAAAAAAAAAGCTTCTTAAAGGAATTATCAGATCAAATACAAAGTCAGGAAATGAAGCTGTCGGTCATTCATTTGTCCAAAGGAATAATACAATTTGAAACATATCTGTTGTACAGCACACTGAACCCATAGAATAAAGTTTCCTTTTATCAGTACAGGTTGTGCAGCAACAGCATGTGTGCCTATGTGTGTGTGAATAGTTGTTTGCATGTATTTTAAAGGCAGCAAAGAGGGTTTAACAGGATGTGCCAACTCTCAGGAAGTCAAAAGACCTTTTTTTTTGGAGGGGCAACAGAGTTCTGAGGGAGCTCACTGTAAATGGAAAAATAGCATGATTTCCTGTCCGGATGTTAATAATTGACGTAGCGTGAGGCTTTCAAGCCAGACACGCTCAAGCTCCACCACAGAAACCACACAGCTACTGCTAACAGTTTCCATGTGTATTTACGCTGGTGTCAAAGAACCATACTATAACACATTCAAAAGAAAAGCTATAGTGTGTATAAATAGCCCTTGAGCTCAGCAAGAAGGATGACAATTTTGTTTTTGTCAGAGAATAAAAAATATGTGGATTAAATACTAATATGTTGTTAAACAACAGCAGCAGCAAACACAGTTCCTGTATTTATAAAATCAAAAAACGAAATTAAAAAAGCATTGAAAACGCTTTCATTGTATCACTGAGCGGTGTGGGTTATGAAAAGGCCACATACAAGATACAATTCTGCACATTCAAAGTGATAATGTTGTTGAAATTGTGCAATTAGAATCAAGTTCCCCACCTGCGCTGACATGTCTATCAGCTTGTTTATCTTTAGCTTTTGTCCTTCGTCTGATTTCAGAAAGTCCAGAAGACATCCTGCAAATGAGAAAAGGAGAAGGATAACTTTATCACCACTTTATCAAGTTACATTTTTTTTTTTCAAGCAAAATGACAAATGTTTTCTCTGGTCCCAGCTTCTCTAATGTGAGAATTCTTCTACTTTTTCTTATACGATCCTCATCCTCATCATCACAATCATCACATATTTGTAGCACAATTCATCACCCTTCATTGAAGAGACCTAATCATCAAAAACTCTTTGTCTCACCATTGACCATGAACTCAGTGACAATAAGAATGGGCTCTATGGTGACCACAGCGTGGAGGCGCACCAGTCGTTCATGCTGCAGCTGCTTCATCAGGTTGGCCTCCTGCAGGAAGGCCTCTGGCTCCATCGTTCCCTCCTTCAAGGTCTTAACAGCAACCTTCTGGGTATTCTTATAATAACCTGCAGTAGAAATGAAAACAGGCCACTTCACTCACTGTTGCCTACCGTCGTGGGTTCTAAAAAGTTGCCAACGACAAGATGAACTTTCTCTCACCCATCCACACTTCTCCAAACTGCCCGGCCCCCAGCTTCTTCACCATTTTCAGGGTGTCTCTGGGAATCTCCCATTCGTCGTGTGCCCATGGCTGCTCGGGTGCCTTAACCTTACAAGGAGCATACAGCCGCTGGCACAAACCGTCTGCCGTACCTGCACCCAAACAAGAAACATGCGGATGTAATAAACAATATTTTTTTCTACTTTCTTCGCTGCTAAATTGAGTTACTGATGGACTCTTAAATAATCTAGAAAGCTTGTATGTGTGTACTTCTTTCTCATGAATTGCCGTGCATTGGCAGCCAATCTAGAGATTTGACATTCTTATCTTGTGGTTTAGTCACAGGAGTGGAAAGAGCATCACTTCTCTCACACAGGAAATGCACAACACATCACAAGGGTCTAACTTCCCCCCTCAACTCAAAGTCAACGCATACATCTTGTAATTCTCAGCAGTGAACCGAACCTGAATGCAAATCAACACGTGATGTATGTTTTATCGTGGCTAATTAGCTAACATTTTGAAACCTATGCGTACGCAGATCTGCTTCTTTTTAAACGATGCAGGCTTCGATCAAAGTCTTTTACTCACGAGTGTAGTAATTGACCAGTTCCTGTAGGGATGCAAAGGAGTTGGAGTGAGAGATGTAGTATCCACCTTTGTCCAAACAGCGGATCTTGTAGTGTTTTACCACATCTCCTTGTTCTGTCTCATGATCTCTGACTGACAGTGAGAAGGAACCTAAGCGGGAAACAAATAGGTCGCACAGTTGCAGGTTGTTTTGAAATTGGACATATTCCCGTGTTTTTCAATTTGTCTGATTTGTGGTCACAGAAAAAGAGACTGATGACAGTCACCTTTACAGGTCTCACTCTCTCGAACTAGGAAGGCACCCGGTTTATTTCCAGGCACTAAAAGCAGTCGTTCAGTCTCTCTTCTACTCATGTCCCTGAAAAACCATCTGCAGAAGGGATAACCACAAAACACACTTAATGTAACTAAAAATCTATAGAAATGTCTTTAACATTTTATAAAATGTTGATTTTGATAGCTATGTATGAAATTGACTCTTACTTTTCCACCTCCAGTGTATCTGCTCTGGTAACATAATTACACGGTATTAAGCCCTCCTGTCCAGTCGCCAACGATTTCGCCACCCACCATTCTCCGTTTCTACAAACGTTGCACATCATTTACATTTCTTCAGGTTAGAAGCACTAAGTGATCTGTTTCACTGCTGCTGGATACACACACTGCATTCTAGGGGCTACAGGACGAGGCCACTTACTCTTGCAAAACCTTAAGTTTGTCTCCCTTTTTGAAAGGTAGGTCGCTCTTGTTGGTCGCTGTGAAGTCATGTTGTGCCACAAACACTTCATCTAAAGACAAGTAAAGCAAAGTTATTTCATATTTCAGCTATTATTTGCTTCTTTTTTTGGGTGCTACTTTTGACAGATAAGTTAATAGTGTAAGCATAGGGCGAAAGTATCTGTACAACATCGTTTTTTACATTGCATGTCATGAAAACAAAGTTTACAATCTCATCTTTCCCCCAGAAGAGACCAGAGGAAACACAACCGAGATTTCAATCTCTAAATGTACTCGGACTCGAGTAATGTCTTCTCTGCTCAGTTGACTGCATAAACGCAGGCCTGATATTTTTGGGTAGAAAAGTTGGTGTATGCTTTGTGTTGAGTGATTACCGTTATCCACATAGGTGTTTCCACATCGTGCCTGAAGAACAGAAAAATATATACATTTTTTTTAATATTCAAAATGTGCAGTGAGTCAATAAAAAACACTAGCAAATAAATCAAGGTAATTAATATAGATTCATGTCAACTCACAGTAAATTACTATACTTTCTACATTTCCTTTCAATGGTCTACTTACTATGTGATTTGACGAGTTGGAGGCCTCAAAGTTGTGTTTTCCTTTGTAGAACGTGTCATCGTTTACTCGTTTCTGGCCACTGCCAGCGCAGCCCATCCTGCATTTATGATGGCAATCTTCTTCAGTTACACTGCATACTACTAAACTATATTTACTCAATGTAAGTAAATAAAGTTTCAGCATGTTCTGTTCTCTGCTCTTACCTGATAAAGCAGATGAGCCTTATTGGAACTGTTTTCCGTCTCCTCTTCTCCCACGGCCGGGCCCGCTGTGTGAGTTCATGCCCTGTGCTGAGTTTTACACAAATGCATTCACAATAAATCGCTTCTCATAGGAGGAAGTGGAAAACATGTTCTCATCTGATATAATTTGCATTTATAGTTTATGACACAGCCATGTGTCACAGTCCAAAATAGAGAAATGGTGACAGGCCCAAACAGAAGTTCACTGTGAACTAGTTGAGTCAATGTGAAAGCATCATGTTTTTTCATTTATGGTGCACTTATAACTGCTCTTTCTGAATCTACTTGAAGAAAATTGATGATGATCAAAAAAAGGTTATACTTCACTTGAACCAAACAGTTAGAAGAATAGTCGTAAGAGCCAATTGAAGCCATTTTCAGTTGAATAACCTGAATGGATTAATGCTTAAATCAAAGTTACAGTTTGTGTAGGACGCTTGGACTTGTAGTCACACATTATCTGTCTTGATGTTGCTGTTCATTGAATGGCTTTTGATGTCAGCGTGGTCCGCACTGTAACAATATAACTTTAAATATATCATTACTTTCAGAAATTAACTGTCATGGTAACAATCAAAGAGCTTTTATCCCCTAAAAATATCCATTGAGCTGTAATTAATACTTGGCGGTAACTTGGCGGTAATTTTACAAGTGGACGTCACAAACTTTCTAGACTTTTTAAGTGTTCTTTCATAGCTTAAGTATACATCCCATGTCTGTTTTCATGTGATAAGTTAAAAGAAAATTTGCATTATATTCACTGACCTTTGCAACATTCCCCTACCATATGAATACTTTCAGCACGCTTTACACTAGGAACTGTATTTTGCTCAGTCTAAATTTAGTGTATGTTGTCACAATATAGTTTATGACTGCTTCTGTGATTAAAGATATGTTTTTGTCCCCAAATGATAGCGGTTCTATTATGATTATCATGTGACTTCATAGCCTACCAGTAAAACTCTATTTGTGTGCAACCTTTCAAGTATTTTTATTTTCTTCCATTTAAAACATTATAACAGTTGATTAATTCGCTGTTTTTAATTCTAAATTCGACACTTTTTGATGCGATTGTTGATTGCCTGCACTATCGTTAGCATTCTGTTGTGTGAGATAAACGTACAAGCAGATAAATACCTTGAACTTGTCCCCTGGCTGGTGTCTTCAAAAGTACTCCAGATGCAAAACGTCTTCAATTTCCTGATTGAAAGCTCACTGCATGTCAGTGTGTCACTCTCACTCTGTCTGTAAGTCTCTCTCTCTCTCTTTTTGCTCTCTCTCTCTATACTTTCTTTTCTTTCTCTCTCTCTCTCTCTCTCTTTCTCTCTCTCAGTGAAGACCAGGGCCTCCCCTGGGGGGAATACATTGAGTTTACTGTAAATAGATATGAATGAAGTTGATGAATGCAATTCATCATCAGTCTTCAGACTCACAAATGCAGCACAACCAAGGTCAAATCACGAAGAGAAGGAAGTTTACATATCAAAAAGTGTAATATATAACACTGATATTTTTTTAAATTTACATATTGACACATGAAATATGTCTCTAGTGGTTTAATCCACTGCATTGGTTATTTCTTAATTCTTAGCAATCAATAATACATGTGTACGGTACTTCTGTAAAGCAGTACACATTCTTGCCACAAGATGGATGTTGTGAACTGGTATTGAAACCCTCTAATTGAGGAACAATGTTAGAATATCTGCACACATTTTAAATGAAAGTGTCCTTCTCTCTCTACAACCGTCATTTAACCATGTTTGCCTAATGTACTGTCAGGTAGAGGATAGACATTTTAAGGTGAAGACATCATGAATAGGCTATAATACATATATTTGTTTTGTACCTTTAGGTGTTGCTTGTTACTATTCTCTGTTAGTTACTCTGTCAGTCAAATGCATGTGAAAATACAATTTATTGATAAATGACAAATGTTTATGGTGTGAATTCTGTGAGCTAGTGAGGTTATGGGTTTGTATGTGCATGAACTCAACAGCAGCAGAGGCAGAAAGCATGAAGAAGAGTGTGCATGTAACCAGAGAATGATCTAACATGAGACACACTAAATACATGAGCAATAAACAATTTACAAACACTAAATTAGAAGAGTAAAATGTCTTCAAAGTCTACTGATTCTGCTGAGGTTTACCATACTTTGTTTGCTTGTTGATGTTCCCCAATGTTGACCCTAGAGGGCGCAGATAGTCTTCTTTTAAACCCTGACTCTACTAAAGTAGGTCCATTTCAAGACACCAGCTTTTCCCTACATGCATGCCATTTCTATGAATAGATAACCTCATCATTGACCTCCTATGTAGGAATGATTTAACAGAGTGTTGAACTTTGGGGATTTCTGTTGCGTAATGCTTGTGTGTCTGTATCTGGTGCAGAGGAAGGTGTGCGGATGTGAATACGGATGCAAAGTCAGTGACATTGGGGGAAAGAAATCGCAAACTGATGTGCGGTCAATCTATCAAAGTACAACAATGCTTTGGGTTTTCACACCATACAGCACTGTTAACCAGGTCTTTCCTATTCTCACCACACAATGCGCTGAAGAGGGAATTCACCCCTCTTCTTCAGGGATGCAAAGAATAAACACAAAACAATATGTCCTTGGGTTATCTAGCAGTAATTATGAGCCTTTTGTTTCTGCTTTGCATGCTAAATGACTATTAAATACTATTAAGGAGGAATCAAAGAGCCTTTTCGAGGAAGATATCATTCAGAAAACGTTGTGACCTATAAGTGCGGGGAACAATAAATCTTACAGCACCGGAAGTGTTTGTTTCCTATGGGGGGGCTTTATACAACACGCAACGTGGGGATATTACTCTCTGGGCAACACTTCACAGGTTTTTGTTTGGACCACCTGTGCTGTTGTGTGGGGACTGTGCTGTGCTGTAGTTCTCCGAAGGAACTCACTTCACTGCGCATACACACACACACACACACACACACACACACACACAAACACAGGCTGCAGGTGCATGGCAAGTGTTATTGAGTGCGTCCTGGTTACTAACTTCTTCTGGTTTTCCATCAGCCCTTGTTTTCTTCCCAGGGCTTGGCGGATGCTTGTGTACAGCCCTGTTGGGGTCCCCAGACATTGCATCCTGCCTGCAGAAGGGTCATAAGTGGCCCCGCAGGATAACCTGAACAACGGTGGGAAAGAAAGGGAGCGTTGGTCTGCTTTACTATCGCGCGGTTCTGGCCAAAAGCATAAATGCTGCCAATGAGCGTTTCAATTCCCGTCATCAATGTGAGTGTGCACTGCATGCGTCTGATGCAGATGTGTGTGATAGTGTGTGGTCAAACTGGACATTCATGATATAAAATTAAATATATTTACTAGAATATTAACAGTAAGTGCTCAGTCAGTGTTTATCAAGCTTTGATTTATTCACACGTGCACACACACACACACACACACACACACACACACACACACACACATCAACACACAAAGACACACTTCTTTCGATTTTTGATCCCCCTCTACATCACAAGAGGCCCCTCTTTGACTTCCTGTCTGTGTGGGAACCATTTCTGTCCTCTGTCACACATGCAGTGAGAGGAGGTCTCGCTCCTGCATTTGCCTTAAAAAGACAAAGTGATTGTCAATAAACACGGAACAATTGAACTGCCTTATGCATTCACCAGGCACTTCTGCTGCTCCTCTGGGATGTTCATGAGTTTTGGGAGAGCTTCACTTTTCCTGATTCTTTTCCTTCGTTAGTCAGCAGACATCAAGCACACTGCATATTTAAAGGGATTCTAGTACATATAATCCGCTACATTTAGTTACTGTTTTATGAGTTGTTCTTATAATTGTTAACTTCCATATGTACAGTAAAATGACCCATTGCCCTGATATTGTATGTAGCATAAACTCAATGTTCCCCAGTACCTGTCACTCTCTAAAAGACACATCTGCAGTTGGGTTTGCGGTACTGCAGTTGGGAGCGAGTCTGTGCAGCTGTTCCAGAGGCAAGTTGCTCTGAGGTAAACATGGCTGCGGGAAAGCCCCTTATTATTGTGCTCCGGATGACGTTCCTCACTCTTCCAGTGTGTACCGTGGAAATAGCTCTGTGCCAGCAAGCAGGTGCTTCCTCAAAAAAAAAAAAAACTCTGCTTTTCCAAAAGATTTGAAGATTGGTTTCATCTCATCAAGTCAAACATTAATGCAGCATTGATATATGAAAGAGGTAATGATAAATATTGAAGAGAACACAGGATTACTGTTACTGTCACACTTCCTCATTGAGGAACAATTTCGCATTGTTGACACGTTAGTAGCTGGTAGTCATTAAGGCTGGCAAAAAAAATATTTTTTTTTCATGCCCCTGACTGTGGTGGTATGCAGTCAATCAGAGTGACATCAATTATGTATGTCACATGACCACAAGAGACTGCTAATTGAAACTCTGACAGAGGCACATCCATCAGCTCTGTCTAATGGCGCTCACAGCAGATGGAGTGTGAATGGAGTCTCAGAAGACAGCCTCACACACTCATTCACCATACCTTTCCACAGAATTTGATTATACTTGTGTTAAATATATATTATGTTTTATAGTATCTTATAGTACCCAAAAGAACCCGTACCCACAAAGTTAGTTCTTTACTGATTGTCAGTAATATAGGATGCAGAAAGTCCTTCTGGATGACACTGTTGATCATCAATGGTAGTGTGCATCAACCATTTTGATGTGGTTTTAATTCTGATCTTTCAAAATATTAAAACACTGACACGTTGTACTAAGTGACTCTGTATATAAACTTTGAATTGTGTCATAAAAACGACGAACAAAAATGACTAAAGTATTTTTTTTTATGTCTGAGACAATAAGTACAGTACATTCAAGGTAATAACTTCTGTAACACAAATAATAGCATATTTTCTTACTGATAAACACTGTTGACTTGTCTAAAATACAGAACAATAGGAGGGCCTGTCGTGATGCATAAAACCCTGCCATGACATTTGCTACTTTCCAGACGTACCTGTTCATTTGCTAAAGAAGTCAATTTAAAGCTATAACACATTTACCTGATCTTACACTGATGTTAATCATCATCCAGTTTTGCTCAAACAAAATACTGCCGTGAACAGTACTGTGTCTGCACAATAGTAAGTATTACATTCAAAATAAATATTATCAGCATTTTCTGGCTTTCCAAAAATATTAACTAGAAAAATATATAACTTTAAATCTTAACTTTAGAATCAAAAATCTTTAAATAATACTTTTGGTTAGATGAAATACATTCAGAGACTTACTTAATCCGGCAAATAAATGTTTAGCAGCAAAAATTGAGGAAAAACTACAGTATATGTGCTTAAGACCCATTTAGTTTTGCATTAAAACTATACAAACATTCTACATATGTAGTGTAATATATACATTCAAGTTTTAGTGATTCCTTTTTCATACTACTGCATGATCAGTACTTGTTGTGCATGTGTTCAGTCGCAGCATTAGATATGCTGGAACAAAGTGCTTTATTCTTTAGTGCTTGTTTAACAAGAAAAAAACGGGAAGATAAAATTAGAATAATCTAGATTCTAGAACAATCATTTAGCTTTCTTCACTTTCCAGTTCTTGTTAGGTCTTCTCTGGACTTAAACAACAAGAATGACCTCAGACTGCTCAGTGCGTGTATATTATTTGCTGTCTACTTGTTATGTACTACTGTAGACTCCTAGTTTTACTCCTGCATCTCACTCTCTATCACTTCCCCTGAGCCTTTGCAGAGTCACAGTCAACTTATGATGAAATATAAGTTTTTGACTCGAGGCTTCTTGCGTCTTCTTGGCTGTTTATTTCAGTCTCAGAATCCTCAACATCAGCATAAGCGCCATCCTCAGATTCTGCATTCACTTTGAGCACGGTATCAAGTGTGATTAATGTCATTTTCTTAGCTGCTCCTGTATCCGCCTCTTGATTATTCGTTTTGTTTGGGACCAAATCTTGCTCTCCACGATCACTTTCTTCCTCCGGTTCGTCTGAATCTTCCTCTGCCTCATCTTCTCCATCAGCTGAATCTCCCTGGTTTCCTTTCCAGTCTTCATTGGCTGCCTCAGTTTCCTCCTCCTCTTTTTCGGAGACTCCGACATCTTCATCATTATCATGGCTTCCATTGGTGATGTTAATGCATTCACATAGTGTTACATTTGTTCCTTGTTCCTTATTATCTTCATCTCCATCTTCCACTGGTATGTTTTCGCCACTGTTTTCTGATAATTCCTCCGCATCCTCATCTGGTCTTAGCTCCACCACATCATCGGGCCCTTCTGTTTCATCATTTGTCTCAGTAATGGCATCTTCTTGATGGTCTTCAGTCACGTCACTATCTTCTTCTCCTTCTGTAAGTTGCTGTCTGTTATCTTCTGCAGATGCACCTTCTGCTCCACATTCTTCTCCACCGTCACTCTCAGTAATCTCATTCCCTGTCATTTCAAGCTCTCCCGATTCTTCTTCTGCTGTTTCACGTTCACATGTAGCTCCAGACTCTGTAGCACTTTCATTTTCAGCACATTCCTCCCCATCACTTCCTGCCTCTTCAGATTCGTCTCCAGTTGTTTCACCTTCGTCTAGTTCCTCGTTGTCATTGTCATTGTCGTCCTCTTTACCTCTTTCTTCTTCTTGAACAAAATCTGACACTGTGTCATGGAGCTCTTCAACTGATGCCACTTCAGCATGTTCTGCCTCACTTAGAGTCTCATTTTCATTTCTAGGCTCTTCAGCCTCTTCTGCATTTTCATCTTCTCCTACACTGTCATCTTCTCCTGCAGTCTCATTGGCATCTGTTGTGTTATTTACTGATTCATTTTCATCTATGGCTGATTTATCGCTCTCTTCCTCTGATTCATTTTCAGTGACAGCTTTGGAGCTTTCTTCTATTGCAGATTCAGCTTCATTATCATCCTTTTCCACAAGTTCTGTGGTTTCTTCCATCTCCTCTTCATTTGGTTCATTATCAGCTTCACTGATTTCCTCTTCACCCACATCTTCTTTTTCCGTGGCAGTCTCCTCCTTGGTGTCACCCTCATCTGTGGTAGCACCCTCTTTTTCCATTGCAACCTCATCTTCATCTTCAGATGGTTCTTTTGACAATCCATCAGCTTTGATTGTGTAATCATGCTCCTCTGTAGTTTCATTATCATCTGTGGTGGCATCCGTGCCTTCTGCAGAACCTTCTTCAGCAACAGTTTCTTGCACATCTTCAATTGTCCCTGCTTCCACAGCCTCTTCGTCATCAGATCCATGTTCACTTGTGACATTAAAATATTTTTCTACAGCACTTTTATCTCCAGTTTTATCAGTGCCTGCACTTTCATCTTCATCGTTTGCGGCAGGTTCATCCTCGTCAGGTTCATCTTCAGTTGTGACTGCCACATGAGAATCTTCTGCAGTATTTTCATCCTCTGCAAGCTCTATCTTTGACTCTTCTTCCACATCTTCCTCATTGTCAGATTCATTTTCAGTTGTGGCTTCCCCAGCAGTCTCTTCTGCTGTAATTTCATCTTCAGCAATCTCTTCCTTTGATTCATCTTCACTTGTGATCCCTTTCTCTACAGCCATCTCATCTTCAGTTTCTGCTTCTTCAGCTGGCTCTTTTGACGATTCATCAGTTGTGTCATCGTTCTCATCTTCAGACTCATCTGCACTCGTATCAATATCCTCATCATCACCATCATCATAGTCAACTGCCCCTTCTTCCACAGCCTTATCTTTGTCAGATTCATGTTCACCTGGCGTTGCCATAGTGGTCTCTTCTGCATTTTCTTCTTCAGCTGTGGCGGCTTCAGCAGCTTCTTCCTTAAATTCATCCTCACTCGTAACAGCAATCTCCTTTTCTACAACTAGCTCATCTTCAGTCGTTGGTTCGTCAGCAGGTTCCTTTGACAATTCATCACCTGTTGCATCATTCTCCTCTGCAGTTTCATCTTCATTGGTGGTGGCATCTAAACTCTCTGCAGAATCATCATCACTGGTGTCAGCAGTCTCTTTAACGTCTTCAGTTTTCTCTGCTGCCACAGCCTCTTCATGTTCAGATTCATGTGCAGTTGTGTCTGCCACATCTACTGCATTTTCATCTTCAGTCGCGGTGGCTTCAGCAGCCTCTTCATGCGATTCATCTTCACTTGTGCCAGCACCCTCCTTCTCAATCTCACCTTCAATTTCTGCTTTTTCAGTTTCCTTAGATGATTCATTATCAGCTGTGGCCGTGGTACTGTTCTCATCTGCAGACTCATCAGCAGTGGTGGCCAGAATGTCTTCTTCCCCAGCTTCTTCATTGTCAGACTCATTTTCAGATGCTACCACGGCAGTCTCTTCTGCTGCCATCTCATCTTCAGTTTCTGCTTCTTCAGCCGGTTCTTTTGACAATTCATCAGCTGTGGCTGCGTCATCGTTCTCATCCCCATCAATCTCCTCGTCATCATCGACTGTCCCTTCTTCCACAGCCTCATCTTTGTCAGACTCATGTTCACTTACATTTTCATCTTCAGCTGTGGTGGCTTCAGCAGCCTCTTCCTGAAGTTCTTCCTCACCTGTAACAGCTGTCTCCTTTTCTACAACAAGCTCATCTTCAGTTGTTTCTATTTCAGCTGTTTCTTTTGACAATTTATATGTTGTGGCATCGTCCTCATCTTCAGACTCATCTGCACTTGTGGCAGGAATCTCTTCATCATGATCAACTGCTTCCACAGCCTCATCTTTGTCAGATTCATTTTCAGTTGTTGCCACATCATCCTCTTCTGCATTTTTATCTTCAGCAGTGGTGGCTTTATCAGTCTCTTCCTTCGACTCGTCTGCAGCAATCTCTCGTTTTACATCAGTCTCATCCTCAGTTGTTGCTTCTTCCTTTGATAATTCTTTGACTGCTTCTTCTCCTTCATTGTTTTCAGACTCATCTTCTTGACCTGCATCTTGACACAAATCGTCTGTTGCAACTGCACACTCATCTTTAGTATCATGGTGTACCTCATCTCCTTCCACTTCTCTTACAGCTCTGACAATAATGTTTTCTACAAATGTTTCTGCTGTTTTTGTTTCAGTATCATTATCAGAGTGAGATGTACAGGTCATTGCAGGTTTATTGCCAGGATCACCATTCTTCATCACCAGAATCCTCCTCAGGTCAAAGTCCATAGTGACAGGTGCAGCATTCATAACTTCTGCAGGAAGTGGTGGCCTAGATGTCATTTTTTTCTCAATGCATGTTTCACATGGACAATGTTCATCTTCGTTCTCGCTGCGCTGGTCACTGTAAGATGTGCCTGTCGCTGAATCATCACTTTTTTCCGCTTGGGGATCAATTGACTGATTGAGTATATTCTTCAGCCTCCGTCTTATCCCTTCCGTTTGTGTGGTTGAAGCTTCTTTAGGGGGTCTTGGTACGCCTGATTGACCTTGAATTTTCCTCAGTTCCCTGTTTATACTTTTTTGAATTCTTTTTTGAACCTCAGTTTTAAGCTCACTTATCATCAGGTCAAGCTGCTCATTATTATCCAAGTCCCATCTGACTTTGAACTCTCTCATTGCATCAATATAGTGTGCCATGAACTGCTTTTCTATTTTAGTTAATAAGGTTAAGACCCAAACAGGATCGGGATTTTGAGAAATCCTTTTGCTGTCGTTTCCTGAACTCTTGTTTGAGGATGGTGGTGTTTCAGATAGTTCTCTTGGACTATCATTGCTTCTAATCGTTTCATCTGATGCTGGATCATCTTCCTTTTGTTTTCCCTCATGCATTCCTTCTACATCTTGCTCAGGTGTCCACTGAGCTTTTGCTTCTGCTTCATCTTCACAGACTTCTTGTACTTTCCCTATCTTATCTGTTCTTGTATATGGTTGAGACACATTAACATTCACACCATCACTACTGTTCCCGGAGCCCGTAGAGCCACTGTTGACATCCACACCAGAAGATGAGTTATGATTGAATTCATCGTCCACAGAATGGTGATCATCCTTCTTTAACATTTTCTGTTCATTTTCTGGAGTATCACAAAGCCAAAGAGATTTAAGAATTTTCATTAGCTCTTGGTATCGTTCATTCTTTTCATTTGCATTTTCAGGAGTATGGTCTATTAACTGCAACTTCACAAGGCAATCCAGAAGACCTCTAGCTGAAGTGCTTAGTTTACGTCCACACACAGGAGAAATTTCTGGCAAACTGTTACATCTGTCAACCTTTGGATTTAAAAGTACTTTCATCACCTGTACGGAGGCGTTGAATATTTTTGAGGCATCATCTCTCTGAGTACAGATATTATTCGCATTTGGTGCCTCTGGGGTTTTTTGGCTGTCATCATTCGGGACACTGTTCATCATAACTCCTTCATTTGTGTCTTCTGTATTCGCAGCTGCAGAGTTATTGTTTTCATTATCGTCCATTCTGTTAACTTCCTCTGTTGGGTGGCAATTGTTTTGTCCATCACAGTTTTCATTAAATTCCTCCATTTCATACATATACGAATCACCGTCTGCTGGTATTGAATTCAGCCAATCAGTCACTACCTCAATAGGAGATGCATTTGGAAGGCTAGATGGGACCAGCTCAAAGTCATCAGCATTTGACTTGCTTGTCTTAGAGTTACATCTCCTTTTATCAACTGTATCTTGTTTCTCTTCCTCATGCAAACTAGATGGGGGCTTACTCTTGTCTTCAGGACCCACATCTTTCCCTGCAGTTATTGGAGAAACACTGGTCTTCTTCTTAGCAGGAACATGAACAGACTCCTCCTTATTTTCCTCACATTCAGCTGTTAAAATATCAGTTGCTTTGGATTTTCGAGATTTCACAGTGTGATTTGACTTGACAGATAAAGTACTTTTTGGCCGCATTTCACTTTTCTTTTCTTGAAACTCAGATGCCGTTGACTTATTTGAACGTGCTGAAACCTTAGACTTTGATGACACGGCTGTAGATGCTCTGTCTTCACTTTCCTCAACGGTCAGAGCAGGGATTTTAGATCTGCCTAATATTTCAGAATAAGTGGATTTTGAAGACACAGGGCTAAGTGTTCTCTCTTCCTTTTCATGATTTTCTTCATCAGCATGAACATCAGATACTTTTGATTTCCTTGATCTCACTGACGTATTTGACTTTGCTGACATGGCACTTGGAGTTCTCTCAGATTTATCTTGAGCATTTCCTTCATGAGAAGTATCCGAACACTCTATAGTAGGAACTTCAGAAGCTATCAATTTATTCGATTTTTTGGACTTTGCTGATTTACTTGACATTTTACTGCGTGGTCTTACTTCAGTCCCTTCAGTCATGTCATTATGACTGATTGTAGATATGTAGGACTTTGTGGTTCTCGTAGAAACATTTGACTTCACTGACGAAACATCTACCTCTTCAGCATTTGTCTCAGCTGTCTGTTGCGAAACGTTTGATTTCCTAGACCTCAGGGACAGATCTGACTTTGATGATTTAATTGACATGGGACTTGGAGTTCTCTCTTCAGTTTCCTCACAATCAGCCAAACTTTCTTCAGCTGAAATTTCAGTGGTCATTAAAGGAATGGATTTATTTGACATGAGACTTTCTGCTCTCTTTTCAGCTTCATTTACACCTTCGTCTTCACTGTTTACATTTTGAAGACCGTGAGAAGCTTTTGATTTTGTAGATGTTGATGTTACATTTGTCTTCCCTGATTTGGCAGACATTGAGCTCATTGCTCTCGCCTCAGTATCTTCTTCAGTGCTGTCATCAGCAATGTCAGCACCATCTTCAGCAGCTTTTGATTTCTTTGATACTGCTGAAGCATTTGAATTTCTTGATTTTGCTGATTTAATGGAGATACTGCTCGGTGCTCGCTCCATAGTCTCCCCGTGATTGTCTTCCTGTTGAGTATTTGAGGATTTTGACCTCCTAGAGATATTTGTCCTTGTTGATTTGGCAGAACTGGCTGATTTAGCTGACAGGGTGCTTGGTGGTCTTTGTAAAGTTTCTTCATCATTTGACATGTTTTCTTCTGAAGGAACTTCACAGACTTTTGGCTTACTTGATTTTACAGACATGGTTGACTGTGTGGTCTTGGCTGACATTGCACTCTGCATTCTCTCTTGAGCTTCCTCTTCACCATTCCCTTCATCAGAAAATCCAGTAGTTTTGACAGAACAAACTTCAGAAGCATTGGATTTCGTAGATTTTGCAGAGGCATGTGATTTAGCTGATTTAGCTGACAAGACGCTAGGGGCTCTCTCTGTAGTTTTCAAGTGTTCGACCTCATCATCAGTAGTAACACCAGAGGCATGTGACTTAATAGATCGTTTAGAAACAGTAGACTGAACTGATCTGACTGAAATGCAGTTTGCTGCTCTTTCTTCATTTTGCTCTTTGTCATTCTCTTCATAGGAGCTTGCAAAGCTTTCTTCAGCTGACACATCAGCAGGGATGTCAGAAGCTCTTGATTTCTTAGATACCGCTGAAACATTTGACTTTGCTGATTTTGCTGATCTGATTGATATATTGCTTGGAGCTCTCTCTGCATGTTCCTCATGATCAAATATATTTTCCTCAGCTGGACCATCCAGTCCTTTTGACTCAGTTGATAGTGCAGTTTTCGTTGACATGACACTCTGTGCTCTCTTTGAAGCTTCGTCTTCATCATCTCCTTCATTAGGACTGTCAGTAGTTCTGACAAACTGAACTTCAGAAGCTTTTGATTTTGTAGATTTTGTAGAAACATGTGACTTTGCTGATCTAGTGGACAAAGCACTTGGTGCTCTCTTTGCAGACTTTATAGATATTTCAGAAACGTGTGACTGGACTGATTTGGCTGACATGCTGCTTGCTGCTCTTTCTTCAGTTTGCTCTTCAAAACTTTCTTCAGCTGGAACACGAGCAGAACATTTTGACCTATTTGATCTTGGAGAAATGCTTGATTGAACAGACTGTGCTGACATTGAGCTCAGTGCTCTTCCTTCACTCTCCCCTTCAACGACTCTATCCTCAGGATTGTCAAACTCATTTTCCAAAGGAACTTCAGAAACTTTGGATCTTCTTGATGTTGTAGAAACATTTGACTTTGCTGATTTTGCTGATCTGACTGATATATGGCTTGGAGCTCTCTCTGCATGTTCCTCATGATCAGATATATTTTCCTCAGCTGGACCACCCAGTTCTTTTGACTCAGTTGATATTGCAGAAATAGTTGACTTTGCAGTTTTTGTTGACATGGCACTCTGTGCTCTCTCTTCATCATCTTCTTCATCATCAGTAATGGCATCAGTTCTGACAGACTGAACCTCAGATGCTTTTGATTTTGTAGACTGTGTAGAAACATGGGACTTTGTTGATCTAGCTGACAAAGCACTTGGTGCTCTCTTTGCAGACTTTATAGATATTTCAGAAACGTGTGACTGGACTGATTTGACTGACATGCTGCTTGCTGCTCTTTCTTCAGTTTGCTCTTTGTCATTTTCTTCATCAGGGCTCTCAGAGCTTTCTTCAGCTGGAACACGAGCAGAACATTTTGACCTGTTTGATCTTGTAGAAATGCTTGATTGAACAGACTGTGCTGACATTGAGCTCAGTGCTCTTCCTTCACTCTCCCCTTCAACGACTCTATCCTCAGGATTGTCAAACCTATTTTTCAAAGGAACTTCAGAAACTTTGGATCTTCTTGATGTTGTAGAAACATTTGACTTTGCTGATTTTGCTGATTTAGCTGATCTGACTGATATATGGCTTGGAGCTCTCTCTGCATGCTCCTCATGATCAGATATATTTTCCTCAGCTGGACCATCCAGTCCTTTTGACTCAGTTGATACTGCAGAAACAGTTGACTTTGCAGTTTTTGTTGACATGGCACTCTGTGCTCTCTCTTTATCATCTTCTTCGTCAGTAACGGCATCAGTTTTGACAGACTGAACCTCAGAAGCTTTTGATTTTGTAGAAACATGTGACTTTGCTGATCTAGCTGACAAAGCACTTGGTGCTCTCTTTGCAGACTTTATAGATATTTCAGAAACGTGTGACTGGACTGATTTGACTGACGTGCTGCTTGCTGCTCTTTCTTCAGTTTGCTCTTTGTCATTGTCTTCATCAGGGCTCTCAGAACTTTCTTCAGCTGGAAAACGGGCAGAACATTTTGACCTGTTTGATCTCACAGAAATGCTTGACTCAACTGACTGTACTGACATTGCGGTCTCTGATCTCCCTTCAGTCTCCTCTTCAACAACACTTTCTTCTGGAGCAGCACCACAGTTTTCAGACGGAACTGCAGAACCTCTTGATTTTTTAGACATTGCTGAAGAATTTGACTGTGCAGATTTAGCAGATGTACTGGACAAAATGCTTGGAGCTCTTTCTGACATATTAGATTTGGCAGAAATACTTGACTGTGTTGATTTTGCTGATTTTGATGACATATATGATTTTGTAGACACTGCTGAGGCATTTGACTTTGCAGATTTGGCTGACATTGCACTCGGTGCTCTTTCTGCAATTTCCTCATTATTGTTGCTTTCCTCAGAGCTATCTTTAAATTCTTTTGACTTACTGGATATTGCAGATGATTTGGACTTGACTGATTTTTCTGACAAAGCGCTGGATGCTCTCGCTTCAGCTTCATCATCTTCAGTTAGCTGTCCATCATTTTCATTTTCATGATTGTCATCACTTTCTTTATTAGGAACGTCAGATGATTCAGATGTTTTTGATTGGGTTGACATGACACTCGGCACTCTCTCTTGATCTTCTCCAGCTTCTTCAGCTCCCTCCTCTTCCTCAAAACTAGCTTTAGCCTTTTTTGACATCCTTTGCTCAGTTACCTCCTCATCCTGTTCTTCATCCAGAAGAGAGGAGACTCTTGATCCTTTCGATTTAATAGAAGCTTTGGATTTTGATGACATTGAACTAAATGCTCTTTCTTCATCAACATCCGCCTCTGATTCATGTTGTTCAGCTGCCACTTCTGACTTCATTGATTTTTCAGTTTTAGAGGATTTTCTAGACATGCTGCTTAATGGTCTTTCTTGGGTTTCTTTGTCATCGTGTGCTTGCATTTCTTCAGCTGTGACTTCTAAAACATCGCATTTTGTAGAGGCATTTGAATGAACTGACATGGCACTTTTAGATCTTTTCTCCTCTAAGTCTTCAGATTCCGTATTCTGTATTTCTTCAGATTCATTGCCAGAGGTTTTTGATTTGACAGACATGGCACTTGGTTGATCTCTTTGTATCCCATCTTCCTCATCAGATTGGGCATTGACTTGTCGTTTTAAGTCATCTTCCAGATCTTTAGACACTCCGCAATTACAAGTGTAGGATTTCGTGGATTTTCTTGACATGCTTGAGTGCCCTGAAGCATTGGATGTTCTATCTGTAGAGCTCGGGGATGAATGTTGCATTGATGATGCTGTATCTAACACTGCACTTCCAGTGGTCTCTTCCCTTTCAGGTTTAGTAGTCTGAGAAGATGCTCTTGAAGCACTCAGTGGGATATCCTCCTCATAATCCTCCTCGTTGTATGTGAAAAGCTCAGAGGAAGCACTAGAAGCAGATTCTGTTTGTTCTTTTTGCTCTGGTATTTGAGCAGCATTGACATTGACCTGATCATTTGGGGAACTGTCAACACACACCTCACAATTGTCCGGTGTGAAGGATTGCACCATGCACTTTGGGGAGCAAGTACCACTTCTGATGGTGCAGTACTCTACAATTTCAGCTGCCTCAACAGTCTGCTCCACACAAGTTTCTCTCTGCACTACTTGTTCTATATGCTCTTCGCTAGTTTGCCCTTCAACCACTGTCTTTCTAGAGACCATCGTATGTGAGGATGCACTTGAGCTGGAAGTTTGAATGCAGCGAGTTGCCCCTTGTGTCCCTGGGACATTTTTCCAGATGTCGTAATCCTGACAGTCACTGCAGCAGTGAGGACAGTGAGGCTCCTCTCCTCTGTGTCTTTGATAGCGCCTTGTGATGTAAGCCTCATCTTGCTCACCAGCAGAGATGTTTTCAGATTCTGAATAGCTGACCTGTGCAAAACGGGGGTTATTGTGTCTTTGCAGGAACTCACAGGTCCCGCCTGATGTCTTTCTTACTTCTGTCGACCAATGTATTGTTTCGTCATTTGGAAGCCGGAAGCGCACTTTCATTTCCATGGACAAACTGCCATCTTTATTAACACGAACCCGTTTCTCTATCTCATCATCTCTCATTCCATCACCAGTATGCGGGCAGGACTCCACATTATCCGGAGAGTCGGTTCCATCTGGCAATGACTTGTCAGATGGCACTGACTGCGTGGTAGATCTGTCAGTTTCCGGTTGTTGATTGGTGGCACTTTTCTTAGTTGGAAGTCCTTGGTTTACAATCAAGACAGAAAAAACACAAAAACAAATAGATGACATAGCTCATGTGTGTAAAACAATTGTACTGTATTGCAGATACTTCACCAGTGAAACACAGCTTAGAGCATAATTAGTAATTCCTTTAAAAACATAATTCAGAACTGATATCTGTGACAATTAACTATTTCTCCTACCGCCATGTTCTTCATTGCAGCCGCTGGAGCGTGACTTCACACTTGGAAGTTTGTCATCAGATGTTTCGTGAAAATTCTCCACAATGGACTGGTGAGAAGGCTCACGTCCCACGCAGACAAGCACACTGGGGCACTGCATAAGACTCTGAACATTGTCAATCTGAAACAGAAGAACAGGAAGTATGAGTTGAGAGTGAACCTGTTTACCGAATGAAGTTTATAGCAAAAATAAAAAAATACTGATAAACAGAGAGATTGTATGATTTAAAACAGTTGGAATTAAATGCCGTAGGCGAGCCATAATTTGAAGTAGATGGGGAAATTCACAAGGTAGATTTCAGGCTAAAGATAAATGTTTATTTTTCTTTTGGCTACCGGTCATTGTCAGCAAACAAAATGCAGAACACTTTAGAGAGTAGAATGAGATGTATCTAGTGCAGAGTTTTAGAACCTTAGCACCTACTATTGTACCTGTAAAGAGGCCTCCTGCATTAACAGGGACCACCAGCTTATGGTTGCCTTGTGTTTCTTATATCATATAACATATGCCATTGGGTGGACATTTGTAATTTTGCAACTGAGTGCATATTTACTGTGGTGATATTGGGGGTTGCACACTACAGTGTTGGTGCTATGGTCTACCACTGAACCGCAGAACTTGTCCTTTAATGTAGCTCTTATTTGACCAAAATTGAAGGTTCTGTGGCCACTTTGCCTTTAACTTTTCTATTACTCAAATAACATCGAGTATGGGTTTTATATTTGTGTCCAGTAACCATGTTTTAAACGTCAATGTGTTAGACTGATGTTAGTTTGTCACGCTTTTAGTGAATGCCTGTTCTTTTACTAAAAATATAGGACTGTAGCAAGTAGAAAAATATCTAGAGGGAAACATTTAAGAAGTTATGATGATAGTGTTATAATTGGGTGTATGCATTTCCCCTTTTTTGTGCAACTGAGTGCTCTGAATCCTTGCAGAGAAGGCTGTGAGTCAAGCTGTGAGTCAAAGACAAGATAAATATGCTAATCCAGGATGATCTCAGGGAAACGTCACAATGACGGGGCATTATTGCAATGGTGAGCTTCCGTTGTCATTTGTAAGAGCCACACGTAATGCTCAACAGTATATTTCAAGCTTGCTGGGTGTGAGAAAATAGTAGACAAAACTATATAGACAAGCAGAACAGGGGTCTGTGCTTTGCAATTTATGAACGCAACATCATTACTTTGATTTACTTTGCTTTAGGAGACGTCTTCCTCCTAAAATGTACAAGGCAACAGAAACACTAAGTCTCTCTTTATGCCCGCTGGTATTGCAAGGTGATCGATAAAAGTGGATGGCTGACAACAAGGATGCTAATCATCTTCATCATGACAGTGGGGTAAATTAAAATATGAGTCTCTTGTCTCGCAGGTGATTATCCTGAATGGCTGAATGCTAATCTAGGGGGTGAGTGTGTACTGACCTGCTTTCCTGAGCATCTCCATGCAAAGGCCTAATAAAAGTAGCTACTGGATTTTGTTTCCATACTGACAAACAGATATTGTCCCTTATAGGATTACACCTTTTTTTGCTAATTGTTAGTCACAAATTACGAATGAAACACTTTCAAACCACACTGGTTTGTTTAAAAAATGTACTTTCACCAAGGTTAAAAAGGCACGACTTCTTCATTGTATTCTACATCTTAAAATAACAAGGAAACAAATATAATACTATGTTAAATCAGTATAATTTATTTTGTATATTTGTATTTATCATGTGGTGAAGTAGCAAATAGATTGTATAAAATACCGCATTCCTATTTGTTTTTTTGTTAATTAAATACCACGGCTTCTGTTCACTACTGACAGCTATGTCATTTCGAGAAACACAGACTATAATATTGAGAGTTTTGTTGATTTTATTTTGCTAGTAAGCAGTCAGTTTTGATGAAAGTGCATTTTCGAATTTCAAATCCAATATCGGTGAAGGCAGATGAATGGCTTCATCCGTGGTCACACAAAGCCCAGGTGAAGATAATTAATTGCCACTGTGGAAGACACATTTCTGAGACACCTCTGGTTTGAAAGTAGGGGAGTGGAGTTTCAACATTGACCTGTTTTTCCTCCCTCTCTCAAAAATAGCTCTGATGTGACCAAGATTAATGAGGTTTGGAGAGATACGCACAATCTGATGAATGTATGTGTGAGGGAATATCCTCGTTTCATTCTCTCATGCACACACTCAAAATATTTATCCCACTAGACTTAGATTATAACAAACTACTAAATCCAAAGCAACTCAAACTGATATTGTAGTATATCTGTTGTGTAAATGTCAACAAATTGCACATTATCTAGTTACAGCGGTATTCCATTCACATTCACATCTCACATTCTGCAATTTAGAGTCATCACTTAACCTAAGCTGCTTTAGGTTGCCTTGTCTTTGGACTGTGGGAGGAAGCCGGAGAACCCGGAGGGAACCCTCGCTAAAACGGGGAGCACATGTAAACTCCTCACAGAAGGGATCAAACCCAGGTCCCTCCTGCTGTGAGGCGATGCTGCTAGCCTCTACATCACCATGCAGTCCCAGAAACTGAACAGTTAAATACAAATAAAACAGAATATCATGCGGATTTGGATGGTAACATCCATTGTTGGATGTTTCCATACAGTTCAGTGACATTTTAGGGCACGAGGTAAACTTTCCTATGTCAAAAATTATTTTGCACAGTATGGAATAGTAAGTATAAATATATAATAAAGAGGGTGCACCTTTTTGAAGGTTTTAAACTACCCAATGTCATTATTTATTTCCATGGCAAAAGATGCAGTAGTCTGATATCGTGTCCAGAGGAAGAGTGTTTGAAAAAAAATACAAAGCCAATAATTAAATATGTATACTTTTTATATGATGTGGAGTGTTTATTGTAAAAACAAACACCCAGGATATTAAAATGCAGTTAAGTGATGTGTTGTTTTTTTATTGAATGTTGCCATACAATTTAAATGTGTGTTTGTAATAGTTTACAAAGCTCTCAGCTGGGATTTAGTAGGGAATCAGTCCGGTCACTAGAGGCCTCTCTTTCACTCTGATTTTCAATCTCAGGCATCAATAGCAGCAATGTGTAACAGTACTTTTAACGAATATATTTCTGAGAGTACTTTTTTAGAGCCAAACCCAACTCACGGTTAATTTCTAAATCGGCCATCCTTTTCAATTCAGTAAAACACAATGGACAGTATTCATTTAGTGTCAAACACAGAAACTTCCTCTTGAAAAAGTAAGTTCCCTGATCACATAATAAAATAAAATCTAATACAACCCCTCTACTCCCAAACTCTGTAGGTTATGTGGGAGAATCTCAAGTTAAAAATAACTTACAAACTAAACATATCTTTTTATAACCTTCTATTTCCAGGGATTGATGACCTTACCTTGCGGCCCTCCAGAGTGCACAACTTCCTGATATGGTAATGCATGAGCTCCGAAACTTCCTCTAAGAAAAGCCCAAAACTTCGTAGACTCCTGTGGTGCAAGACGATGGTCTTCCTGGATGAGGGGTCGCTGTTCTTCACCAACACCACCGTCTTATTGTGCCTGTGATGAAGGATGTGGCCTGAATGTGCCACAGGGTTCTCCTCAGGCCTGGTTGGTCCCCTGAGAACATACTGGTGGTGACATGGGGTATGAGTGTGACACAAAGGTGTGACCTGAGTTTGCATCGCCTCCTGGGCCTGGGTATAATGAGAGCAAAAGCAGCATTCCTCAAGAGGTTCGTGGTGGGCCACCATGCCATGGTGGTGGATCCTGGGGAGTCGGCTGGTGCAATGCTTGAAGGGGAGAGAAGACTTGTGTGAGCCTTCACCACCTATAGCATTGAAGCACTGGAAGCTGCGTTTGTGGGAGGACATTTTGGTCGGTAGTCTCCCTGCTCTGACTGAAGGGTGGTGCCTCAGGTGAGCAGAAGAAGAGGGCAGGTTGTCAGGGGGTGGTCATGTTTGTCCTGCGCAGGGGAAGGTGTCGCACCACACATCTGTGTGGCTCCCACTCATCCCAGGCTGAAAGACAAATTAAAACAAAAAGGTTAAAAAAAACTGACTGAAAAAGGAAAATTCCTACATCCTTTGACCCTTTCTCCTGTGTGCAGACAGTGAACTTGCACACACATGTTAGCTTTTCCTGATAACCCAGTAAGGCTCCTCAGTACTTAAGTCTAAATTAGTACCCAAGCGCGTTTGAGGGCTGACATAAGTAATCCTTACAGACACCTTTAAGGCTGTAGGTGTAATCAGCACAATATTATTCAACGTTTATCTTGTAGAGGGGCTAAGTCAAAGGCAACTTGATTTAATGCTTGAGAAAGTATTTTTAGACAATAAACTTGTGGACAATTATTTTGTTGGCATAAGGTCACAGACTAACATGCTTTTATAGACTTCATTTACTACTAAATTTGAAATGGGGATACACACGACAGGGTTGTTACATACTGTATGTACAGACTGCTAAGAAGATCAAAGAGTAAATGAAGACAGGGATAATGAGCATGCAGCCACAAATATATCCTCCAAGTCACTTTAAATATCAAGCTTAAGTGCCTGCTAGCAGTGTAAGTGGACATTACCTCGGTGATTGTCACTGTCACTGAAGAAAATTCATCCTCAGCCAGCTTTTCCTGCAATCAATAAGACAAGGATTACATATAAAAAGCAGCAATATCTGCACTAAGCACAATGCATTTTTTACTGTGACAATACTAGGAGGTAAAGATAATTCATTGTTGCCTGATGGAAAGGCACGCAAGCCCACTATGAAATGCACATAGAAATGAGTCAAATGCTGTGGCTATAAAATAGGCTAAGCTTGACTGACACGTATAAAGAACAGGTTTGGCTGTTGTTGTCCTTGTTTTTTTGTATTAGCAATGGTGTGGACGAGTGAAGCAGCAAGTGTTTACTCCAGTTGAACATTTTGGCAGAGAATAGAAGAGTAATTGATGGCTGTAAATACATGTTGCCAACCTCAGCCTTTAAGTCTTGAGGTTGAACCTACTGTAGCCATTTATAAATGTCTATAAATGGATACTGACGGGTGGTCTCAGATACTGCATCTGAGACCACCCGTCAGCCAGAGCAGAATATTTTGTCGTCAATTAACTGAATTCTAATATTTTAATACATTCTTCGAACTAGTTATAATATCAATCATATCATCTGTGTCAGACAGTAAAGGAGCCCCGCATAGCCAGATGCTATTTCATTTCAGACACTGGATGCTGACATTGTCCATCATATGTTTCATGAGCTCAGTAACAAGCCAAATTATAAAAACACATGGCTAATAATACACATTGTTCTTTTTAGATGCTTTTTGCAGGATGCCAACATTACAGGTGCCACAGGATGGTTTGTGATCATAATAGAAAAGGTGCAGGGACATTTTACACTTGTATGTAAAGATAACTAACCTTACTGTAAGGCAGTACTGTCTACTACAGATTGCATAATGTAGTTACTAAAAAAACGTGCCGAAAATTATTTTTTAAACTAACTGCTACTCAGCGGATTACAGATGCAAAAAGTGTTTTTCTTTTCTTTTTTTGTATTCACCATGACCAGGAAACATGTGTGGCCTTGGTTCCCTAGAATAATGCTATTTATCCCTAAGGTGTTGTGTTTGCCAACCGAGGCAACTAAAAAAGTTCAAACAGGGAAATTAAAAGGCACATCCTGCATACAGGAGTTCATCCAGTTTAACATGGATTATTGCATCCTTTCTTTGTGCGAATCACACAAAACAACTTCTCCCCAACATGACTTAACGTAACTTATCGGAACTTCATTTCCAGTGTTGTTCTTTTAGTTATTAGTGCACATTTCTGTTGCCATGCAAATAACATTTAATGTACACAAGATCATGTAGTCTAGCCAAAATGTACAAGAGTATAGACTAAGTATGTATACTCACATCAGCCAGAAACATGAAAGAACCAAAGTGAAAATAAGTAGTCCCAAAGCCACAGCATGTACGATGCTAACTCCCAAAGAAACAGCAGAGGTATTGCAAGCAGAGAAGCGAGAAACCAGTTCAAAAGCCTCCGTCCAGAAGCGGGCCTACCTGCTAATCACCTACATGGGAAGCTAAGGATAGAATGAAAAGCCTTGCTAATCACTCTGAGATTGGACTGAAATCTGCTGAGGCTTTGGACACATGACTTCGACTTCACCATTGCATAAAGGGAATTAAACACACTTTTAGAAAGCAGTTGAAGGCTCAGTGACAATCTATGACTAGGCATTGCTTCTTTTATCTGCCACCTTTAGTTCCTTCAGTCATCATGGTATGGTTGCAGTTCCTGCTGGGTTTCATATCGAACACTATTGGTTAGAATAAATATGTTTATATCAGAGTAAGAGAGAACATGTGCAAAATATAAAAATATATTTTTATATACTAGTGGCCTTGTTAGAGTGGAAAATTATTGTTATTATAACAACTAGAAATATGTTTGTATGTCAATATCTTTAGACATTTTTTGTCTTGCCGATTGTAAATTAGTGAAAAGTGACTGTGGGCTATAGAAATTAAACTGACTTTACTTAAGTTATAACTGAAAATTTTGCCATTTTGCCATTTTTGTTTAACTTCCTTATTTTTCGTAGGACAACAAAAAACCTCACCTACCCACAAAATGTTAACTGTACAAGTATTTGTCAATGAATATCAGATCAATTTAACTGTCAAACAACAAAGTATATCAGTATGAGCTTCCTTAAATATCATATTGACATAGTTACTAGCCTATTAACTACAACAGCATAAAAGTCGGGAAATTCAGTTATGTTTTTTGGTTTTTGTGTGCTACCCCAACATTTTCAGAGGCCCTTTCTTGCCACCCCAATGAATAATTTCTAGGGCCACTACTTCATTATATTTTCTTCCGATTACTTTAAGCTGCGCACGTTGTTTTGTTTGTTTCGGAAGCATATAGTCTGTTTCTCTTTATGGCCAGGTCAAATATCGGTTTATTCTATAAAACTACAGACTTTCTTTCTGAATTAGCACCATTGGTATTGTGAAAGCGCAATTTATTTACCGACTGCCGTGAGTTTGCCAACTGCCTGCTCGAGGGCCATCCGTCTATGTTTCTTCAGAGTGGCCCTCGGCCTGCATGCGTTGGGCACAACCCTTAGATACTCCTCCCGGTGGTGTGCTAGAGGACCTTCTTCCAGTTGATTGTGAACCCCAACTCGGTTAGGTGCAAGACCAATTGGACCATGTGGAACATAACCCATTATCTGGACTTGTCCATGATGATGAGGTCGTTGAGATAAAAGAAGACCCTCATGCCACGGTGCGCAATGGCACTGTGATACTAATGAGAGAGTGACTGCCCCCGGCTAACATCATCATAGCTGTCTGTTTGGCAAAGTCTCATCATACACCTTGTTGTGAAATGCACACAAGGTTGGAAGTGCAATCATGATCATGTAATCATACATGTTTCACCTGCATTTGTAAGCTGTTCTAGAGGCTGTACTTTCCTCATCTAAATATCACTCGGGGTCAGCTCGCTTTTTACAAGGACAAAGGAACTGCCACAGAAAACATGAAGGGTTACCCTTATCAGAGGCTCACAGAAGGCATGCTGATCCCTCCCTATAATGCCGGGAGTTTCAAGAAGTGCTTCATCACAGGGGCACCCACTCCCGAAAAGCCTCCACAAGCACACGCACAGTGGGGGCATGCCATCTGTCTTCAGTCTTAAGGAGCTTGATGTGTCATGGTGGGGTGGAGTTGACTCGAGCAAGGCAGATTAATTGTGTCCTGACTCATGGGAAGAAAGTAGCAGAAAGACCCCTCTGCTGAGTCATGTAAGTAAATGCCGAGAACATGGTTTTGTTCTCTGTGGGCTTTCCTGTGTAAAGAAGGCACCACCCCTCACTCCTTCGAGTCAAGTAAAAGAGGTCAGCATCAGTTTGTGTCAGCTGAATGAAGTCATCAAGGAGAGAAGATATATCTTTCAAATGTTTGAATTCTGAATGCGTTCAGTCTTCTGTGATCAATCAATCAAACTTCTCCACCCAACACCTGCCTGTCAGAGCTAAAAAGTGCCACAAAGTAAGAATTTCCCAGAACCTGTAGTCTGCATCAGATTGAATTAAATATGATTAGCAAGCATTTCAGTCTGCAGTCAGCTGTCTGGCCCCAGCATGGCAATGCAGTTTGGATCACAGTCACAGCAGGGCGCCCTGAAGCTCATCATCCGTCAAGCTCGCACGTGAGCACTGATTCTCAGGCTTAGCACTCCCCCCTCCTGGCTGCAGCTAAAATATCAGGGCTAATTAGTGTGCAACCTGCTGTGCAGCAGTACTCCTGCAATTTTAGTCACAGACCTACTAAAGCTCCACACCCAGGACGTTGAAGCCTTGATGAATGGCCCCAGGTAATGGCTAAGACTTAAACCCAAGTTCAAGGTTGAATATATTAATACTCTCACTTAAAAGGTACATGATGGTCTCAAATACTGACATTGTTATGTAATTTGATTAATTTAGGCCAAATAAAAGAAAAATACAAAAAACAAATATTCGTAACTTTGATTGTTAGAGCATAAAAAGAGAAGATAATAATATAATAATAAAATATTAATAATACAGTTCCAGGATTTGAAGAAGTGTGCTTATCTGATGCCAAATGTTGTGTGTTTTTCCATGTTCAATGCAGGTGCCTATCTTAAGTGTGCACTTGCCAATATGAAAGCTGCCCATTAATCTGTTGTTTGGCTACACCCTGAATAGATCATCTGCCCCCGCATGTTAAATAAGAAATGATGAATACATTCAAACAAACCAATACAGTAAATAGGACCAGATTAATTTACTCAGTCTAAATTTGAATATGCAATTAAGAAGCTGTGCCAGTCTCATGGTGCCCAGACAGGCTTTACCCCTGTTACTTTTTAACCTTTACTACCTGTCACAGAGTAAGGTTGCAGTGAGGTCACAGTGAGGATTACAGGCTGGGAATGTAACTATAACCAAGAGAAGCAGCCTTGATCAACTTTTAAACACAACAGAGCATTTACACTATCCTGCTGCAGCAGGCCCAAGCTCTGGACAAATCCTATTATACTTAAAGAGAACTCCTTGGAAATACTTAAAGTGTCTGGTTTTATTTATACATTTGCTGTTTTGTTTTATTATTTCTAAACTGCACACATCTGTATATTTGGGGTTTAGCCAAACAGATGTAACAGATTTAGAGCTTCAACGATTACTAAAAGATTAGTCAATCAACGCAATCCATCATCCAACTATTTTCATAATTAATTAATTATTAAATAAAACGATTCATGCAAAAATGGCAAAAAAATATGTATCTCAAATAAGGAGATTTCCTACTTTTCTCCGTTTTACCATATTTAACTCAATTTCTTTTGGATTTTGGACTTACAAAACATGGATTTCTAAAGACATTAGCTTGGACTTTGAGAATCATGTTATAGACCCAACGATTTATCTATAGAAAATAATCGCCAGATTTATTGATAAAGAAAAACATCAAATTATATGCAGCCCTAAGCAAATTTGCATGTTTTTCACAATTTTGCTTTATGCTCCATATGTGTAATACCACCACCGTCACTCAAAAAGCAACAATATGTTAGTGTGTGCTGTAATGCTAAGTGTCAAAGTGTGTGTGCATCTCCATATGTGTGTGTACCTGTGTGTGCACGACTGCCATGTCTTCCTATAAGCCGGTCAAACACTTGCCTTAATTATCTGTACTATTAAAAGAATATCCATCAATGTGTGTAAACCTATTTAGCAAAAATACAAAAAAAGTCTGTCAGAAGTGGGATTCGAACCCACGCCTCCAGGGGAGACTGCGACCTGAACGCAGCGCCTTAGACCGCTCGGCCATCCTGACGACAGTGCCAGAAATGGCCCATATCATATTATATAATTCAAACACGACAATGTCCAATACAATGTTTCGAAGATTAAAACGGATACACCAATCATACATATATGAAAATATATAAATATGATATAAGATGTTGTGAAATATACTAGCTTAAAAACTAGCATGGATGTAGCTAAAGAAAGCTAAAATCTAATGTCAGCATGTGTCTCAAATCCTGGGATTCCAGTGCAATGATAGGAAACCTACAGTTCTGCTGGATATGAATGGAATAAAATATGGGACAGGAAATGTCTGCCTCGGGAGAAAGTCAGCAACACAGCACCCACCTCAGCTCAGTGGTGAGCTCGTGCAGAAGGGCTGTTGGCTGCAGCGTATTCTCATGGCCACTAGATGCTAACTCGCAGAAAACCACATCAATTCAACGGAAGAATCCTCCAGTTTCTTTATCAAGCCTATGGGCAGCTTGTCAAGTTGTGCAACATTTTTTTGTCCCTATGTATTACTTTCTCGCATTTTCCTTAAAATGTGTAATACAAATGGCTTAAATTATAGATCTTCTTTAAGCTCTACTTCATCACATAAACAGAAAACTGCACATTAAAATACATTTTTATACTTTACTGAGCTTTTATTTGGTACATATGCTCAATTTTAACATGGCCGCAGTGCAAATTAATCAACTTCTAAAACAACTTAAAGCCATTAAAGTATGAACTACTCAAAATATACTGTAATAATTCATTTATAGACAATATTGACTATATTTATATATTAGGAAGAAGCAGTTTTTGTGAAATTATTTTTCATGCTTTTAGTTAGAAAGAAAAAAAAATTGGGAACACTTTCAGGAAGTGACATATTTTTTGGAGGGAACTTAAATGACTAAGTAGGGTGAGAATAAACGTTCTCTCGTGTCTTTGCATGTTTCATGATGTTAATCTGCTGGTCACACTCTAAAAGAACCATTGTGAATGTGAGCGTGAATGGTTGTCTGTCTCTATGTGCCCTGGCGACTTGTCCAGGGTGTACCCTGCCCTCGCCCCAATGTTAGCTAATCAACACAAGTAATTGAGCCATTCAAAATGTTGCTTGAAAAACAGCATTGCCGGACATATTCTGCAGAAAAAAGCAAAAAAAATAGATCTTGTTTAGTGATTTTAGACTTCTATCGATCTCATTCTACCCTTATCTTAAGTTTTCTTTATCTATCTGGTGTTGGTTATGATTACGCACTGCTAGAGACAATTAAGAGAATCATTTCATCTCAATAAGTTATGGTTCAAACACATTTTTCGCTTAATTAATGGCGGTTGTAGGATAGTTTAATAGGGTATAGCCTACATATCTTGTCCTAATGTTTGATTTATATGTCTGAGAGGCACTCTTGCCTCTAGAATTATTATCCTACTACTAAGCAGAAATTGGTCAGTTTATAGATGGCATAAGTTAGCCTATAAGGTCATGGGCTATTGTAATTAATGGGTTTTTATAGATTCTTAGTTCCAAACACCTAGGGGAAAACTGCCTCGTGAAAGTGCGAGCTGTGTAAGCACAATTAACCAAAGTACAGGTCAAAACTTGCAGTTACATTGTGCTTAAAAAGAGCTGTGATTTTTTTTTAAAATGTACCCACATGTACTTCTGTTTTCGGAATAAAGACGTACTTGAAGAGTCCAGGGAGCCGACACGTGAAGTTAGTGGAGCTCATATGTTTGACTCAGTCTTGTGTAATATGATAGCTTCTGTGTTGGAAAATGAACAGCACTGTAAGTTGAGATGGTTTGTGAGTTCAGGCTTGTGGATACGTGACTGCAGCATGCTTTATTTGCTTATCAGGTATTTCAGCTATCAATGCTCTTAAGTAGCCCGCCATCTGTAATAAACATAGACCCATCCAGCTCATATCCTGTTTTGAACCTGTCAACATGGTACTTTAGTTAAAGTGTCTGAACTCTGGGGACAACTGTGTGAGTCATTTCCACGTATCTCATTTTTGATGTTGAGTCTTTAAGGGAACAGGGCTGAGCACCTAGCAGGAAGGGATTCCTCCGAGCTCAGACATCAACAACATCCCGAATATTAGACCCACAACGTAAAGGTCAGAGGAATGGGAGTGAGCGTGGAAATGATGCCAGGGTGACCCATTGCCAAGGTCATACAGGAGCGCTCTTACCCAGACATGCTGGTTGTAAACAGCGCACATCAAGGCAGCGGAAATGCTGTGTGTCATGACTGACGCACTTTATCTCTGAATAAGCATGCTATAAGGGGGTTTGTTGTTCCTGTAGCCTATGTAGGAACTTGCATCACTGATCAGTCATCTTACATCACACTTATACAGTTTTCATGTCCCTGATGGAGCATTAATGACTCCAGAGATGTGGGCAGGATGTCGTTGTGTATACAGCACTTTTTTTTCTGTGCCAATAAATACTAATTGATATTAATTAGGGCTAACAATTTTATGTAGTGAGGTTATCAGTGAGGCCGTATTAAAGTAGTGAGGCTTTGATCTTTTCAAGGCTTTTTTCAACCCCTCTCTTAATTTGCATCAACAATCCCTCATGACTGCAGTTCAATTTTTTGACTATTTCGGCACCAAATACTTGGCATTAAGGCGAATCATCATCAGCCTTGCTTCTGCTTGTGCTTGTTGTTTATTACCCTCGTTAAAAAGAATACGACAAAAGTTGATAGCAAAAAAAGGTATCAGATGTCATAGGCATATATGTTGGTGTTATATCATGCTATGAGCCAATCAGATTGCTTAATTTGAGCTACCCGTTTTATAATAATATTCATACATTTAACATAATATTAGAATAATAAAGTTATTCATCATTGTTGTCAAAAAACGTCTCAAGTATTATCTATTTTGATTTTATGGACGATATATGTGTTAAAATATTCATAATTTAAGCATACTCAGAATGTCTCTCAAGCTGTCACCAGTCACCCTGGTTTGCTTTGTCTATCCTCCACAGTAGCTGTTAAAAGGGGCTCTCTCACAACGCTGAACTTATAACATCACTCATCTAACTCATTAGTGCGTCTGCTTTTCAGGATGCACGCTGAGAGTAAACTCTGTTGGTGCAGGATCCAGAGCCATGATGGCAGTTTGTGGGCCCACTAAAATAGAAACGATGGAGAGTTACTTAAGACATGTAGCCCTTGTGATCAAAGACATGCAGCCCTTGTCCTGTTAAAGAGCAATGTCCAAATGCACTTAATGTGAATGTATAAAGCAAAAACAGCAACATCTCACAAGATGCACAATTTTAAGCTTTCCTATACTTTGCAGGAATTAGCCATATCCTTTACATTTCACTGCTTGCATCATCCCAGTCTTGAGTGAACAAAGTTGTCAGAGATTAAAAACACTATGTCAATCAAAACAATCAATCAAAAATAGGTAATGCCTCTTCCAGTTATTTCCACGATATGGGAACACACGCAGAACAGATACGGATGTTCTATCTCTTAAATGGAACAACCACATTGCAATTAGGAAGCACAATAGGAACATACTCCTCCACATTGAGGTGAAGAGTTACATCACCCCTGGGAGAATCTGCGGCAGTCACAAACAAGCCAGATAGCGCTGCAGCATACACCAGTGCAAGCCATGATATTAAAGAGAGAAAGAGGGAGCAATGCGTGCCAGGAGGTAAAAATAGGACGTGAGCTGTAATTTCGCTTGTTTTTAAAAATAATACATCTGTGCTTGTAAGTTTTTTTTATCCCTTGACTTTACAGTGCTGTTTCTAATTTGAGTAAAACATTATTTTACACAAACACAAATATCTTATTAAAGTGGGGAGTTTACTATGCATATAGTTTTGGAGGACATTTCTAAATCCTTTTTTCCGTGCATTCTGCAGTACTGCTCAAGCTTTACCGCCTGTGCCGATTTGGTAATCAGTCCGTGCTTATGGGTAAATGGAAATCTAGCCTTCTCCTTCCCTGGGTTGGCAGCCATGTGCTGGCCTCCCTCTGTGCTTTTGCTGGTAGCCTGTATCTGCTTAGAACAGGTGCCGGATCCCGTTCGGCTGCAGCATTCACAGCACAGGTACGGGTGGGAGGCCCTTGGCTGCTCGTACAGTCCCCCAAGTTTTCCAGGGGTCCCCATCTGTGTCCCCGCACATCCTCTGCCACATGGCACCTGTCCCTCGACGGGTCTGGTCCATTCTTCGTCCGGCGACGTACACGCCTGCCTGCCACCCCACACTCTGCCTGTTGTTGAGCCACAATGAGATGAAGAATAGCTGCACCCATAATCCCTTGCTGTGAGATGTGTGTGTGTGTGTGTGTGTGTGTGTGTTTTTTTTTCCTCCTCCTTCCAGATTTAGGGCCAAGTACAAATTGTAAACAGGTTATTATGCTGCTGAAACACACTCCAACTGGAAATGCACTCCGACAACATTTAGTGTTTACTGATGTAAGTGTGTCTTTATCCATCGCACAGAAAATTTTAATTTGGTGTAAAGTTCGCTGCATTTACTGTGATGATGTTGTAATGGGAATGTTGTTTTCTATTTGCAAGGCTTAACAGGAAAGAGATGATTATCCC
>NW_022280082.1:2065131-2103215 GCF_004355925.1 Anarrhichthys ocellatus
CCCCCCCAGAATCACTCGGAATGATAACGTTGCTTCATCTAATTGCAAATAAATACTTACAATATGTGCAATTGCATATATTAGGTTTTATAACTTTAGAGTAAGCCAACTGTTGTCATGCAGCGACAATACAATAACTCAAACATGCTGATATAGTAGCTATAGTAAGTAGGTAAGGGCATCTTAGTCTCAAGCATTGATATACCGTAGTCACGTAGTCCAAATCAAATCCAAATTCCCTCTTGACCTACAGTTAATGCACCAATTACCGTCACATATGGTCGACCTCCAAATGTGACGTGATTGGACGCTCCCTCACCGGCTACACAATAGATGCTGGACCAACCAGACAGTCAGCCTCCTCCTTGCCTCCGGAGGACATGATATTTAAAGTGATCATCGCGCACCCTCTGCCCCAGCAGATGGATAATACTTTACACAGCTGTGCAAGCTCTGCGCCCCATCCATACACACAGAGCCTTACGCTGTTACCTTGACACTCGGTGTTGAGTTAGACCGCCGAGTTGTTTGTTTGCCCAGGGAAGTGACATGACGGCAGAGGAGGAAATAGGAAACATAACAGACTACCTGACAGACTCATTCCACTGGCTTGACCTGAGATTGGAACTGAGCCAGTCAGCAATCAGAGAGAAATAACAAGAGGAGGCGTTTTGTTTGTTCAGCCTATATTCTTATATTTGCAAATATTGTAAATCTTGTGATCCTGCAAAATGTGTGAAAGATTCAATTAGACAAATTAAATAGATCATGCGCTCCCTTCTCACAGAAGAAGGGGCTTTAAAGATACTTCCTGCAGGTGCCTGTATGTATAAGGAGGAAAGTTTATGCCGTTCACAACAATGTCACGCCAGTGTTTGTTGACACTTCATTTTCTATTTTCTTTCTTGTTGATTTATTGCAGCTAAAACAGCAGCAATGGCTGTCTCGGGTTTTCAGCAGAAGCCTCCGACGAAAGGTTGTGATGACGATGAGTCAACTTCTAGGGAGAAAAGGATTGAGGATGACAAGTTGAGTGTTTTGCCCTCACTTTCCGAAACATAAAAGTCACAGGATCCACACATCTCTGTAAAAACTCCCAGAGAGCGCCTCTGGCCATTTACACACACATACGTATATATATATATATATATATATATATATATATATATATATATTTATTTATTTATATTATGGTAGCCACTGAAAATTTCCAGTGTTCCTTTATGGTTTCAGCAAATTGTCCTGCTCCACACTAGCTGAATAAACTGTTAAGAAAAACAGCATTGGATTATCTGAATAATGCATTTTCACCAAAATGAAAACAGGGCTGTATTTTTATTCTTTACCTAAAGCTCAGTTGTGGCCCTAACATTTTTCTGAGTCATTTTGGACGTGGAACACTATTAAAATATCAAAGCGTTAGGGAATAATATGATATTAGGACAAAAACACAGCTTTATTCTGCAATTTATGCTCAAGTTCTGTCTTCCTGTGTGCACAAGTCTGAGTCTAATGTGATGATGCTTTGTTGACGCTTGAGTCTTTGTCCTTGTTCCTGTTACAGTGTCCTACCCTGAGGTGGTGGATGTGATTGTTGAGACATTGTAGGGCGTCTTTACCAAGGGAGTCTGCAGCAGCACCGTGAGCTGACCCTGACAAAGACTACTTCTCACCCCGTATGCCTGGGGCACCTCCCGTCCAGCTCCCACGTCCAAAATAAAGTCGCACTCAAATGGACCCTCCTCAGAGTTTTGAACCCCTGTAGGCACAAAGGGTAATGATCTAACCCCGAAGAAATGAACAACGACATCAGCCAGATGCAAACACTGGTGTTTGATGTATGTTGTCATTCTGGTCAGTTTAATCACAAGGTGTGTCAAAAGCACACGCTCATGGTTGAATAGGGGACCGAAGAAAGGTCATTTTAGGTACATATGTTGCTAAGTGTTCCGATATCAAGTGTTGTTTTCTGGTTATAGCGTAAGAAACCTGCTCATTGCTGTATGTATGCGTGTTGTGTGTCTGTGGTCACGGTACGACATGCCAGGTTGACAAAGCCTCTCATGAAAAATGGTGGGTAAGTAAAGACGGGTTAGTAAGATGCTAATCAGCACGGCAGTGTTTCCTCCCGCTTGCTGAACAGTGGGTTCCCTTCCCTTTCTCTGGCTCTTTAATGCAGGGCCCAGCCAGGCCCAAACATCCTGACGGAGAGAGGCTTTTCCCTTATCAGTCAGGAAACACCGCTCCTCCGCCACATCCTCTTTACAAGAAGCACGACTCAACCATTCCCAAAAAAATGCAGGAAGACCAGCCAGACTCCAGGATTTGTCAAAAGCCCCCTGAATTCCTTTTATCGAAAAAGAAAAATTCAAGAGAACAGAGAGGGTGAGAGTAGGGAGGAGTGGAGAAGAGAGGGGGGGTAAAAAAAAAAGAAAAATGAGGAGGGTGTAAAACTGTCGATGAAGCCCTGGGATTTATTATTTTATTTATTCTGCACAGATTACGAAAGGTCTGCATCAGCAAGATAGAACACGGGTGAGGGGGTGGGGGTGGAAGTGGGGTCCGGAGTGCCTAAGAATGGCGCCCAGAATAAGACTCCAGGAAAACAAAGGACGGTTGAGATGGAGGCGGGTGGCGACGGCTGTGCCTGTTTTACACTAATCCTCTGTAGCGGGATGAAATGAAAGCGAGAGGAGACGGATGGAGAAGGATGATGTGATGGAGGGTGGAAAAAGCAAAGGGGGGGGAGTGGGTGTCAGAATGGGACACTTGCAGTACAACAGCAAGACAGAGCACAAGATAGAAGAATACGTGGCGTGACACGGAATTCAAAGATGGACAAATAGCACACATTACGTCCCCCTCGTGTGTGTTTAAAAACCTATAGTGTGACTATTTTTCTTTCTTTTATTGTTTTATTTCAGGAATCTGATTGTATTCCTTAAGTGTTATATATATATATGAGTGGAAATGTGTTTCATCTGCCATTGCATAATTCCTTTCAAGTGTATCAGTTATTACCAATACTTCATACTACATACTTATTGTGTTGTGGTATGTTTTCTGTGTGAACATCATCAAAGTAGCAACTGTGTTATATAAAAATGTAACTTTATTTTTAAATTATTGTCTTTCACAAACTTAAATCAGCATACATTTATAGTTACCATTATTATTTTTCATGGTAGAGGTTATGATTATATATTATTAAGTACTTGAGAAGAAGTATAAACCCCCTTTTTTCTTCATTATACACCGTTTTGTTAAATTGCATAAGAAATATCCAACTAAAACCTCATTCAACTACAACTACTGAGGTAAGACTCCCAAACAAATGAGAGAGAGAGAGAACATATAGTACAAACATTCGAACGGAAAGCGTTGATAATAGCATTACAGTTAGCATTTATGCGAAACATCAAAGGACTTAAATTAGCTTCTAAAGAGCATCTGTACATGCCTCAGTGGCAACAGTAACTGGTGACATTTACAAGTGGACAACATGTCTTTACGATTGTTCTTCTGTCATGACAACTGGAGGTGGCATACTATAGTATTTTGTGTCTGCATCCCTGAGGTGTCCATCTCCCTTTCTTCATATTCCTACAATTGCTCTTTGTTCTTTCCTCGGCTCCAGACAATCATTTTGCTCAGTAGTCAGTTCAGGTTCAAATCACGGTGGGATGATTTTGCTCATATATGCTAATATGAGATTTGAATTTACAGATCAAAGCACAGACATTTTTCCCTTACTGGCACCCAGGTGCAACATCATCCCAATGTCTTCACCCATTTTAACCCCCCGTAGTGTCTCTGATCAGCAACAAGTATAATGGGTGCTTACGAGATGCCGTAGTTGTTGTAGTAGGCCGCCGTTGCGTCCGCGAGCACCGAAATGAGGCTGGTTTCTGTGGTGCTGCTGGGACATGCAGAGGCAGTAGCCGCAGACGCAACCTGGATGTGTCCTGTAACAATCATGCTGCTGCCCTGCTCAGGGTGAAACCCGGTCGCAGTGGAGTTCAGGTACTGGTCAAACTCATCGCGGTCCACCTCACCCAGAAGCTCTGCCTGGCTCAGCTGGTCTAGAGTCTCCAGGTGACCCTGTGTCTCTGGTGGGGGGGGACAGCTGACCCAGGTGGCCCTGGTGGAGCCCGTGGTGAATGTGGGAGAAAGATGAGGTACTGTAGTAAGACATCGGAGGGCCAGGGATCAGTCCGCCACCAGTTTGGGACATGTGAGAGATGTGACCTATGTGTGTGCCCCCACAATGGATTTGGGTCTGAGCGTAGTCAGTGTGGTAAGGAGGCGGGCTGCCAATGTGTGTCTGATTCTGGTGGTGCTCATCTGGGCAGGAGGAAGAGCAGGAGGAGTTACCAGATGTTGAATAATAAGAATGGGGTACATGCTCGTGGTCCATGGCATCTAAGGGGGACATCTCAGGGGGAGTGGGTAGGCCATAGGGGTAGGTGTCGAAGCTGCTGTTTGAACCGGTTGGGTCTCTGAAGCTTCTGACGCTGGGCAGAGAAGGGCTGAGGCTGGAGAACCCGCTCCTGATACCATTAGGGCTGCCCTCGTCTTTGTCGAGGGGGCGACAGAGGGCTCGCTGGTCGGGCAGGACGTTCTGATCAGGGGCCAGCCCGCTCAGCAGGAAGCCAGGGTCCACTCGCTTGCAGATGCGTTTCAGCTGTTTCTTCCGGCGAGGCCGATACTTATAGTTGGGGTAGTCCTGCATGTGCTGCACCCGAAGCCTCTCTGCTTCCTCCACATAGGGCCTCTTATCAGGGGGAGTCAGGGCCTTCCATGACTTGCCTGCAAGAATAATTTTGTTCAAATGTAACTACAAATCTTGAATAAGTTTCAATAGATTAGCTCGCCATTTATTTTTGCACCATTTTTTTTATTTCATATTTAAAGTCTCTTATACCAACACTAAATTAAAATCACTCACACACTAACAATCTTCTACAACATCCTAAAATTTTAGGATTAAACTCTTTTATCGGATATAGGATTCTAAATTCCCTGTGATAATGGTGGGATTAAAACACAATTAAAACAAAGCTTAAATAGCACTATACAACAGACATCACACAAATATTAATATAAGTATTCCCTTACTGTAAAACAAGAGCTCATAATTATCATATATTTCTCAAGTGTGTGATTTTTTCTCTAGAAAAAAACAAAATAACATTTGTATTAAAACTTTTCACACAACCTCAATATTCATCTTCCCTATAAATTCTTAATCGTTTAACGGACTTTGCTTCAAGTTAAGAATGCCTTATTTAACATAACCATAAGTGCCAATTTGACTTTTATTAATGACAGCATATTTTATATGTGTTGCTGTTTTGGAATTGGCTTTAAGATGATTTCAGATGTGCGAGAGTGCCAGATTTTGGGCTTAACATTAAACACTAATCCAAGTGGCCTAAATCCAACGCAAAATCATACATTTCATTCCTTTTATGTCCATCGTCCCAACAAATTAAATCGTTTTTACAGAGACATTACCTTTTAAATTCAGAGGGGTTTGGCGGCGCGCTTCCCACTATAATAGCTGAGAAGTTACATGATTATTTTACTCGATCTAAATTATGACCAACTGCGAATAAACACGTCGATTTGTTGTCTTTTATTCCTAAACACCTTGAATAGTTTTTTTTAATTTAATTTACATACCTTTTTGGTGTTGGAAACAACTTTAAAACTTTTGTAAAACAGCCGAGGCCTGGGGGGAATTATAAGTGTGTGGATGTTTAAAAAAACAAATCAGTAATATTATTTACAATAATAAAATAATAATAATAATAATTCCTAGCTCAACAAAACACTTTAATCAATACAACTTAAAATAACTTCATCTCACCCAACATTTTGCTGAGCTCGGCATTGTGCAGGTCTGGATTTTGAACCGCCAGCCGTTTGCGCTCATCTTTGGCCCACACCATGAACGCGTTCATGGGACGTCTGATCCGCGGCTCCGGAGCCTTGTCCACGGGGGTCCTGTGCGGGCCGTGTCCGTCGGGCACTTCCCCGTCTCCGGGAGGACACTCGAAGGACTCTGGCCACGACGAGTACGCGCTGATGAGGGCTGCCATGTGCGCGCTTTCTCCTCTCCAAACTTAAGATGCGCTTCTCACTCTGTCGCGCTGACAAGTTGACTTCTCTGGCGGCTGATTAAAAAGCTAAAAATCTACTAGAACTGTTTTCTTTTTAATTCAGCAGTGTCTCTCACGCTCACTAGATCACCAGAACTACAGGCTACTGTCAGATGTCAGTAAAAGTTTTAGGCGAAACCACAGATATGCTCAAGCAGCGTCTCCTCCTTCTAACTTATGATTCGGTCTTTCCTGGTGGATGGGGAGAGCGCTTTATATTTGAGGAGCAGGTTCCAGGAGAAGCCCCGGAGGACTCTCGGCTCCTCCTTGATTGCAAGTTGAGCCCCGTGAAAGAGAGAGAGAGAGAGAGAGAGAGAGAGAGAGAGAGAGAGAGAGAGAGGGAGAGGGAGGGAGAGAGAGAGAGAGAGAGAGAGAGAGAGAGAATCATTTCAACACCACTGACTACTTAAACTGGCCTCACAACAAAACATCACTTTCCACTGACAGATAACGAACAAACTAAACTCGTTACCTGTCACTGTGAATTCACATGGGACCAAATGCGGTCATTTTATTCAGTCATTATAGATAAACCGGATTTTTTTTTTTCCATGTAAATTCATGCTAATGTTATGACAGAGGGATTTGGCAACATCAGGTCGTTTTTCGCCCTCATCAACATGGAAATTCACACCTGTGAAACCTATCTAACCTGTTCGACAGTAGGCCTACACTCACACATTAAACTGAGCTGAAGTGGCGTTTTTAGATTGCCACTGAACTTCTAAGCAGGCCAGAGCTTCATGGTCCGTCATTTAAAAGAAAAATGAAAGAAAACTTTTCTTATGTTTTCATAATAAGCTGCCCTCAAAATCATTTTTCCAGCTTTCTAAATATATTCTCCCACATAATTCCTGTTGAACATCTAAATGCAGAAGCCTGTGTTTAAACATCCCTCAGAGGAGGAAAAGGTCCTCTCCTTTTTTTACAGTTCGGGTGCAGATCCACGTGGAACCTCTAAACACATCTGAGGGGGACAAAAGAGATAAAACCACTGAACACACCACAAACAAATCAGTTTCCTTCTGTGGCCAGAGGCGGGTGCGTATCAAATCCTTGAGTTCCTGTTGACAGGATACTCTTGGGCTGTAGTCATGGAGTAGTTCACACACACACACACACACACACACACACACACTGCCTGAGCACAGCTACTGTTGATCATAGGTCAGATGGTGTCTTGGTTTGTAGTATTTATGGGGGAGGGAGTAACCCGACAGATACTGTGGTTTTAACTCTTCTCTAACTTCCTTCCTCCAGACTTAATCCAGAGGCAACATGCATCTTAAATTGTAATACACATCTTTTTGGTTTGGTCATGCCTCCTCAATCATCAAACTGAAGTGTCAGTTCTAGTTTTTTGTGAAACTTGCCCCCCCCATCTCACACACACACACACAGCCCCCACAGGAACAGGATACGGCACCTGAAGCCACAGATAGTGCGTACAGGAGGCACATCAGTGAAATATAGGGCCGAGCCGGTCTGACGAGTGCCACACTTGTTGTGAAATGTCTTTTAGCAGCACACTGCTAAAAGACATTTCACAACAAGTGTGTGAGCTGATGGGGACACGGGAGTGAGCTCCAGTGCATGTACAGTACAGACAGACAGCAGACTGGCAATGGGAGGGACCAAAGTTTCACATCACATATCAAATGCATATTCTGAGTTTCTGAAATGACTAACGGCTCTCAGTGTTAACCTGCTGTGTGGGTGGAAGCTGGGTCAGCCTGCTGCTGTTCACTCTTTCAGCGTAAAAGACATGTGGCTACTGGAGACTTGAGGAAGGTGTTTGTCTCCATGTATGTGGGCTCTATATAGAAAGTTCACTGTGGTGAATGTACTTCAAGAAAGAACACGTTCAAATCAGTTAAAAGGCTAAACCTTTGTCACTTTTATTAGGTATTTCTCTACATCAGATATATCCTGCTTTTACACATTCGATGTATACGTTTAGTGTCATTTTCTAAATAAGGATGAGCATCATTATATGCAAATATGTCAGTAAATGTTGGTTGAACAAATGTGCAGTATATTCATACTGTGACTGATAAGGTTTTGTAATGAATTGAATGTCATGAGTACAGCAAATGAAGACAGAGGAAAAGAACACCCGAGATGCTCAGTGATAGTCAGGTTGTTCTTACATCACAGGATGACAAAATGGCCAAATGTACATTTTTTTTGTAATTTACAAAGCCGAAATAGTAACAAGGAATGCTATGTTGTTGCACGCAAGACAGTTTCCGTCTTCCTCCTTATACCACGCACTCATTGCTGAACAAGACTGGCCTGTTCATAGTTCATCAAGTCAAAGAAAAGATTTCGTAAGCTCATAAATCACATTTTGGAAGAGGAAAAGGTGAAAAGCCATCTGTGTTTGGAGATGTAAATCACTGTTTTCAGATTTGCTTTACAGCTGATCAGCTCATACTAGGCACTGCTCCACGGAAGTAAAACCATTTCTCCTCACCACTGTTTACTTAATACATTCACCTACATTTCACTCCACCTATGAACAGGGAAAAAACAAAACACAAATGTATTGATATTTGGATTTATTTGTAAAAACAGTGATTTGATCTGGTTAAAGCTCCAAAGTGAAGCCTGATTTCTTACAGCTTATGAATGCGTCAGAAAAAGAGTTTCCAGATTTCTAGCAAAACATCCCCAAATTGCATCAATTCATATCACATCAAGGGGCTAATGTCTGTGGGCTTCCGTTTTTTACAAAATTGACAAAAAAATGTCTCCAGTCACTTTCAATGAATAATATTCATTGTCTGAAGAACTGGAATTAGATGGTGAAAACGAATTGCTGGCAAGAAAATAAAATCGACTGTGAATGCTAAATAAATACAGATATAGCATATGAGATGGTAAGACGAACAATGTTTTTTGACAATACATTTTAATGAGCAGATCAATGCAACTCATGTCTGTCCGTTAAATATGAAGCTCCAGCTGGAGAGCTGAGCTTGGCATTAAGACAGGGAACGAGGAAACCGCTGGCCTAGCTCCGTCTAAAAGTAACAAGGAAGTCAATAAGTATTTCCCAAAATGTTTCACTTTTTCTGGAAGTCTAGGCATTTTACCATCTGACACAATAATGTGTTTCCAAGTGGACAACAGTACACGTTTGTGGTTTTACTGGGCAGCTTCAAGTGTTCTTTCAATAGGTTTGTATCTGTAGGACAAGTAGCAAGTCCCCCTGAAGCCTAAAGGACTGGTGGCATTGGAGGCTAATTCTATCAATTCCATCCTAGTCTTGATGTTTCTTTTTCTTATTCTTCTTCTTCTTGGAAGGAGGCATCTCCTCACAGTTCTGCTCCACACCAGCAGTGGAGCTACTATTCTCATTTGTAGCTCCTTCGCTTTCTACCACTTTCCTCTTCTTCTTCTTCTTTTTACCGGAGCACTCCTGCTGTTTGTCCTCATCGTCCTCTATTACGATAGGAGCGGCAGTACTGTGCTCCTCTACAACTTCCAGGTCACTTGCTGACTTTTTGCTCTTCTTTTTCTTTTTGGGCTCTTCCGAGCTGTCGTTGCTGAGGACGGGACTGGGTTCATCAGGCGGACCGGATGTCTCGTTGGTCTCCAATGAGGGTGCCGTACTCTGCGCCTGTCCACGATCCTTCTTCAACTGAGCCATTCGCTGCGCAAAATACTCCTGCATAGTGAGAGTACTTTTCACAGTATTGGTGATGGACTCTGTATCCAGTTCAACGGCAGCAGGAGTAAAAGTCTTCTCCGGCTCACCCTGAGAATCACTGCTGTTGCTCTCCTAGACCAAAAACACACACGAGAAAGACAGTTAGGATTTAATGTAACATTTAGAGAATCTACACCACACACAAGCAGCTTAAGTGATCGTCAGGCATCATGCATAGATTAAAAAGGCAGATTTTTGTGAAAGAGCCCAAAATAGGATGTTGAGGTAACAATAGGTGTTAAAGGATCATCTTAAAATAAGCATCACTGGACCTAATTGTCACAAGTGACATTCATCATCATCATCTTCTTCTTACAACACAATGTAGCTTCACACATCCAGCTGTGAGTCCTTAACAGCCATCTCTCTCTGACTGAAAACAATACCTATTTAAAAAAAATAAACCACAAGTGTTGACAGTGTACAAGAGGGGGGTTTTTTCTGTTCGCATTGTGAGACTACAGAACTGCTTCAACATCAAATAAAATGCATTCCACTTAAGGAAATCATTTCACATGGTTTAGAAATATTTGAACCCTTTGCCAAAGAACTCTGACAGTAGTTGTTAAAAAGGAGGAAAGAGCAAGAAGTGTTTTGGTTAAACCGTCTACACTCTGGTCACGGACCCGTCTGTCCAGCCTTTAGGCTACATTATTAAAACAGGGACCACTTTTCATCCGAGAGCTACAACACAGTCTAGATTTGAACTCTACAGCAGGAACAATTTGTCACTTCACCCCTGCGACCCATTTGTCTTTATTTTCCCAATGGCCTACTCAATGCATAATGATTCGTCCAGAAGAATACAGGAGCTCCTCCTGAGAGTCGCACTAAACAATGCTGCCGCTCTGTGTATTGCCTCGGAGTTTGTGAAGTGGACGGCATTTTTTCAGACCCTACAGATTAGAGAGATGAATTGAAAACAGTGTTTTTACGTCGAGTCACCTCGCGGTTTGGCCTTTAAGCTTTCACAATCAGATTACACGCCGTTGACCCTCGACACTGATCGAGACGGACACGTTAACTGATGGACTGGTAAAACAATGTGGATGTAAATACCAACAGGTCTCGTGGGACCTAAATAAACTGAAATGCGGAGTGACGTTTCTACTTATGCACCGGGCTTCCTCGTATACTATAAATAAAAATTAATAATTTTTTAGGATTATCAAAACAGCCAAACTACGGGACTTCAGTGAATCCAGACAAGCCATTTGTCTTAACCCACTACTAGGCTCTTCTTAGTCAATATACTTCCATAAGGGAAAAAAACATTGTTTTTTCCGTAGTATAACGATTAATATGGTATGAAATGATTACTCTGCAAATATACCCCTCGTTCAATACTTTTTTAAGGCTATAAATTGATGCATGTAACATCATGATGTGACAAAGTATAACATACTTGAGTATCTCTTGAGTTATTCTGTATTCCATCTCAATATAATGGCCTCACAGTCATGAACGTATGATTGAGGCTAAATGACAACGCAGGTGTTCAAAGTTTTCTGCCACCTCAGACCTAGACCAGAAAGAACCTCAACTTCTAACAAGGGGGGGGGGGGGGGGGGTAAGGCCCTTCAGGTGAGGGTGCCATTACACAAAACTTTCCAACTTCCCAGAGAAAATCTATACTCCCTGTTACTGCACAATGGCATCCTCTCTGCTTGGGAGAGACGAGATGTGGCTTAGAGCTGACAGCGCCAAACAACATGTAACTGGGATTAGGGAAGATGGCTGGGGGCCACTTTAGAACTGCCTGTGAAATTACTCTCGAGAGGGAGAGGGTGAATGAGCGAGGGAGGAAGAAGAAAAAGGGGGGAGAGTGACTGAGAGAAGCGCCTTCATCAGGGCAAGGAGCAGGAACTTGGTCCTATGTCCTCTCTGCCTGGGGATCTCCATTAGACCCTGATCCGACAGGACACACATACGTACAGCAGGGATATAAACCAGGTACAGTCAGCACTACTGGCAGCCCTGGAGATTTCTGTTGGCGAGTGCCGAGGGCAACATGTTACTAAGAAACAACTCGGCAGTAATGTTTGAGATCTTCTTTCCCTATTTCCAGGTATTTGTGTTATTGACATTCACCATTTCTGTGTGAGTGCCATACTATATTATACAGCAGGCATGAGACAAAACCCTCAGACCAGAATAAATATGTCCTGACAAAAGCTCCGTGATAAAAACAAAAACAGTACAACACAATAGTCACAAAATAGAGCAATCACAAAAAGCCATTTTATGAACTTATGATATAATACCGAAATGTAAGCACAGCAGAATCACCACTTTGCGCAGCATAAATTCCTTAAAGTCCGGGTAAAGAAAAATAAGTGTTGTTACGAATGTGTTATTAACAATCGGGATATAATTTGAATGAATAAATAAAAAAATCCATAACTATATAAAATCAATTTTATCAGACCGATGAGATCAAACTGATCGTTTCGTTTGGCGAGGGTTGAGATGCTCAAAACTATTTATCGTTCAACAGCTGCAACAGTAGTGAGATAGTAAGCTACGGTGGAGCCTCTGAAGTAAGCACAACACGCATGCAGCACGCTCTCATGCGCACCCTGAATGGCAGCCACACAGAGAACTGCGGTAATGAGACAAAAATTATTATTATTTTGGCTAAAAATCCGAAACACAAAAATGGTGAAATACACAATGATGCAGTTTAGTATTTTCAATGTATTCATTAAGGAATATTTATTTACTAATTTCCTTTCCTGAATTGTTAATGGCCAGTCGATTACTGCATCAAACAAATGCAGAATGTCTTTAGTTTTAGTGGTAACTTAATGCAGTTCAATTTTCAGCAGAGGTTTGCAGTTCAGTTTGTCAGTTACTATTTTTACTCATTGAACTGACGCAAAACAGAATACAACTAAATAAACAGTGCATAGCGGATAAGTAAAACTGTTTCATGCTTCAAGATAACGCCATAGTGGTTTACATGTTTACTTGTAATGCCGGTCCTTAAAAAGAAAAAACTAAATTGAACATAAGTTTTACTATTTCAATGCTACACCACATTTTGAAGAGCAAAGTTTATTTCCAATGGGATTTGTTCAAGAAAGGACACAAGCATATATAATTTATGAGTTTACAGAATTGCTGGAACTAGAGAAGAATGATTGAAAAGGTAGTCCCAGGATATAACACAGCGGGGTTGGAGAACACACCTATATCCAGTCGTGTCTACTCCTCCTCCTCCTCCTGCCGGACCCAGAACCCCAGGAAAAGGATGCGCTCAGTGCACTGTGTGCAGTTCTGAGATAAGGCTCCTTCGGCAGAGGAGCGGTCTGGCTGGCTATCGGGCCCTTCCTGCTCCACTCTCTCCCCTGGCGGGGGCTGGGGCTGGGCAGGGAACACAGGGAGGGCCCGTGGAGGGTCCCAGAGAAAAGGAGAGGGTGGGAAGACATTCACCAGGCCGCCTCCTTCAAGACACTCCAGTTCTATCTGTCCCTGCTAATGTAGCCGATGGAGCGCCAGTGGTAAGACGTGTGCCAAGGTACCAAGAATCTGAGGCCAGCATATTCAGGAGGAGAGTCAATCAAGCCAGCAGAGGGATGGTAGAAAAAAAGGTTCACTAGAGTGCATGTGGAACTTTTTTTGACTCAACGAGATCGGCAAACAACTTTAATTGACTTTACACCAGATCTGAAACATGTATGTAGCAAGTAAAGCTATTTTATGTCTAGAATTCCAGAACCAATACTTGTAGGGATGTTCTGAGACCCTGATCCCAATCCAAGACCTTTAAAACTTTGCTAATACAGAGTAAAGGTCTATTAATCCTTCCGCTACATCGTTCAGCTTCAGAGGACACAATGAAGTACTAGAATACATGAAGGTAGTCCTACGCTGACGGCTCTACATTTAGAAAATATTGCCCTTTAGTTATTTCCTCATCTGTAGATAGATGAGCGCTGGTGTGGATCTGTCATGAGAGGATGGTTTCCAACTCATGATTGACTTAATGGTCAGTTGCAGCACTAATTCCAGGCATTGCCAATTTAACAATTAATAATATAGCAATAGTGTAAAAACTGAAGAAGGTGCAAGGTTGAGAAGTTCACTCATGTTAGATTTACTAAAAGTTATAAACCAAAACTTGAAGATAAATGTTTTACTAATTAGCTTTACAAAAGATATTGTGTCACCTTTTGGCTCACATCTTAATTAGCATTTGACAAAGCTGCAGTCGCCGATTTATTTTCTTAAAAACTGCCCGTTTGCATTACTTGCCGGTTTTTTTTTTTCTCCAATATTTTCTAGCCAATATTGGTTGGGACTGTAATTGGATGAGTATGCCCTCATTGTCCTGCCACAATAATAAATTTGGCGATACTCAAGGTCTATGGATCAGGCCCTGATTAGCCAGCTGTCTCTCCCTGATGAGCACACAAGTTCAGCAGCCCATCCTTCACGGGCCCGATGTGGGCGGACAGAAAAACAGGTGGCTGCCGTATTCTCTGGTAAATAAGCGAACCCTTCGGTTGACATCAATACTTTTTTAAAATAATGTCACTGCCCCCAATGTGACCTGAATATTTTACTTCCTTTTCTGAAGAAAATACAATTCTCACAAAGTAACAAAGTTAAAAACGATGTAGAGTAAGTACATTAAACGCCACACGTGGAAGCTTCCACCAAGCTGTACTTTCTGTGTGTAGTTAAGACAAAACGCACACAAAAAAAAGAAAATGGGGTTTGAAAAATTGCACTTTGTGCCCGGTGCGAGAACGTTTATCATAAGTAACAAATGAAGACAACATTATGCATGCAGCATGACTGCCCTGTGCTTGTTCAACATTGCAAACGCTTGCCGACAATGCCGCCCTCGAGTGCATCGGGAACCCCCACCCCAACCCCAGAGAGGGAAGATACAGTGATCATTTCCCCCAGCTGTGATTTATTAGATTAAAGAGTCAGTGATTAAATGGTAGTCGGCAACTGTAAACAGCCGAGAGGGCTGGAAATCTTTGGGCGGTTAGCTTCACCAGGCGGTAATTACCCCGGCCCCATGTATTCTAGCTTAGGCCCGTAACTAAGAGACAGACGCCCTCTTTTTCTTTTTTGTCCTGCGCTAATCTGTAAGTGTCAGCGAGCTGGCATGCCAGGAGGGAGCAGTCCTATAGAACTGCCAGGGAGGTAGGTGGTAAATGTGTGTATTTGCAGCAGGGGGTGGGGGTGGGGAGGTGTTGCTTGGCGGGTCTTGATATTTTCGGCGGTAGAAGCAAAAGGGCCCGTCAACAAACACGCTCAAGAAAGGGAAAGCTTTTACTTGAAGCAATTAGATGTTATCTGAGAATGAATTGGAGCTCTTCAGTTTCACAATAAAGCGCATGAGTGCACTGGATCATTCAAACCGCGACAACACACGTTTACACCGGCAACCCCTTTCAACAGATGTATTATGGAGGTTGATGGACAACTGAGCCAAAAAGAAAATCTCTGCTTTGGTGCTGTATTTCTATTTATACTGTTGATTATTCAATGCTGAACTCAGCAAATAAATAAAGTAAAATAAAGCATAAAGTGAATAAAGAATAACCCAGTTAATGTATACCAAAAACATACTGTTAGTGTTGACCAAAAATATAGGTTAATATAACAGCTTGGTACAAATGTAGAGATTTAAAATAACAGAAATAGAAGAAACACTTGTCAATCTGCTTACTTGCATACAGTTAAGACGCAATACTACTGATGTCTTAGTCTTAAATGATAGCAGCTAAAGATGTGTTAATGGCACAACCAGCCCAGTTATTAATAATGTTGACAACACTACCTCACTTCGCCGTTCACAAGCCAAAGCAGTAACCTGTGAAACCCGAGTTGAAGACAATTTTTTTTTCAGTGAAGACATTTTGCCTCTGCGCTGTCAGCAAAGTTTCACTGCTCGACTCCGCCCATCGGCTCTCTGGCTCCTTGCCGACACATCTGCCAAACACTCGAGACCCCAAACCGCGCCGCCGCCCCTGCCCCATATTCCTTAAGATGGTGGTATCGGGGGAGGCCCTGCTGACGTGCGATCCTTCATGCGGCCAACGCGTGGGCAGGAAAAACATGCAACAGGTGCCACCCGATGAGGCCTGATCCTCGGCCCTTTGTGCCTGAACATGAGTGGGAGTGGGAGAGGCCGCAAAGGTCATGCTGACCCAAGAGCAGGGTGAGCCGTACCGAATGTCTGACTGGAGGGTTCAGACGTCAAAACATGCCTCATACCAGATTATACTCAACCATTCTTCTTCCCTGACATTTTTAATTAAGGAGTACAGAACTAACAAACTGATCGGTTTATATCACCGTAAAATTACAGAAATTTATAAATTGTTTTTTACTGCACTTATGAAGAATGAATCATAAACTGAAAATTAAATTTAGCTGATTGCATTAAGCTACAGTAAAATATTAGAAATTATGCTGAAGATTTCTCACAAAATCAATATCTGGAAGACTAAATGAAAAACCTGAAATACTGATCTAATTTAATTTTCTCTAACATTTATTTCAATGACAAAGTTTAAATGTCATCATGGCTTTTTACAGTCATTTACTTTTCCTGTTTTTAAAAGTAAGAAAAAAAACAAACAAACAAACAAAGATGATAAAAAGGAATTTTATCTTTTTCAAAACAACCACCCGCCCCACCCCGCCCCAGGAAAAGGAAACATAGAAGCAAATGTAGGTAGAGAAATAAAACTATGGCTAGTTTCCACTTTCATCTGAGCTGGCGGCTTTAAAAAATGACTAACTTTTGTTGATATATGAATCGGCGGGGAGTCTATTTATCAGCAGGCCCTCTGCGGTCGCCTGCTTGGGTCCCTCGCTTGGGTCCCTCAAGTCACAAGCCGCGTCGCTCCCCTTTGACTGATTAATTAGCCAATCAGAGGACATTTTTCACTGGGCGGCAGAATGGTTTATTTCAGCTAATGCCGGGCTTTCGAGCTGAGGCCCGTTGGAGCCTCGTCGGCTCTTTCGGCCTGCCTGAGTGGTCGGGCAGAGGGGCAAGGGAGATAAATCAAGCCGGGCTGGCCCTCCATGTGGCTCCCCTAACTAAACCCCCTGAGGAGGGCACGGTGGTGGAGAAGGTGGAGGAAAGAGATGGGGGGACGCAGACGGCCAGGGGTACTGCACGCCGGCCGATAAGCACGGGGAGCACAGGGCTGCCAAAGTGCCTTCATTTAGAAGTGGCCGGGGCTTTTTGATATCTCGGCAGAGAGGGCCTGTCGTTTGTCATGCTGTGAGTAATTGTGTTGAGGGGCACAGGAGGAGGAAGGAGATGGAGGGGGCTTGCAAGCGTGGGACGGGTGATGGATAACAGAGAGCCATGTAGATGGACAGGTGCTCCACCACAGCCTGATAACCCTCACTGGTTAGGGAGTGTAAATAATGATTTTAAAGCATACATTTTCAAGTGGCTGCACCGTATGGTGGAATGAGGTTGTGGGTGAAATGGTGGTCATCCATTTGTCCTGTAGATCAGGGTTTGTAGCCACAATCAATTTGTCGGTAATATCTATATTCAATTATATGTTTTTTTAAGTTAGTTGTGGTGTTATACCGGACTGCATTATATAAAAAAAATACTGAATAAGCATCATAAAAGTAGAATTTATGGCAGAACAGTTGTATTGGATTGCATCAGCTTGTACAGGTGTACCTAATAAAGTTGAGTATGTTTAGTATGCTATTTGTCAAATGCTATCATTGATTAGTGTATTATTCAAAGTTGATTAACATGCTTGCTTGGGAATTTTCAATTATTCTTGGATCAGATATTACACCTCTCCAAATAAATGTTTTTAAAGCCTATTGAGGAGTTGTACATTTCTTATCACACAGCTACAATAGTTATGTCTTAAACTTTTTTTTTTTCCTCATGCATCTATTTATCAAAAAGCTCTTGTATAAAATACATTAAAGTGGGAAATGTCACAAATGTGAAAGTTATTTTCAAAATTAAAAAAGGAGGTAATTCTAACCTAAGATACAGCTCTACTGTCAGGCCGGAAGGTTTACACCAAAACAATATTTAAAAGACAGTAGCTCAGGTGAAACACAATAGTGAAGGAAACTTAGTGGCGGACTGTATCGGACCAATTAATATAAGAGGGTTAATAATCTGTCCCATGTGCTCACTTGGTCTTTTCAACACATCCAATCCGGCCTTTGATGAACAAGAGGCATGTGGGACAGCCGAGAGTGTGTGTGCGCGTCTGTCTGTCTGCATTTCAGGGAGCGTTGTGAGCAGCGATAAGAGGCAAGCAGGAAGCACATCACTGCGGAGGAAGGAAAACCCCAGCAGTGTGGGACTGGTGGAAGGGAGGCTGGAGAGACAGCCGTGGGTGGTGGGTGAGGAGCCGGGAGATTCATGAGCGGGAAGGAGAAGCCGACCCAGATTTGGTCGGGTCTCCTGGCCTCACCTTGTCAGGATGCAGATATGCGATAATGCAACTTGCGCGAACCCCTGCCAATCCATTTCACCACTAAATCAGCACACTTAACGTTGATAGAGTCACTACTTAAGAATACAACTCTTAAGGGTACGGAGATTATCGCATGTGTGTATACTGTGGAGCGTACTTTGTGCTGTACCGGTAACGGTGGGTGCTGTAAGCACAGATCAGGGTGCACTGAGGGTCACTGGCAGTGTCGCGGACACTCGAAGGAGATTCTGGACAATGCCTACAGCTTGATTGGTCCATCAGCCTCTTTACCTCTTCCCAGCAACCTCAGACGTTGCTGGGCTTCAACATAAGGCCTCATGGGATGCCATTGTAATTGTGTTCAGTGTTTTCGATATGGTCAATGGTGTCCCTCCTGGCTGAAAAATAACAACCCATAACCAAACGATTAGGGAGAAAATGGTAGTGTATATTGCTCGCATTTCCAATGTTAATCAGCAAAGGGAGCAGCAGCCATTGTGATGTTATGGCTCGCCACCTGCGCGGGAATAGAAAAGGTTTTTTCTCGTGCAATTTATGGATTTTAAGATGCCAATTTCTTCAAGCCAACTGCTTGAGATAAACAGAGGAAGCCAGCGAGAGGCTTTTCTGTGTCTCTGCGTACAAAAGCTACATTCGTCTTTGTCCTGCTGGCTCTGTACGGAGTCAGCAGAACTTGTGACACAAAAAAATACCAGCTTTATAAAATGAAGATTCATTAAATCATAACAAATACATAGAAGTATTTGTCTCTGTAATAATAATGGCACAGTGCGTTTTCATGCAAAGTAAGAAAAAAGTCCCATCTGTTTGCACTCAAACCATCTAATATGTGAAAAAGGATTTACACATCTTATTGGTGGGACTATATTGCGATTTTATGCTAATACTTATGTGCTTATTTGTCAGTATATATACTTCAGTACACAAGTTCCAATAGCAGATACTTATATTTAATTTCTAATAACTCAAGCTCTGTTTGTTATTTCAAGGCAGCTAAATAAAGACCATAACAAATGGAACAGACTAAACACACGTTAATTCAATAACGAGCAAGATTTTGTTCTTCACAAGTAAGCCAAAGGAACTTACTGAGCATGAAATGTAACTTGCATCTGTCTGAGCCTGTAAGCTACGTTTCAAAAAGCTCGAGCGCCAGCAAAATGCCAACTGGCACGGTGACGTTTGAAGTGACCAACCGCCAATGCCAAAAGCAAAAAGAGAACTTTTCTTTTTTTGCAAGCGTCATCATTTCAGATTTCCACACACCTCATCCCAATTTTTGATTTGCCGTTAATAATGCCCTCTGGCATTAGAGCTACCTGATGTGAGCGCTCCAAGACAGACGTAGAGAAGAGAGGGATTGCGGAGAGAGGAGTAGGGGGTAAGAGTGCAAATCCCTTAACTGGATTTAGGTTTTCTTGCCGCCATCAGTGGCCTGTTGGCGGTGTTAAAGCTGCACGATGTGACATGGCTAATCTAGGGCCACAGGCTGTTCAGGAGCGGGGCCCTGTAGAAGCACATGGATCACATGATACTGCAGCGATGATTGAGGCATCAGCACCAGTGGTCGCCCTTAATTACCAAGACAGAGGCAGAGAAGCTGGAGCTACCTGGCTAGATGTATGCTATCTCCTCCCCCAGTTCACACCAGACATTGAGTGGGTGGAGAAAGACCACAGGCCTCTCCCTTTAGAAAATGATCTTTATTATTGTCATATTACAGCCATTAGTCATGATCATATTTTATATTTTGGATATTATTACTACACAAACAAAACTGATCACAAACTGACTGTGAAAGACATATTGGAAATACGGTTCCAAAAATATTTAAACTTTTAAATAATATTTTTTCATATCATGAGTACATATGCATTACACTTGATTGTTTTATGTTTATAGTTTGCTTCCTTTTGTGTTTCTGCATGAGCGTATTTCATGCTGGATTTTTTGGATAAGTGTTTTTTGTAGGTTGATTTATTTGCAGAAATGAAACCAATTAGAATTTATTTTTTTATAAGTTTATCGTTAATTAAAATAAAACAATGACAAAAAAGACATTTTTGATGGAAATTAGGAAAATGACTGCCCAAATTAAAGAAATTAAGGAAAGTGAAAATGTTTTATCTAATTGTGGATAATGTAACGTCTGTTGATGCCTTTTACCTGTTGATTGGTAGGTCTTCCTCCTCTCTTCCCAAAGATGCAGTTAAGGTCTGTTTCACTACGGGAAGACAGGTCTTTACCTAAATAGGAAAAAAACAAAACATATTTCAGAATCATAGAGCAACTTAAAAATATGTTTGAAACCGTTTTTGGACTCTCTTATTAAGGCATATAGAAAAAGACTAGTTCAAACAACAGGATAAAAAGTCACAGAACCTGCCAATGCACAAAACAAAACAAATATTACTGGCATAAACTAGTGGGTTTCTACTTTTGCAAATACACCAAAAGGTGATCCTAAACAATCACATTTTCTCACACACACACACCCAAAAAACAAATAAATAAATTCTAAATGAAGAGATCTAAAGGGCAACTGGTTTACCTAGGCAACCTGTAATGGTTGCAGATGAAAGAATGAGTGTGTGTGTGTGCGTCTGTGTGTTGGGGGCAGACGGTAGGGGGAGGTGGTATCTTGAGCAAAGAAAGGAGAGGTTTGCGTGGTTTACTTCTGCTCCAGGGATAAAACGGCAAAGAAAAATAAACCGACGACAAGGTCTGCCACGCCACGCCTCCGGATTCCCATTTTCAAGCCAGGCCTCAAAGACTCCTGGAGCACACAGTCGCCTGTCTCAAGCCCAGGTCCTGTTCGTACAGCTGCATCCTCTTCCTTCAGTGGGGCCCTGATAACATTTGGTTATTTATTGCTTTTAAACCTCTATCTCCCCTACTCTTGGCTTTGAAAGTCACATGCAGGTCTAAGAAGTAAAACCAAGAAAGTATGTTGAAAACTAAAATAATTAGGGGGGGGCTGTGGTGTTTGTCATCTAGTGAACTCAGGTCGAATGTAAAATGATGCCCAGCCCGACCTTTCTGCTGTTTGGATGAGGAAGTACCCGTCAAAAATGCTCAGGCTTTCAGGTGAAAGTGCAAATAACAATGTTCTGACAAAAAGGAGCTGAAACGTTCAAACGGTGGCTGGAAGCTGGGATGCAGGATGAAGCATGTGTGCCGCTGTCGTGCAATGGAAAGTGTTCGTGAATACATGCTGGTTTCCAAGGCTACAGTTGAAACGGCAACAACCGTCAGTACAGATAACTAGCCAAACCAGACCAGCAGATCACTGCGGCTCGACAAAGAAACACACAAATTTGACAAATACAAAAAAAAGGGCCCTCAGCTCCTCAGCTTGGTGTTATGCTGTAGTCGTGCCTTCCTCAAAAACCTTTTAGTTTACAGACTCATAATGGCTGAAACGCAAACATTTGTTTTGTTAAAAAGCCCCAAGACTGCGATAAAGCCAACGGATGGAGAGCCGTAGTTAAATTCTGCATCAACCCCCCTTGCTAGCCGTGACAGATGATAGATGGAGGTAGCAATTAAAACTGGGTTACTGGTTTATGCTGCGGGTCCCGGATCTAAGCAGCGGAGATTTTGGTGCCTTTCCCCGTAAACAAAGGCCATCAATCGTCAGCGCTGGCAGTGAGGGAACCAGCCTGAACAGGATATCAATAAAAAAAAAAAGCAGGAGAGAGTAAGGAGGAGGCCGGCGCTGCTCCGGAGAGGGAGATGTTAGGAAGGAGCCACAACTTTATTCTTTCCATCAATGTTTTTACAGACTTCACAATAAAATGAACCGATCAACTAATAACTGACTAGATAAGACCAGTATTAAAGAAGCAATGCATGGAATTTAGTACCCCGTTATATGTTAATAGTTTTTATGACTGGACATAATATCCGGTTCTTAAATGGTAGATTCCATGCTTGACTTTTTCAACTTCTCACTTAACAAGCTTTGCAACATTAAATCTATAACCAAGCCTTCACTGAGCAACAGCTTCACGGGGAGGGGAGCCGGCATCCGAGCCAGCATGGAGGCATGCAAACAGGCGTTACTGGTTATATGTTGCCAGGTAACTTTTTGGTTTCCCATGATGATCCAGAACACAAGTTAGACACAATAAGGCAATACTAACAGCAGATGAATAGAAATAACATAAAAATCAATGAATGAAATACTTCATGTAGCAGTCTACTATAACTGCAAGAGGACCATCAACATTTCCTACGTAAAGACACCCATTTAAATAAAGAAAGACAGTTTCACAGTCAGACTGTTGACACTTTATGCCCGTCACCACTGAAGGCAGGCGGAAATCAACTCTCAAGTTCCCAATAAAGTTATGAATCGTTTATGGACAAACAAGTAATGCCAGCGTCCCGTCTGTTGCATGACAACAGCTGCTGCCTCTTTGAGAGCAGAAACAAGTTAAAGTGGTGTTAAGTTACCATCGACGTGTCTAATGCCTACAGAGCAACACACCGGCCTAAGATTAGATTCCAGTGAAAACATTCCCACCTGCATTTCCCCTGAACTACCTCCTGTTCTGCTTCCTGAAAGTCTGAGAAAAAACAGATACTAAAGAGAGTGGATCTCAAATGTCTCAATGTAACAAACATTAGCAGTGTCAGGTGCCACCTGCTCTTTGCTTCCCCCCCCCCCACACATCTATAAACAGCTAGTGGTAAAATAAATAAATTAGAATCTAAGGACCTGTGTGATCAGACTTAATTAGTTGACGACAGGTGGGTGTACGAGTGCATCCTAATGCAAAGAGGATAGAAGAGGCCCAAGTTCACCGTCAACTCAAATGGTCCGGTCATAAACAGACAAATGTGGCTTTCAAAATGTTAAAAGTTTTGTTTTTTTCAGTGCTTTTCATGGGTGCTTGTCATTGAGGCTGTTTTGTGGTGGACGGGAGGTGAATATAGATGCAAGGATACAGAGGTCCAAATAGAGGTGTAGCAATTCAATAAGCTCAGTTTGGTGGGATTCACAGTACAGTGTTAAAATGTTGTTGTCATAAAGGTATGACCAACGAGTTGCATGACTATTGTATGTATAAAGAGTTAAGGCAGAAAAGAGAGCATCCGGAGGAAAATCATCACACCATTAATATCGGTGCTTCATGTCTTAAGTGCGTATGGTGGATCCAATCCACCAGGGACCAAGTCTTTTTCTGGCCACTGCCAAATTAAGATCACAAAAACAGGGTGAGAGGGTCTGGGGAAGAGACGGAGGACACGCGTTATCTGGCCGGGTCATCTAATGGGTCACGCAGCCTCTGGGAGGTGTTGTTTTTGGGGGGGCCAGTAAATGGACATGCCAGATGCCCCAAACAGGAAACAGGAAGTTGCTATTGAATGACGTAAAATATAAAATGCTCTTCCAGGTGAGGCAAAAGTTGAGATTTTGTTTTCCCATGTATGCTGACCCGATGAGGTTCATCTGAACCCAATAACAAAAACTATTGTAGAGTAATTACTTTAACACATGTTGATATTTGATGAGCTTGCATTACTTTTCTGCCAAAGGACTTAGTAGAATTACTGCAACAAAAATAACCAACATTAATATCAGCTTAGTATTGCAAAGTTTGCAAGTTCAACATCAAAACCTCATTACTAATGAATACCGTAATCACTCAACTATGCCCCATGCTTAAGCAGAAGCAGCCCAGCAGTAAACTATGAGTTAGAGGTTATTCATTTCAGTCTCCAGTGGTCCCGAACACCAAATTCCTCCTCGTGCCTATCAGTGCACTGGCCTTGACCAGCAGATTTTGGCTTCCTGGGTTGTAAAGGAGTAATGAAAGTAGAAGGAAGAGTTATTAATAACCTCCCCTAGCACTGACCGGGCCAAGTGACCCAGCACGGCCTGACAGGGCTCTGATCAGCATCTGTGTTCTGAGCCAAGTGCACACGGCTCAACGAATGGTTAACGAGGCTTTCTGTCCGTCTGGGTGGATTGTATGGAAAGTGGAAAACAAAAAAAGGAGAGGCACACACTGTAGTAGCTGCTTAGAAAAAAGGTGCCAAGCTGAAATCAGTAGACGGTTGCCTTGAAACTATTTTATCTAAAACAAACATTTTCAGGGCAGATTTTTTTACTATGTGATGAACACTTGATCCAGTTTGGCCGAGTTTGTTTCCTGATACATAATCAAGGTAATGACTGTTGAGAATAAGAAAAGAAACAGCATCCTCTTGGTCTATTTGTATCCCTCTGATCTCTGTCTGCTGCCAAAAGATAAACTCACCTTTAGTGAACTTCATGTAATGGACCCTCTTTTTGGAGGTCTTGGACTTCTCTTCTAAACTGAAGCCTTTGGGTTCCTCTGGTGGTGGAGGTTCTTTAGATACTGAAAAAAAAATACAAGAATACTATAGTTACCAGAAGTTACAATTTGAAGATGAGCATTCAGCATCATTGCATTCTCTTCTCTCATAAGAGAGTAATGTGCTTTGTCTCCCAGAACAGTGATAATGAAGATGTTCATTGTATGACAGCAGGTATCGAAATGTTGCAGTGCAGCACCCTCTACTGTCCAATAGATGGAACACACTCAAATAGCTGCACTTTGGTGTAGTCATGTAGTTTGAAACAGAGCCACAGCAGGAATGTATATACATCATGTGTCAACTCTAGATAATGTAGTACTGGTGTGAGTCATAAGTGACACATATTAACACTGCCGATCGTATCGTTCATACACACCAGCGCTGCCGTTTTGTCCATGGCAGTTGTTCAGCTGAGCAAGAAGCTCGTTGAAATCATCTTGGTGTGCGATCCAGTTATCCTGTGAAAATGACAGATCTCAACACAACAGAATTCGGCTTGACAATAACATATCCTTACATCTTTTAAGACAATTTCAAAAGTCCTAAGAGATATAAATATGGACCTTCTACACTCAGTTGCCAGTTTGCAGAATCCTCCCTTTATGAAAATGGTGAAAAACTAACAGAGCAACACAATTATCTAATTTAATTATTGCGTCTAAAAGTGTTAAATATGCTCACCTCAGAGCTGGCACTGGTTCCAAGACCATAGTGGTTGTTTTTAACTTTAACTTTGATATGGTCAGTGGAGCCTTGCTCACTTCGGCCCAGGCCCTTAACGAGAAAAGAGAGGACATAACATGTGTCATCAACTGATCCATTCATTGTCAAATGTCTTAAGAGATCACCACATTTGATCCAACAAGAAACATCCATTTCACCTTGCCCTTGGACCAGCCCATTCGCTCCATCAGCTTCTGGCCGAATTTGGATTCATCTTTACTCCAGGCGCTGTTCCTCGGGTCCACGGACCACTTCTGCTTCCTCCGGGCTGGAAAAGAGAGCAGCAGCATCATTACATAACAGCCATCCAACAAAACATTACATGAACGAGCAGCACGAGCAATTCAAAGGAGACGCTGACCACCGTTAGACCTACTGTGTAGATTCAAGAGAGGACAAATAATGCGTTTAAACGCGCTGTATAGTCAGTTTCTGTTAACACACAGATACATCAGATGTAGCCCTATCCCGGTGCAGCTGTGATACTGCCCTGTGCCTTATATTAAATACACAGCTCACATATTTAAAATCCTTTTAGTAGTCTGATCTTACTAAGGCATACGTCATATAGAGGTGTCATATGCATGTACTATTAACACAATGGTTGACAACTGTCAGGGAAGAAGCCAGGCTGGACTCAAGTCCAACGAAAGACCATGCTATGAGAGAACAACCTGCCATCGCTTACAGCACGTTTAATAGAAAGAAAGCACACCGATTAATACAAATATTAGGCCATAAAAGACAACACAGTTAAGCTAAACTGAGCTAATGACAAGTTACTGCAGAAACACGTGTCGGTTTGCACAGACTGATATGCTAATGCTAATGTTAGCTACTCGAATAGTTTGACAAGTACGAAATACAGAAAACTTTCAGAACAAAGCCTCTCCACCGTGGGTAGCAGTGGTTTTAAGCGAACACAAAACACAAAATACATATTGTTATTTTTAAAGAAAAGGGGAAATATCCGTCAAAAGTCTAACAAAAATCCACGTACGCTCAGCAAGCATAGACATCTTGGGGTCCTTAAACAGCTAGCGGTAAGTCGCGTAGGGTTCCCAGAAAATGCCTGAAGAGAATACGAGCAGGACCACGCTGGTTGTTTGCGTAAACATATCCCGATAAGATATTAATTGTGTGTGGTATTCCATACGGATGAAAGCATATTAATTTGTCGTTTATTATAACAATATATAATATAATATTTTAGCATCACTGCAAGTAGTTATCTTCGCCAACAGAGAGCGCCACAGCCACAAACCCACAGCATATAAACATGTTACGTGTACTGGGTCACTCAGGTTCAATGAACCCAAACTACAGCCCGATAATATAATATTCAGTTTATCATATTGAAAAATAGAATGTTCGTATTCACCTTTATTGTAACAATTGTTTGTGTATATAACAAATAGGCCTACCACAACAAAAAATGCAAACTACTAATATTTCGTGACTTCATATCTTCCAATACGTAGGCATATTTGTGATCAGCTGATATCAGCCCAATAATTTAGTCCCCAAGTTCCACCCAAAGCAAACTATGGTTTGCCCAACTCAAACAAGCATTGCTTAATGTGCTCTTGCAGACAATGTCATACTGTTTGTACTGATGCATGTGATGCACTCAGCCTCATCTGTACAAGATCACATTTCAAAAGTGTTTGGGCATAGAGCTGCTTCTCGTAGGCCTACTGACAGAAATATCACAACAAATGATCATTCAATTCTATTTAGTTTGTATAGCCCAAGTTTCTAGGAAATTACTGGGTGGTTGTGTCAATCTCATTTACAGCTGCTGTTTGGGTGTTAAAGTATGGAGCCGGGAGTGCTTGCAGCTTCAGTTTATTAACTGATTACAATTGAATACCGTAAAAGTGAGTGTCCTTGAGCTACTTATGGGTTATACAAGCTTTCTAGGGACATTTTTAAGCCTTTTCAAAAGGAACAACTGCAGTCTTGATATGGTGTTGCCAGTACATTTCCTGTGTGCTTAAGGACACAAGGCGTGGATTTATTTGTGCAAATAAAATTCCAGGAGGCTTGTTTTGAAAACAGCTGACTTGGTTCACCTTCAGGAGTGGTGAGCCTTGGAAAGGAGCCAATGTTTAAAAAATGTTTGTCAGTAAGGAAACGTTTTTTCCCCATGTGAGGGGAAAATGTATTTCCGTTAAAAAGGGATTAATGATATGATACCTGCAGGGAAACATTGGGATGAGAATAAACAAGTGCAAAAACTAAACATGAATGTAACACACATGTCCTCTCCTGAGGTGCATGAGATGTTATGAGATGAGATTATTTTTATCGTGGCATTGCATTACAGCCAAAACTGTATAATATTGCACCACACTTAATAAGCATGTTATGTAAAGCATGGGATTAAGGCGAGGTTGTGTAACTGTGTCAGAAGCCTGAAAGGGATCAGTGACAGCAAAGATTGTTAACCTGAATGTGTGCTATAGAGAAGCTGACAATAGGAATCATGATACTGTGCAGTATCACCTGATCTTTCCACTCCCTGTTTTTTCTTCTTCTTTTTTCAGCTAACCTTGAAAGAGTTCTTTGTATATTACAGCCATTATGTCCGGATTTCAAATGACTTCATAAATGCAATATGCACTCCCAATGTTTAAGTCAGATCAGGTCCAAAATGTCATTCAAAATGTACAGCGCAAGAAGCCACAAGAAGACTGTTTTGACTCAGCTGACTGAAAGCCTGTAACTGTAAGGCAGTGATATATACAGTAGGCCTTTACATTCCCTTTGAGGCTTGAGGGTAAGAGGAAGGCGGTGGTGAGGTCTCGGGCTCTATTACCATGGCAACAGGTCTCCATGTAGAATAACAGCTGCGGCACAGAGTGTTATGGCGTTTCTGGCCCACTGCCCAGCAGCTCCCTCCCCCGGCCTTCTTTATGTCTCGTCCTTCACTTTCTGCCCGGGTCCAACGTAAGCTGCTGCACACTGTGTGAATCTTATTACACGATGACGAACAAAACACCCGGGGCCCAGGGGGCTCGAGGAAGCCTCCTGATTGGCCGGTGGAAGGCGGGCCTGCAAGCGTGTGTGCACACCCAGGGAGACTGCCTTACATAAGAGACAAGGTTCCCATTACTAGAGAGAGAACAAGAAGTAGGGAGTAAAGGACCCCCGTCACGAGCCTCTTTGTTTGTGTTTCAAAACGCCTTCTTCCACAACCCCTCCAATTGAAAGCGTCGTCTGCGAGGCGCACATTGTTCAGTCACATTCACGGGCATGCAAAACAAAATTTGTATGCAGGTTTGTGTTGCCTTCAGAAAAACATGCCCATGCATTACATTTGTTTGCATATGTGCTGTGAATTCTAGAAGCTGTATGTCGATTTTCCTGTCCTGCATAATTCCCTTTAGGCCTTTCTCAGTTAAGACCATCTCAAACTGGCAGCTATTTGTCAGTGTTAAGACACTCTGTTCCCTACGGCACGGAAACTTTATTCGAGATGTGGGCTACATTGGAGCCACTGCAAATCCTGTTTAAATATCTTATTTAAAAAAGGACTTTATCAATTGAAAGGACTAAATTATCATCACAGGCACAGTTTGGTTCCCTGTTCTATGTCTTGTGAACTGAAACCCTTTTATGATAAACAAAAAACTACAAAAAAAAAAAAAAATGCTGCTATTTTGACACATTTTTGTAGGCATGCCAGTAATGATTAGAGTCCATTCCCATGAGGTGTTAACATCTTCCCACGTTACACAAGCTGCAAAATCTTAGGACAACAAAGATAATATTATTTGCAGAACTTCTGCTGAATGTGAGTGTGAAATCATTCCTACTTATAAGGATGTGTGATAAAGCCTGCATACACTTTCTGAAGGTTTGGTGAGGTTTGTGATGAGTAAATAGTAAGTTTTGATTCCAAACCAGAGAGTGCACCTGCAGTTTTATTGAAAGCCTGCGAGCTCTTCAGTCTGAGTGGTTCATGATTAAGACCAAATAGAAAATGCACCATACCTTAACATTTAATTCAGTTTGAAATTCAAATCTCTCATCGCACTCAGGCAGTCTGTCTCCCTCTGAGCTATTTTGCCTCCGCAGCACAACTGCAAAACAAACCAGGTCACCTGGAGCAACTCCAATTACTGACACAGAGAAATTGAAGACAGGCTATCAAGTGTATAGTGAAGGACATTGCTGTCCTCAGGGTTACAGTTTATGGTCCCATGCCGTGAAGAAAATACAGCTGCAGTTTAATGCATTTATTGATGTGCTGAGGACGACACTTTTCTCATCTGGGTTTTTTGTTTGGTTGGCGTAAAATGTTATCTTGACTGCTGGATGCGTTTTCTCAAATTTACACGAATGCACATTCCAACTCTTGGATTCTTGGATTCTTTGTCTTATGATGCTCTGAATCACTTTTGGTTTGGACCAAAAGAAAGTAATTTATAGATCATAATTACAGGTCTTACTTGCCAAAAGCTCAAACCTTCGCACCGTCCACTGCAGCATCTCTCTGCATATTTTTCTCATGTGTGCAATCAGGCAAGACTGGTTTCAACCTGTTCAAAAATGCTGGATATGCAATCCGCCTTTTCTTTGCAGACTATTGTAATAGTCAATAAATCAACAAATAGATCAAAAGATCAAATTTGAGGTGAATCTAAAAAAAATCCTTTGAGAGTGATCCTGCATATAAAGCTTTACTCCACAGAATTCCCAACAAAATCACTAAGTTCATGCTCCGATGCAAGTGCTGTAAGTCAGATCCATCTCACGCTCCACAGCTTGCATAACTTATAACCAAATTTGTTTTAAAGCATCTGTGTACTGCTTTAAAACAAAAGGTAATACATTCTTTTAAAATGTAACACATCTAAAACTCTCATAGTAAAGACAGACGGATCGGTTTCCTCAGGAGTGAAGTTTTCTCGGCGAGGACATTTTGTACTCAAATGTTTACCGTGGTATGTTCTCCACCACCCAGCGGGCTGGAACTGAGGCAACGTTGCCCGCGGCGAATTTATGTAAGACAGTCTTGATGAACTTGTTGTGAAGGAGAGAACAATGACAGATACATGTGAGTGGAAAACAGTTTTATTGTCAAAGCTTGTTGTGTGATCCGAAGAACAGTCAGATTTCACATAGAAACCAATTACAGCACTCCTCAAACAAAATGTTGACACACAGAAACGACCAAATGTGGTCAAACGTAAATGTTGCAGACAGAGTCATATTTCTCGACAAAATAACCCAACAAAGTTGAAAAAGTGGACAGGAACACTTCAAAACAGTGTTAAGAAATGCTTTCACTCGATGGAGCTCCCACACATTTAACACAAATAGACAGAATAAATAATCGTACGTGGAATAAACAGAAGAACAATTGTTAAGAATTTTCACTCCACACTGCTCGAAATACAGATGCACTTAATCAGAAATCCCCCCCCCCAGTTGATTGGACTGATTCACTTGTGTGTAACTTTAAAATATGAATCTGTCTAAAGTGCATCAAAGGACACAACTTGTGTATTTGTACACCTCTCAATACAAACTTACTTGATTTTAGCCCCAGGAGCTTTAGGCCCAGAATACCTGAATACCACTTTGAAATTTAGCTGAAAACTAAACCCTGATCGATTTGCAAAGAAAAACTGGTGGAAACGTTGACAAATTCACAAGGCAAAATTCTGAGTTTGTTGAATAAATTTTTGCTTAATTTATCAACATGCAAGTCATCTTCTTTTTCCTCCAAATAAGTTGTCACGGGGCACGTTGTTATCGCCGACGGAAAACTTCCACTGACAAACTGCTCTTCGCCACAAATCTCCAAGCAAAAGAACAAGGAAAAAGAGCACAGCAGGAGTAGATAACAGGAGCGGGGGACGATTGTCTAGCCCGCACTGACCTTTACATTCTGAAGACACGGTAGCCTTGTGCCAGGCATGCAGAGCCCTTCTGATTTTACAGAGAGAAGCGAGAGAACGACTATGTACAGGCCAAGTTTCTCTATTCTCTTTGGTGAGTCTTTACATTATGTACAAAGAATACTCAGACGGATATTGTGAGCCCTCAGTTAGCACGAGCCATGCGCGGCTCTGCGCCAAAGAAGGTAAGCATCGTCTGGACAAGCTCGGGCAGATCGTAATCATGCTTCCAGCCCCAGTCCTTCCGTGCGTTGGAATCGTCGAAGTTCATTGGCCAACTGTCAGCTGGAAAGAAACAGATAAGAAAGACTTACTTAATAAAAAAAACGTGCTGGTTTTGATTTACAGCCTGCATCAGTTTCTGATTAAAGTCAGCCTCTTTACCTTAAAGCCAGATTATTAAACTTTTTGAAACAAGAAACACAATATAATAGAAATATAACGCACCACCAGCTAAATACACTCTGAGGTTTTGCTGCTATAGCTTTACTTGGTCTGGTATGACCAGTAGTTTATGGTGGCTAATGTTGGCTAACTTTAAATAGATACTGCTGTGTAAATGAGGTCAGTTTGTTTACTTCGTACTCTACATTTCAGCACGTCAGTGATAACAAATGGTGATATATTTAAAGCAGTTGACTCAAGAGAATCTCAAGAAATGAAGGTAAAACGTATCAATTGTCTTGTATCTAGCACTTGTGGCCACATCTTTCAGTATGCAACAAAAGGAGACATACCGATGGCCTGCCGTACGTGGTCAACGTCATACGTGATCTCCAGCTCGGGCATCTGCTTCTGGAGCTCCTGGGCCAGTTCCTCGGGGGTGAAGCTCATGGCGTTGATGTTGTAGGTCCTCATGCTCAGTGTGTCAGCCGGCGCCTCCATTACCTCCAGCGTGGCACGCAAGCAGTCGTCAATGTACATCATGGGCAGCCGCGTGCTGTGTTTCAAGTTGCACTCAAACTTGCTAGTCTTGATTGCATCGTGGAAAATCTGGACGGCATAGTCTGATCAGAGACAGAAATAAAAAAACATTGTGATTATTTAAATTCTGCTGAACCTTAGTGCAACAAAAGGAAAAAGTGCAACAGTCAACAAATCTTTAACGACGCTTATGAAACAGATTTTAGGTGTGACGGGTGTGGTAGCTGTACAGACAAGTGAAAATACGAAGATAAACCTGGCGCCCTAAAAATACAAGCTTCAACAACTCTCTGGACTAAGTCAGTTACATAATAAACATGTGACATGACGGGAGCGGTACAGGAATAGACAACATTAAAGTTGAAACCTTATCTCAACCTCATCTCTCTCACCTGTTGTGCCGCCCCCTGGCATGGAGTCAGCAGAGATGATTCCTGGGTAACGGAGACAGCGGAAGTCCAGGCCGTAACGGTGGTGGTAGTACTGCCAAGGAAAAGAGAGAAATCCTTTATTGATAACATAATGAAAATATGAAATGGGTTCTCACAGCATGTACCAATATGCTACAATAAATGTAACAATTTAAATGTGGGAAGAGAGGAATAATGCCAGTATATCCAGAGGAGTGTATGGTTTATGTGGCATCTGTGACAAAAAGAAAGAAAGAAATCTGAGCTCTAACCTCTCCCATCAGCTCAGCGTGAACTTTGGAGACACCATAGATGGTGCGAGGTCTCTGCACACAGAGATCTGGTGTAGGGTTGCGGGGAGAGGTGGGACCAAAGGCACCGATGGTGCTAGGGACAAACAGACGCAAGCCGTGCTCCGCTGCAATGTCCAAGATGTTGTGAAGCCCTGAGGAACACACAAAGAAGCATCCGGTTAGGACGTCACACTTCACCTACGTGTAAGGGAACGATCTTTTACTCTAATTACTGTGACCTTTAGACCCAATAAGATGAAATTAGCAAGTGCTTACCGGTGATGTTTACAGAGCGCGCCAGGGCTACGTTCGCCTCTCCAACAGCACTGAGGAGGGCGCTGTAGTGAACCAGCCAAGTGATGCGGTTGTTCACCACTATTTCCCGCAGGTTCTTGTAGTCCAAGATGTCCGAGTAGATGAAGGGGCCTGACGGTGATAAATGTGATTGAAGTATTTATAAATCAGCGGTTCAATTCTTATTGTATAAAGTATTTATTTAGAAGTTATTGTATCATTGTTAAGCAAAAGTATATACTGTATATGCTGCTTGTGTTTCAGGGCCAATGCCAGCTGGTAATAGATCTGCACTGTAATGAATTACTGTAAATTTTCAACGGTATCTTACAGTATTTCATAATAACTGTAACATACAGTTAAATGTTCATCCCTTGCATGTAAATTAACAGTGAATGCCGTCAATTAACAATAACAGCAGACTACCGTAATTTAACAGCATGATACAGTATTTTTTTTTTGAAGAGGTGGATATACGCTTCTTTATACAACTTCAATGAATCACAATCCATCTACATCGTACTGTCTATTGTAGGTTAATGTGTCTGTAATGATGATAGAATATTTTTATTATTCAAAACTGCTCATTGCCTACAAGTCATTTTTGAGTGACAAGACGTGACCGACTGCTCCTGAACGTGACTTTGGACACAACAGCTTCAGTTCATCCTTCTGAGCCATGTGGAGATCAACCGAGGTAACTTAGGCTTATCACCCGAAATTCGAAGTCTCCAGTATTGTTTTGTCTTCATGATTATTGAACTGTTAACATCTCAGATAATGTTTCACTTGGTCCGTTTCATTACATTAGGTTGCTTATATTAGTGGAGCTAGCTCTGTAACGTTAGCTAGCTCGAGCTCAATTAGCCTTAGAAAGGTTAGCTAGCTAACAGCATAGCAAGTTAAGTTAACATAAATAAAGTTAATCACCAATTACAGTGTTAAGATGTAACATTAGTAACCCAACTTGTGTTTACTTGTGCTCTTATAGAACCGACTGTAGGACCGCATACGGGACGATTATCAAAAGGGAGAGGGGACCAGAAATCGGCTACGTGTTCAAGGCGATGAACAGTTGAGGTAACGCTAACAGTAACAATACGTGTGTGTTATCCCAGGAGCAACATTAAACCAGATCAAACTCATTTTAGTGTTGAACATTAGTCCATTCTGGTCCATTGTCTTAGCTTAATTTCTTCCCCTGACGTAATCAGCTCATCTGTTAATTTAAAATGTATGGTATTCTTGTATTAGCTTTTTGCAAAGACTTGCACTGATATGTTAATATGTGTGAGGCACATGCGAACCCACAGTTGCACACCCAAAGCTTCTTTTAAGTGTAGTTATCCTGGATGTCATAGAACTTTCCAGAAGTTCAGAACATTGTGTTTCTAATTTTTTTTATTTTGTTTGTTTTACAGTCACTCGTGAGAGATTGAAGATACCAGCCAGACGCTGCAGTCAAGTCCTCTTTTAAGGTGTTCTCTCTCTTTATTGTTTTCATTCATGTGTGAGTTCATGCAGTTCAACTTAACTATAAATGTGTATAAGACTTGTTAACAAGCTAGACTGTGATGCAGTTATATTACACTGTTCTTAATGCTATTTTAATTCAGTGTCTGAGGGAATGACACTGTGGTAGGTACCTCTCCCTAGAGTGGTATGCTGTTCAGCCGTAGGTACCTATCCCTAGAGTGGTTTGCCAAAATTTTATTTGTTTTCTTCTGAACATGCAGTACATTGTGAGTTTTGTGATGTAATACAAATGTATCTTTATTGTTTGTCTTGAGAACATGTATTAAACTGCAACAATTATGTATTGAATGTTTTTTGTTATTATTTTATTTGTTAGGAGTTAAATGCAAAAGTATTGGGTTGTATTACCCTTTGTAAATAAACGGTAACATTCTGGCATATACCTTAAAATCACCGTAAAACCCAGTTATCCTACTATCACATACCGTAATCCAGTATACGGTAAGATACCGTAAAAGTAAATTTGGTTCACCGTAAAAAAAACTGTAAATTACTGGCATCCCTGCTGCCAGTAAGTTACTGTTATTTTACGGTAAAGTTGTTGAGAGTGTGTCCTTCCCCTTTCTTGGAAATATTTCTCAAACAGCTCTTAAGGTGTTGATGAATATTTCTTTCCTGTTACATGTATTCCAGTTCAATGTTGTTTACAGCTCAAAGCTGTTAAACCCATTTCCTCTTCGTAAAGCTCATTGCTGGACATTAGCAGAACAAAGTCACCATGCGTCACATATTGATTTAGAGGAATTTTCAACATAAGAACAGAAAAATGTGACTTCCTCTTACGCATGAATGAAAGAAAATCAATAAGAACCAGACAGGCTTTGTTTGTTCTGTTATTTGGCAATAAAGCCATTTGTGACACATTAACCACCTTCATTTCCAAATCCTTGAATTTTTAAAGGGTTGCGGAATTAGTCATAGCTACACTCAACAAAGGAACACAACTTTGTGGATTTTGATGTGATGAAAGATTTTCTAGACACTAAAGAAATATAATTGCATGTTTATGACATCTAGGTCTTGTCTCTTGAGGGTGAATGCACTTGAATGGACGTAATCAGATACACCGTCCTGCCATCTGGCCTGTCTTGAAATGAAACCGTTACTGAATCTGATTAATTTCAGACTACAGATTCTAATACAGCACAGTATACGAGTTGACTCACCGCTGTGGAAAACGTTGCTTGGAGGTTTCCTGATGTCAGACAGAATGACATTGTTCTTTCCAAACCTCTTTCTGTGAAGCAGGAAGTCATTGTTATACAACTTGAAAATAGATCAGAAATTGTTCTCACATTGATGCAATGTAATTGGCAATTGGCTATTTGCCAGCTGTCAGCCAGTGATGTGTGATTTTTGGAAAACAAACTAATTAGAAATCTTACCTCAACAGTTTGGCGAGCCCCACTCCGAGCTGTCCCAGGCCACCTGCATAACATGGAGAGAGAAACACTAGGTGTCATCACACCGCACAAATCACCAGCAGCTAATAATCATCAGTGCTGGTCTCCATGGAGACTGAAGTAACTAAGAAGGAGAGTGGGCAATACGAAAAAGAAGGTCAGAGCACTACACGCCCACACTTTTAATCTTCATCCTTTTCTACGTTCATTTCCAAACTTGTTAAAAATCCTGGTGCTCTTCAATCTCTGCAGAGCCTTCATCTTAACTACCATGTATGATAGAAAAAATTGCAACTGGACCTCTTGTCTAAAAGGACTTTGCTCTACGATGTTTAACAGGTGTCATAAAATACCAAAAAAAAAAAAAAACCTACCTGTAATCAGCACCTTGGGGTGGTCTGTTTCTGAGAAGGACACGGAGTGGAAGCTGGCATCAGAAGTCACCTGCCGAGGGGAGAAGCTGATGTTGCGTACAGCCACCGTTAGGGGCTGACAACCGCAGCCCGGGGTGCTGAGCAGAGCCTGCTTGACCACCTTGCTGAGGGTTCTGATGACAGGCATGCTGGTATCTGTGGTGGAAAAAAAGGGTTCACACTTTAGGGTGAAATCTGTCAAATTCCACAGGCATGAGTGAAAATCGGTGTGTCAGGAAAATTCTCTTTATTTTCCCACAAAATCTATTAAAGCCACATACGTATTTTGTATTTTTTAAATATTTTTGTATAGGTTTGACTGCCATCATCTGGTGGCCTCTTCAAGTACATTTTTTGGCCAAAGCATGAAGTTCTGTGTGAAGAAATTTGGGCTACTCTCCAGACCTCAGGCGCCAAGAGACAGTCAGCAAGAGGACTGGAGGTCAAAAACTGGCACTGAGGGAGGTGAATTAATTAACTTTCTGTTAAATGCATCTGCGGCAAAAACGGCAAGAATTGAAAAGAGACGATGAAAAACGACCGGAGACTCGAGAAAATATGGCAGCAGGGAAGACACGTAGTTGAATGCAAATGGCATGCTATTGTTTCCAAAGACGCGCAAAGGAGCACTCGAGCGCATATCAACCCCAAACACTTTATTCGAGTGCACAGGCCGTGTACATGTATGGGGCATCACTCTAGAAATATCATGTATTTAACTTGTTAGAGTATCAGGCAACTTTCAGAAAAGATGGAAAACTGAGTCAGCACATTGAAAGCAGCTTCCAAAAGTGTCACCGTCTATCAGTTAAAGAAGTTAACAGCAGAGGCGCAGCCTTTTCTTCATTTGTTCATCACTGACCCGCCTCGACTTCTGCACAACACATCATTTCAGAAGTGGACTTACCGAGAGCGACGCGAGCTTCCCAAAAAAAAGAAAGACAGAGATGAATTTGAGCGTATTTATATGGCCCTGCCTTCAACGAGAGCCAATCAGGGAGAGAGGGCGTAGGCTACAGTAGCAAAGGAAACCATTGCCACGATTTGGAAATATTGTTTGGAACGATTTAGGAAACATGAGGAATCTTGTGCCTTGGGACACCTCATACAATAATTCTCATTTGGAGTAAAATGGCATCGTGTAACATGTACAAGCGTATTCTTATTATAAGGGAGATCATACATTAAGCATCAACAGTAAAACTAATTGTTTCATTGTTACTATTTTGCGCGAAAACATAATCGCCCTTGTTCCGCCTTGCATGTGGCACTGATCCCAACCCTCCTAATAGCACGTGTGTGTGCCAAAAAGGCTAGACGTGCATGTAAGCACTTGTGTAGGGAGGGGGGGCTCAGAGCTGGTCTCTTCTGGCACCTGATGTGGCCCGTCTATGCACTTAAGAGAGGGTTGCAGATCTCCTTTACCACGTGGACTATGGTGGCGACGAGCATCCTTACGAACTTGACGCATTTTTTTTATA
>NW_022280082.1:2103315-2118331 GCF_004355925.1 Anarrhichthys ocellatus
AGTGAGAGCGACCACTATTTGAGATACAACGTATCTTTAAAATGGGGACATGTGAGACGCATTCAGAACATCCTGACAAATGAAACCAGGCCAGCGGGTCGGAGTGAAGCTGTCTCCCGGCACATGTCCCGGGCTCAATACGTCGGCAGTCTGGTACCTGATATAATTAAAAAGGAATATTTGCTTTGGCCAAAACACACACTACAATTTGTCAACAGCATATTAATAAAGGCAGCACGTGATCGCGGTATAGACAAATAGAATATTGATAAATCAGGTTAAGATTATTTAATAGGCATTTAAGTATCTATATCTAAGCGGACTAATAAAGGAAACGGAGCAGTTCACTCACCGGTTAATCTTCGGGACTAAACAGTAGAAAACTCGTGTCTGACTTGCTTTGAGAATTAGATGCAGTTTCCTCCGTTGGGCTACAGCGCTCTCAAGCGACGCTTGTGTTTTCTCCGGCTGGTGTTGCATCAGCTTGGCATTCGGGCTATATATCAGCGGCCATCTGGTTTCACTGGAAGCCGGCTTTCTTCGGATTGGTGGAGAGTCGGAGGTGCGGTCCTCCCTCACAGACCACGCCCACTGAGTCACCGACACCCAGCGCCTTGTTGCGCACGTCCTCAGCCTGGCTGCTGGTCCTATTCCTGCGTCCGTTCACCACTGCCGCTCAAACCTGAGGCTACGTTTTTAGGCGTGATGTGATATGCTTACATCTGTTCTACTTTTTTTTTTTTCCTGTTTATTTGTAAATTATGTGTATGTACGTGCAGAGCAACGAAAAACCGGAGTCAAATTCCTTGTATGCGTACATGGCCAATAAAGCTGATTCTGATAGGCTACTGGGTATTAATCAGTGATGGAGCCTTTGATGATATAAAAGAATTACCCTTAGGCCATATTTTACATTGTATTGTATTGTATTGTATAATATGCTGATTCAGCTGCCTAATGGGCTACTTGTTCTATTGAATATTTAAATAGCCTGCTTTGTCAGACAAACAGTCTTAACCCCAAATATATACCACTGCTACAGCTATTATACGACGACTACAACTATGGTGGAATGAGTACATTAACTCAAGTGCAGATACTTTATTTCCATCTTATGCAACGTTATTCTTCTTATCCAATCTCAAAGGTAAATATTGTACTTTTTACTTCACTACATTTGTCTGACAGCTTTGTTTACTTTTCAGATTACAAATTTCTCCACCCTTCCTGAACAAAGTATCTCCAAATTTGGTGATTTTTAATCGTTCTGATAAACTGAAGTATTAAATGTTCCTTTATGGGTTATTGAAATGCTCCTACTTAATTATTACTCTCTTGAAATAGCTGTAAAATGCATCGTCACAAACCTGAAAACATGGCTGCTTTTGTACTCACAGGACAGCGACACTAACATATGATGTTAGAGAATATGATGCACTGCTGTAGATTGAACTATACCGACAATATATAAAGGAGTTACAATTTTAAACAACTACAGCAGTTAAATGCAACATACACATTAATGCAGCGGTAAAATTAATCCAAACATAAAATATAATAGAAGACAACACTGTCAGGGACCATTGAGTACTTTTACTTTTGACACGTTTAGTACATTTAGCTGATGATACTTACATACTTTCACCTGAATGAGATTCTGAATGCTTGTAGTGGAGTATTTTGACAGTGTGGAATTGCTACTTTTACTTAAGTAAAGGATCCTAGTACTTCTTTCACCACTGAAAGTCGAGGATAAACAAGGATGACCTGACATGTCTATCCTGAAGATATAAAAGGCCTGTACAAATACTGACACACAAGTCAAAACGTAGCAGGACAACACATGAAGCAAAACAAGGGGAAAAAACGGATGCATCCTTGGGATAAAACAAAGATTAGCAAACTAAATTGTTTGTAAATGCACACCAAATGATTGTGGCTGCACTGCAGGGTTTGTAACATTACAGGAAAAAAAGGGAGTGCTTCCTTGATTTGAATGAAACTAAATTAATTTATGTGTATCAAGGGAAAGGTATGACGTGTGGACACAGTCTGTTTGAATTTGAGGGTTGTTTGCGGTAGATAGAGGAGGGCTGAAGAGGTTGACGATGCCTCTGATTGGAGCAAGCAATGGGTAGGACTAAGATCTGCGCTGGCATGTGAGTGGTGGAAGTGGTGCACACCCCCGCACCTGTCATCACCCAGATGAAAACAAGTTAATCTGGAAACTGACATACTTTTACTGAGAAACAAAAACAGGCTATCTAAAAATCCCAGACATATCTTGACATATTAAGTCCTCCACTCTTCATTCCCATGACAACTGAGAGGAAACTGATGCCTGATGACTGTGACTGTGAGCGTCTAACCCCAGTTGAGAACATCTGGGCAGCAAAAGACAAACAACGATTACCACTGGACCTGTAAAGGGAGGGCAGACACAGTCCTTCATTGTTCAAAGAGGCTGTCAAGACTTCCAGCCATGAATTCAGAGTCGTGACTGACCCAAGGCCACAATGGAAAGAAGTGGTGCACTGCACAGTAAACACCGGCTGCCATCCGATGCCTCCATGAAGCACCTGATCCCTGGCTATTTATTCCCCCAGTCACCCTATCAGATGATCATTTCGTCACATCGCTGGCAACAGATTTAGCGAGGTGTGTGTCTCGCTCTTTACTAATTCTTCGACATAACGGGACGGTATGGGAAATTTGAATCCTGTCCCTGGCTAGTAGACAATATTTTATGTAAACCTATGAGTGTTATGTCTATTTTTTGTGCGCAAACTATGCTTAAAATAGTAGTGTGAAAGTGGGAAAGAAAATAAACAGGAATGATTTAAGAGCCACTGGATTATTAACAGTCGTATTAACATGATATCAATATTTCACTTTTTGGAATATCTGTAAATTCCCCTTGCAGGAATTCTTTTTTTGGCAGCTTGTGCGCAGACGAACATTGACATATTATCACCTTATAGAGTTTCTTGTGATGAATGTTTGAGCACATCTGATTTATCAGCTGCTAAACGCTCTACTGCGTTCACCAGCTCGTTGCTAGCTTTGACTGACTGCTGCTTTTAGAGGTCTTTCACCAGAACAGCTGCATGTTGTGACGACAAAATGTGTTGCTGAGAGCAATGACACTGATTCAAAGTAATTTTGAGTATTATAAAACGAATACATCGGCAAAGTTAATCAAATAATGTAAGACTGAAACAAATAGTAAGGGCTGTGAGAACAGAAGAATCATTAAATAATTACAAAATCAAACATCTTTTGTGCTGTAGTCTTTAATAATGGCTTGAAACTTTAAAAAAAACCATTTAATCTTTTGAACAATAATATCATTTTACAGAAACATTGATAAAAGTAATTAAAAGTACATTTTGCGTTATGATTTTGCAGTATGGCATTGCACAAACACCGTAGAGCAACAATCATTTATAAGGGATAACATTAAGCATAATGCAAGCACAGCAAATTTGCACAATTGTAAATCTAACCTTCCCCTTGATACAATGCATTGTTCCATTCATGCACACACACACACACACACACACACACACACACACACACACACACACACACACACACACACACACACACACACAAAGCAACGGTAGGTACGGTGTAGTAGTTTTTTTTTGGCAAAAGGAAAACATGTATATCGTGCAGCTATAAACAACTTTCCCTTTATAAAGCATTTTAATGTAGTGGCTGGAATCAGTTCAGTATAGTGATCATCAAATCATTATTGAAGCAAAAACAGATTAAATGTATCACGATGACAGACACAAGTAAACAAAATGCAATTTCTTGCTGGCAAAACAAACTAAACTGGCCAAGGATGACCACTGTGGATTTAATTTAACCCCCAAAACTGCCATTTATGTTGTATTTAAAGTGCAGCATACAGCTTTCTTAATAGTATTATGCAAATGGCAGCTACCTTCGCCCATTGACAGCATTGAAAGATGATCTTCACGTCACTATGCCCACAGACTTTAAGTTGATCTGCTTCTGAGTGCAAATAAACGACAGTGTTTTAATGTGACTGTCCTGGTCATGGACTACACAGTACGAAGAAAAGAATCACTTCGGATGCAAGACATCGACACTGAAGTGAAATACTGTTCGTGTCATTTGTAGTCTAATAGCTTGAGTTTGTTGATATATGTCGACATGTTTGAACGTTTTAATATTAAGTCATATTGTCTAATATGGCGACAGCTGGTAAATACTGACAACAAAACGTATGCTTGAAGAATTCTAATCGTACTTTCTGATGTTGTACATGCCTTTCACACAAAGTGCATCAGTTCTGGATCTTAAACTAGAAAACAGCAGATATGCATTTCATTTAATAATGTGCTTGAACACAACTATTATAGAACTCTAATTACCAAAATATAAATTGGTCTTGAAAGCAATATCTCACATAAATACAATGTTTTTACTTCATAAGCAGACAAACCTCCACGTGATCATCAATCATATGACCAACATGGCCAGTGTTACATATGTGACTACATTTTTTTATGACGCTTAATAAGATTGGAAAAACATAAGCAGGTGAGCTAACATTTTTACAAGTGTGTGTGTGGAGTACCTCCAGCCATGGAATGTCAAGTAATGATCAGATAAACATACAAGATATCGTGTTCAGATCCCTCTCAAACAAAGCCTCCCCTCCCCCCCATCGTACAGCACTACCTACGCTTATTACATCATCTCACACGCTGCCTTATATCACCATATATGTTGCCATAGTTACTCTTCAGCGGCCTATACATTCAGCAGGATGAATCGGATCAATGCCCAAAAAATACGGCGGGATTGAGAAATCGGAGAAGGTCCCTGAATGTCAGTGAGTGTGAGACGTGCGGCGGAAGGGGGGGGGGGGTAAACAAGATGTTTACATTTGTTTTTATGAATCAGGGCCCTCTGTCAGCCCATTCAGTCATATAAACCGTGTGAACGATATCTGCATGAACGAGCGGTTGATTTTGAAGGTAATATGGGTTTAGTGCCTTGTCATTTCATTTTCTTTTTTTTTTTTTCTGTGAGGGAAACCAAAATATTTCATCATCAATCATATACAAAAAAAAACTAAATTAAAACAGTTTGAATTATACATTCTCACGTATCTGAGAAGAACATAACCAAAGCCAAAAAAACTGGGACATTGATCCCGTTAATGTACTTTGTTATATTTTCACATTGTTTACCTCTTTCATCCATCTGGCTTCCTTTCACAGCTCTCAATCTCTCTCTCTCCCTCTCTCTCCCTCTCTCTCTCCCTCTCTCCCTCTCTATGGCGTCTGCAGCAGAGGATCTTCAGTTTCCAGATGGGCCAGCTGCCTGCGCAGGCTGTTCACTTTGTTTTGAAGCTCCTTGTTGTATTCAATTATATGTACCATTTCCTCGTAGGCCTCGTCCAAACACTTGGAGGAGCGGTTCCAACGGAGGAACACTCCTGTAATAGAAGAGAGAGTAGAGCACTGTGAGTACTATAGAAAGAACAAAACCTACGACAAGGACGCGGTTTATCTTTTTCCTTTCATGCTCAAACAAATACGAGTCTACAGACGACCACCCTGCTGTGATCACAATGCTAACAAGCGGATTTTTGCAGGTAGAACATCTACCAGGTTCACCATCATAGCTTAGCATGTTGGCACTGAGAATGATAAACACACATAAACTGAGTGCAATCCTTCCTTTCCTTCACTGGTCTCTATGGTAGGTGGGGTAATGTGGTAGAGGAACCTGTGGTAGTGAAATTCTGGAAACACAAGTGTGACGACACAGATCTGCTCTGTTACTGGAATGATCAACACAGCGGAGAAGTCAAATGAGTAAAAATGAGAGCGAGTGTGTCAACGACCTGAGCTTTCTCAAATCTAAGCCATGTGACAATACAGTAAAGCAACCATTTAGTCACTTCTCTCACTCATTGGTGGGGACTCAATTATTTTGTCATGATGTTATGAATCTATATTTAGAAAGATATTCGTTGTTTTTGCGGGAAAGTTATTTGAAATTAATGTTGGAATTAATAAATCTATAAATAAATAATATGAAATGGTGGACTGCGGTGGTTGCTTAGTTTTTGATTCGAGGGGATAATGTTTGAGTTCATGAAACAGATATACGGACAGGATTTAAGCATTTTTGTTTCTGGATTATGAGGTAATTATGAGACAATAGACGACTGATTCCCGCGACTAAGCGCATTGGAGCCCTGCTCAACATGGACGCACTGCTCGGCATTTTTTAGTAAAAAACTAAAACTTCAATCCAAATCCAAACAAACCGCGCAGCAATTTTTACGTTTGAAGCACAGCAAAGTGTAACTGTTGTTCTATAGAGCTGTGCTGCACACCACCAGTCCCCGTCGGTGTTAACACGAGGAGCTACAGGGGTCTTCTAAGTTGGCCCAGGGAGCGTTCTCTATGAAAGTGTCGCATAAGCAGGATGTCAGTTGCATTTCACGTGCTTCAGTAGTTCATATAGAATGAGGGAGTGGCTCTGAGGCTTTAGACAGGAAGGGGGCCCCTCAAACAGGTCCGCCTGAACCCAATGACCCCCTCCCCCTACTTTTCTTTGTGAATGGCGTTTGCTTTGGGCTGTTTGGAGACTCAGCAATTTCACACATAGGCTCCGCCTTTCTTTTCCTTTTTTAAACTGGACCCACAATTATTGAAATCAACTCAGTCCTTCTCATTGAAACAATTTAGAAGTAAAGAATACATTTTGTGAAATGTTGGAAAATGTATTTTAATACTTAGGGTGGCATCTTATTAATTTCATTTGATACTTGATTTCTGATGACTATAAATCACCAGAAAACCATCTGAAATTGTCGAAAAGACGCAAGCCGGATACAACCTCGGTCTCCCTTTGTTACGTGGCAGTTAAGTTTCATCAAGGGCACATTGATGGTTACATAAGATGTAACCATCACTGTATCACTGCTCGTTCATTTTGTTTACGACCATCTGATGCTTTCAAACTGAACATCAAGTTATCAAGTCATTCTAATTGGTATTTTGTGGTGCAATACAAGCCTTAAATGAATAAATGAACTATATGAGATTGCCAGACGAGTAGAAAAGTGTGCCACAGGACTGAGCACATGACTGCTAACGAGTAGCGAACCGTCACCGTGCGCTCGGATGTCACTGCCTGTGCAACCTATATTAAGACAAACGAGCAGGCCAAACACATCCTCCAGATGCCTGAGAAGCCACCTGAGCAATGTCAAAAATGTAGAGGTGCTGAAACCCAAACAGGGGGGGGGGGGCATACGAGCTAAACGGTCACATGCAGAGTTTGACCTCTTCATGTAACATGGTTCATAAATACTGCAATGTGTATGCTGCAGTATTTATAGTGACTCACAGGGGTCACTCAGTTTAATAGCATTGCAAATGGTGAAATCAATGGCGCCCCCTCCTGGTGGGATTACAGAATGCCTGTCAGAGCAGAAACGTAATAAGGGATGAGATGAACAATTTCCTATGACAGCAGTTTTTCCATCCATTGTTCCTCTTTGTGGAATACTGATTCACTTTTTGTCTATGGCCTAACTTGAGAGACAATGCTGCCAAACATAAAAAAAACACAGCTCCCATTCGTTGTTCTGACCCCGGCTTCCCATTCACTATTATTCAACTCTCTCTACAAGCCCACACACGTATGAAACAATTGCTCCAATTTAACATTACTCAACCGTTGGGAGGAAAGTAACCCGATGTGAAGTCATCCACCCTGCATGCGTCATCATGTGGAGTGATTTGGGTGTGTTCACAGCATAACCGAGAACAGCGTATAAACATAACTTAGCCCTTTCAGATGGAAATGTTGTATTTCAGGGAGCTGATAAATAGCCCAGTAGTTCATTCTCTGAAAAATAAGAGGATGTTTAAATAATTGACTAAAACACAAAATTGGTCAATTGTTTCAGGCGTTAGTGAAGGGTTAACTGTTAACTAAGACTAGCTCAGGCCTAGCCCGAGCTTAAACAAACCGCGTGAGTCAAACGCACAATGTCACGGAAGGTAAAACATGCCACGCTGGGAGTGCACAGCATGCAGTCTCACGGGCTTAAACAACAACGTCAGCATTGCTGTCAGTGGTGTAGCCTACTCTCAAATTTACATCAACAAAACTTTAACTGTGTAAACAGCTACTAGTTTCAGCCCTTAACCTCTGTGGGTGTTTTCCCTTCTAGGTCTGCTCATCTATCACATATCTGATATCATGGGATGATTGGGATGAGGATTCTAAATTGTCAGTAAAAAAGATAAATTGAGTTTGCTTTCGTTTCGCGCATTTTTTCAACAAACCCAATGTTGCTTTATGAAACTACATTCAGTGTTGACAAACACTGTTTTGTTTATTGCGGGGCATTACTAATGTATTGGACGGACACTACCTTCTCTCTGAAAAGGTATATCATATATATATATATATATATATAATCTCAGTCACTGCATATGTTTTGTGTTTACCTTCCCACAGCAGCAGACTCTGAGGGGCCACAGAGGGCCAGATCACAAGACTGTTGGCCTCGTAGAGCGGGTTGGTCAGACGCTCCAGTTCTTGGGGCCGGTTAACCCACGACCAAAGGGACACAGTCTTCTCAGGCAGAGACAGTTTGGTTCTACGGAAAGGGGTGAGAGGGTGTTAACCAACGGTTAACCAATAGGAACAGTGGTTGCCTATATAACAATGACACACCCCCTGGATGAACAAATTATTTTTTTTGTATCCTTACATCATTACCACACTAATGGCCTATAATCTGTATAAAGTTTCATAAACACTGCATATATGGTTAAGCTGGTAGAACAAAGACTTCCGACTCACCTCTCAGCTGTATTGTTGCCCAGGAAGGTGCCGAACTGAGACGCATAGGCGTGTTCAAAGACCAGCACTAGGAAGCTCTCGCTGAATTCAAAGGAACATGGAAACTGGCGAAGGATCTGCCACACACAGTCCAAGAAGAGGAGGAAGACCGGAGCCTCTTGGCGAGGCTTGCTGTTGGAGAAGGCCGACATGGCGCAGCGCTGGTGGAATGGGTGACCCGCCTGAGACAGATGGTCAAAGAGGTGAGCGGGGGGCACGAAGAAGAATGCAAAGACCATGTCCATCTCGATATCAAGATGCTTATTGGACCTGATTATACTGCATGGAAAGGTGCATTTAATTTCCAGGCTTTAAAAAGGAAATATGCAATATGATATGATATGATCAAAAAGGTCGGATAACTTTACCTGAAGCCACTCTCGCTCCACCAGGCCCTGGAAGCCTCTGATGGTCCTGCAGGCCGGATCAAGGATGATCTGAGCCAAGGAGGTCACCTGCAGGGTGGAGTCTGTCCCCTCGGTGCCGTGAACGAGCACCGACGCTCCCTCCCTGAGACAAACACACATGATTACACGTTGTCATCGCCACCTGCTACTCTGCTGTGCACAGATTAAATACTCAACACTGGGGTTTTTGAACTTCAGTGTGTTTAGAGCCGATAAACGTACTGGTCCAGGATTAGGATTACAAGCAAATCAATCGTTCCCTGACCTGTCGATACACTGGGCCGCCAGGCAGGCCGTGGTGAGGATCTCCTTGACGTGAGTCTGCCAGTTGGAAGCCTCCAGCTTGCTTAACCAGCGGTCCATGCTGTGGGACTGGTCGTTACACGCCTCTACCAGCTTTATCAGGCTCTCCTGGAGGATGTTGGACCTGGAAATGATTCATATATATAGAGAGTGTAAATATCAGTCATATGAATGCTGAAAAACACATAGTATCAGAGCCTTGTAGAACTCAAAGATTATTACTTTATGGATTCGCTCACCTTTCAATTGCCTTGTGAATCCTCCTCCATTGGGGGTAGTTGGCCTCAGACTCAAACCCTCCACCTCGAGCTTTGGCCTGCTGGGCAACATTGATGGTGCGCGTGTCGATGACGTAGCCACGTTTGCCCGGTCGCAGCGTGGCATTGATCAGCTTCTCGTCTTCCTTACACCGTCGCCCATTGGTCCCTGTCAGAGGCTGCCCTGCTCGCATCATCACCTGAAAGTAGAGGTGATTTGAGGTGATTTTCTGAAATTAAGCATTCCGTACAAATACGACTAAACCATGCCTGTAAAGAGACAGTATATCCAAAAACAATAAGACAGAATCATTTAAACTCTGTTTCCCGGGTGCTCACCATGCCGTTCTTCTTGTGGTAGTAGCTAAGTACTGGAAAACGGCCGCCGTGACGGAAGGTAGCTACTTTCCTCAGTGTGTCGTCGTCAACATCTTTGGGCACTGCCACTAGAGGGGGGTATGAGGAACAGACACTGAAGTCCTTGTTGACTTCACTCAGTCTCCACTCATCTGTCTGATAAAAGAGATGGTGAAGGGGTTAAAAGAAAGGTGTTACACATGTGCAACAGAGGGCTGAGAGAAAGTTAAGTACTTATCCTGTCCATACCATGGACTCCAAATCTTTAAAGGCCTCCTCTGGGAGAAATGAATTCCAGCCGTCTTCTATGACTTCAAACATGGGCCGGTAGAAGAACGGGTACATCAGGGAGAGTAGGTCAAGCGTGGACAGAGCCTAGAGAGGGAAAAAGAAGAAGATGTATTAGTTCAGACTCTCATTTGACATTTGAAATAGGACAATCTTTCAGGTAGTAGACGTGAACATTATGTGCAGTTTTTTTGTTTTGTTTTACCTCAACAGAACTGGCAATGTTAAGACACTCCTCCATGCCAGGAATGTCGAGCTGGATCACCCTCAGGTCTTTACATTTGACTATGATGCTTCCCAGAGACCCCGTAAATCTGAAAGGGAAGTAGAAGAAAGGTAAGCTTAAACAAATTGTCAGAAAAGTTACAGAATGAGCTTGTGTGAAACACTGTGGGATTGCCTTTCCGCGTGGAAATTGCATGTTTTTCTCATGTTGGCTGTCCTTTCTGGCTTTTTTGAGTTTCCCCACACTTAAACACATAGATGTTAACTATTAGGAATACTCTTGCCTGAATTTGGCCAAGGCACAAGCCTCAGAGCTAGAGTTGGGACTGTGCATTCAAGTGCAATCATTAGTTTTTTTAGTAATTTGTTATAGCCAACATTAAATCCTTAATGCCGTTTACAGCTCCCCCAGCCTTCTCAACCACATAACATGTAGAAAACACTGCAGTGACAGATCACAGTCAGACTTTCTGTCCCAGTTTCAGATCCTCTCTCCGCTGTAAAAGTAAAGCGCACTCGAGAAAGATAGAGCAGTGGAATGCTCAGATCTGGTGCATGCGGTCAGAGTTGCATTGAAGGTAGATGTAACCGCAGTCAAACACAACTCTCATGGTGTTACCTCCCTTGTTACTCAAACATATTTCACCAAATCCACATCCTGCTGATCTGCCTGTTTTCACAATGCATTTTTTTAAATAAAGAAGTCACATGATGTAAATACATTGTGCAACATCCCCTTTTCATGTGACGTTAACCTCTTTTTTACATAGCTAAATGTGAGAGTGACGTTCCCTGAAAAACAATGAAGGGAAAAGGTGTAAAATCCTCACATCAGTGAAGGAGAAGCTCATCACCTTTTCTCTATAGAGTCAATGTTTGAGTGAAGCAGCCACAGTTCCTCAGTGTTGTCCTGTCTGGAGGAGAGAATCAGGTGATGCCCAGTCAAACACAGGGTCCCCTCCACAGTGGGCATGAAAGGCCGATGTAGGACAACCCCATCCACCCTGGGGGTCTTTATCAACTCTGCAAACTCCATGACCTGAGCTGAAGACATGACAGCAAAGACATACAGGGGAAATACATTTTATTTAAGCATATGGACAACGCTACTGATGAGCTAACGTTACTACTGCTAAGACATAATAACTCACGTCCGGCTGTGCTGCTTTCAAAGAAATATATCGAGCGAATCGATGTCAATAAACCAATAAACGCTGCAGCAATCTGTCAGCTAACCTGAGCTAAAGTTACATTGATTCAGGAAATGAAGTGGCTAACGTTGGCTAGCTAGCTAACCGTGACAGACCGTATGAATTGTCCGTCAATTTTTATACTTACGTCAAAATGTAAACATCATTCTGTAAATGTACAGAGCAAAATCAACGCTTTTTATTGACGGTAAAATGAGCTGTCGTAGCATTACCTGATTATATTTTCCTTTTATTGTTGGGCGAGACTGGTACGTCCACATAAACAAGTCGACTGGAAACAACTGACCCGAGAAAATTTGCATCAGGACAATTTGTATTGCACATTCCCAAATTCTTCTGTTAAGAAAAAATACTTTTCCAATGATTTAGATTATTATCGTTACAGTGTGTTAATAACGTCAACTCGAGACTCAATGGGCACAACATAAGTAAGAGATGAAATATAAATGTATGTAAAAATGTCTCATTCATCCAGCCAGTATGTCAACTCAAAAATGAAATTACCTTAGAATGTATATGGAATTTATTTTTAAGGTTAATCCATATATCGTCTGTTCTTCCCCTCCTAAATGAATCACATCACAGTATCAAAAAGGGACACTAGGTGGTGACATTGAAGGATTTTTGACTGATCTGCATTGCCCCATAATTCAATAACACCTTGATTTGAGATGCCTGAAAGGTACATTCTGCATGATCACAAGAAATAAATTATGATTATATGTTATGATGTGTGTGTGTGTGTGACACAGTAAGACTAGAGCCTCATTCAGACGTATGTGTGTGTGTGTGTGTGATTATTCTCGCATAATTTGCTTGATTTTAGCCATGATTTAATCTTGAAGGCTACAACTCTCTCTTATATAACTTGGTACTGAGCTCCAAAAGTTTGTTGCTCTCATAGAGGAGGCTGATCTTCCAAACTCAGTAGATCTGTGCTGTATCACACAGTCACTTCTGTTGGTCGTCCTGGTGGTCCTCCCGTTATCTGAGCACAGTGATATGAACTCTTTCAATGGAGCAGGAGACAGATCAGGGGGCTAGTGAATGATGAAGGATCCGAACAGCTAGACGATGTGCTCCATCCACTAGACTCCTCTATTGCCAAGCTAGTAAACTGGACTTTTTGGCATCAAGTATGGATTATTGTGGATTAATAGAAAGCTTTTCACACTCATATAAAAAACGATATAAATGAATTTAAATACAATTTGAGCCTAGATTTGAATATTACAAGGGAGACGGCTTAGCTAACAGCAGCTAGGAGTTTAGGAAAAAGCTGTTGCCTGAGGATTTTCATCTTTAGTTTTTAGGAAAGCCAGGAGGCCTGCCTGCTAAGATCTCAAAAGCACACGCCAACCTTCAATGCGAGACTCCCTAAAGAGGTGAACACTATTGGCGAGAGAAGAAGAGGACGAAGAAGAGCAGATGGGCCTGTTTGTTTCATGCACATCTTTGTCAGGGCAGTGTGGGTTTATGCACGCGTGTGTGATGTATTGTAAATCAGCACAGTATTTGCTTCAGTTGCAGCCTGTCTGGGCTTCACAATAGATGGTTTGCTCTGAGCCTTTCCAGCCATCATCACGCGTGTACAGACGCCAGGGATTAATTGAATGTGAAACCCGGCGTTGCTTTACAAACCAAATAACTGCCCTTCCTCTGAGGAAAAGATGCTTTGCTGTTGTTTTTTTAATTTTTAAAGAAGATAAAAAATAGCTTTCAAAGCAAATATTCAGTTCACAGCTCTACGCAGGATACAAAAGAAACCTCTGTTTTATTTAACAGGATGCTTTGACAAATGCGTTGGTGCACAACAAGATGTTAACTTTTTTTTTTTTATCTCAGCAGCTAAATGTTTAAAGAGTTAAAACAAAATGCTTTTTGCTCACTGTGCCTCTGAGGATGTCAGGGAGAAATATTAATAAACATCTCAAACACAAAACTACATGTTCCATTAAAAGTACATTGGATGAGTAACTACAACCAGTAGCTGTCAAACTGTGATTAAGTAGCTATCTCCGAGTCTCCAAATGCGAATATTCACTCACGTCACACGGATCAGATTTTGACATTTCTTAAAGCGCTCTGAGCATTTTAGAACAAAATGAGAAGGATTGACATTCTGTGCCCACACACCTACACCATTACTCACCCAAGCTTTTCATTCACTTTCTTCTATTTAAAGTCTCATCCAACCTTCTGTTCTGAATAGTTTGCTTGGTGTTTGTTCTGCTATGTGTTGTTATTTTCGGTATGTCAAGTGAATCACAGTCTGTCATGGGCCAGAGAATGATAACTTAATTAAACGTTGGTGCTAATACCAAAATTAGTTATGTAAGCGGTGTGAGAAATTTGTTTATTTCTTCACTCAAAGCACTAACAATAGCCATATTGCCTCTGGGAGTTCCCATTAAAATTAAAAAAAAAGACGGAAAACAAATGAAGATTCCTCTTAATTCATCTCTTATCACCTTATATACATATACTGTATGTGTCCCTGTATGAGTGTACCATGAAAAATGTCTTGATAAAATAATGAAAAGGCTTTGTAGATGAATTTTATGTGTGGGAATTTTCCTTTGTTTTCAATTAGCAAACACAGAATCTCTTTTCAAACCTCAAGTTATCTCAAGTCGGTTTCTCATCATGCCTTCCAGTAAAATCCACCAACATGTAACTTAGCTTATACAATTAAATAACATTGCTTGTTTTATACTTTACATTATTTTGTGCTGTGGGAGGTCTATATAGCAAAGTGACCTAAACACTTTGGTAAGCCTCAGCAGCGGGAACACTCACACAAAGATTTGTCATCGGCTTCTCTTTGCTTGTATTGATTACACGGTCACACATCTGAAGTACAAAACATAAAATAGCCTTGCCCACAATGCATCATTGATTTGCTCCACCTGAGCACTTCGCTCACAGGGATGCAGGATTTACATTAGAAGTACAGCTGGGTAGAAAGTATTACTATTCCTTCTGCAGGATCCCTGTGTGGAAATCACACACACACACACACACACACACACACACACACACACACACACAC
>NW_022280082.1:2118341-2128470 GCF_004355925.1 Anarrhichthys ocellatus
ACACACACACACACACACACACACACACACACACACACACACACACATACACACACACACACATACACACACACTATCTGATTTATTCATCTCTTCCTCAAGAGGCCTCTGAGTTTTTTCTTTCTACTCCTGCCTTGTATTCTTTTAAAGTCTGCTTTTATATTCTCCCACTCCATCTGCCTCACACACACACACACACACACACACACACACACACACACACACACACACACACTCATGTTAGGCCTGTGGTTTGTTTTTGTTTAAAATGACTAATGCCTGTTTGTTGCCCTGTGAGGCGGTTTGTGACAAATTGGTTAATGTGAATTTTGATTTAAATTGATGTTATTTGATTTGATTTTTTTGATTTTTTATTATTGCTGCAAGACATTTTGCTGCATTAAACTGCTTGCCGTCTCCTGTGGATATTAAAGCTGAGCGTGCATCTGGTGTGCTGCTCAAAAGGCATTGTGTAGGCCTGAAGGACCTGAGGAAGAAGAGGAAATGAAGGCTACTCAGATGAAACGGGATACCGTACTCTCTTGTGTTTATTCACACAGGTGTATTCACATTGAAGAATTTCTTCCAAGTTAAATCTGGCCTGGAGGAACGGCTTTACCTGATTCTTTTCATGCAGCATCACAGCATCACTTTTCTTGCACTTCTAAAACAAAAAGGAATTCCTTCTCCCACTGCTCACCTGAAAAGGTAACAATTCACCAAGACAACACTGAAAAGTAGCTAATATTATATGATGTATTTGGACATACTGGGACAAAACACATTTTTGCAGATTATGGTAATTCCTTTGATTGCTTCAATAATAACTCAAAAGAAAAAAAATATTGGAACTGTTGTCATTTAAATTACACAAAGAGTGTTCTTGGTGTAGTGTAAGGTAGGGGTTCTCAACATTTTGTAACTTAAGGCCCCCTGTTGATAAACTTCCAAGGACCACCTTCCCAAATAAATTCAGAAAAAAACACATCATGACATAACCTGATAATGTGTCGTGATTAGTGTGGTGATATTGAAATATAACTGTTCATTGAAGTTATGCTTTGTTTGAATTGCTATGTTTTTTATTAATGTGAATTGAGCACATATACAAAAACAACTAGCTTTGTAGATAACCAAAAACTACATATTTGTTCATTTACTGACTATTTGGCAGTGGTTGAGAATAGCCGTTGTAAGGTATATCATAATGGGAGAAAACATATGGGTGTTTTGGTGTGAAACCAGAGAAGACCTGGTCCGATGAACCCAATCAGAAATAATTATGTGAGTTAATGTGGCTTCGGGCTCCATCTCACTGGTCCAATGGCATCTCTTGTCCTGGCGGTACAGAGAGAGAGAGAAACGCTTGCAAACTAGTCATGCTTCTCCTCTCTGTAATGTGTTGACATTTTGCTCCTACGTGATTTGTCATTAGTCACAAAACCAGCAGAGGTGAACATGATGATAATATTAAGGTCTCCCGCCGCTCAAAAATATGTTTTGTTTGTTGGATGTTTGAGTTTCACAGTGAAGAATGAATGTTTGACACCAGAAGGCTGTTTTGACATTCATCGAATTATACTTTTTTGGTGGAAAAAATATCTAAGGCACAAAATCAGTTTTCAAGAGTCTTTTCATTAGTCGTAAAACATGTCTAGAGAGGATTAGCGAGACAACCAAAAAAGTTATTATGCACCCATCAATTCTGAGATTGTGGGCTATTTTGCTTCCATAACATATCTTCTTTCAGATTAATGGAAAGAAAGCATCCATAAAACACATTTAGGTGTTTATTTTACTACTTTGTCTATTTGGTTTTCTCATACTCTCCACTTCAGTCACACATACATACACCAAATTTTCCAGTATCATTCCTGTCCATATTCTGAAGGTTTATACAGAAGAGTTTGTTCATATATAATTCATAGCCAGATTTATACAACATTTAATTTACTGAAAACATTTTCTTATTTATGGAGAGATCTTTTACACTCTTATTTTGTATTTTTTGCGATTTTGTGTGAGCTGAGAATGATTTGGATGGATTACTGAATGGGCTTACCGGCACAGGCCAAGAGGACCAAAGTGTCACGGCCCTCCCTGGCCTGCACTTACAAGATGTCACTCAAAGAGAAACGAACCAACCAGGAAGAGACTCACAATGACCACAAAGAAAAATAAACTATAGGTTTTAAGTTTAGTACACGCATTTGTCAATGAGGGTCCTCAGAGAGAGAGAGAGGGAGAGAGGTGGAGGGCTCAGCACTACTTCAGCACTGGACAGCTCCCGTTCAGATCAGGCGTCCGAACAGGCGGGCAGAGCAGATCAGCAGGGGGTGAAGCGGACATGAGCCAATCAGTCTCACATTGGACGTGACCCTGCATGGCAGCTCAGTCTAATCACAGTGTTGTTGAGCCTGCAGAGGAGTCACCGGCGCTTTGCATGCTACCGGAGGGGAAAGCGTCACTTTTCAGTGAATGCTTAACGCCTTGACTGCTGCTGAAAAACAAACGCTGCAGAAAATGTTTTAGCATCCATTTTTAGAGATCTGTAGATCCACCTATAGATAAATTACGTCTTTTGCCCCGAGGACATGGTGTGTAGAAGCTGCCTATAGCACTAGTGTGCTTTTAGTATAACTTCCTACATCAACTTCCAATTGTTCATTCATGCAGCTAGAAATGTCTATTGACTTTAGAAAATACATCTATAATATGATTTCACAAATATACTGAAAACATCTTAGTATCTGCAGGTATAATGAAAAGCACATGGTCACTATACACTCTTCATAGAGCAATAAACTCATTGTGGGGTGCTTTTCTTTTAGTCAGTAGGAGAGCTTTTGTTCTTGTTCCTCCGTCTTACAAAAAGTGACCCCGCACAGTGTCCCTGTGACTGATTAAAATGTTCAAACGACATTAAAGACTTCCTATGGTGGTGATGAGGCATGTTGCATTACATCATGCAGTCCTCTCCTGCATATTTGGGGGCTTCAAACGAGACACTAGATGGCAACCACGCTGAGAGGGAGAGACGGTGTGTGTGGGTGTGTGTCTGTGTCCGTGAGAGAGAGAGAGAGAGAGAGAGAGAGAGAGAGAGAGAGAGAGAGAGAGAGAGAGAGAGAGAGAGAGAGAGGGAGAGAGAGAGCGAAAAAAAAAAGGGAGAGGTGGGGGATGAATAACGTCGGGGTGGGACAGTGGAGGGACGGTCTGCTCATGGCACTCAGCTTGCAGCTGGAGGAGAGCTGCATCGAGGGGAAACAAATGCGCAGCAGGGAAAGAGATTGAAACGCAGGTACAAATTGGTCGACTAGAGTTGGATGCATGAGTCCCAAATGAAATAGTTTGAACTTGTAGATTAGATTACTGTTATCAGGAGGGCATAGATCTGCAGTAGAGGGAAAGCAAGGCAAGATGCGCTGCGTCCGTGGCGCCACTGGTGCGCTATCTGAGGACAGAGTGAGCGATGGCGACGCACTGACACCCCGCTTTTAGATGGCTCCAACATTTGGGGTGCAAAACAGGTGTCAGGGAAGTGTCGTCACGAACCCCGGAAGCCGGAGGAGGTGGGAACATCAGAGGGAAAGATGGCAGCGAAATCCGATGGTCGCGGGGTCGTCACCGGTTTCGCCCAGCTGCACAACCTGGACGAGGTGGTGGGGACGGGGGAGGACGACAATCGGAACAGCAGCTCATTCCACATCTGCCACTGCTGCAACACCTCGTCGTGCTACTGGGGCTGCCGGAGTGCCTGCCTGCATTACCTCCGGGGGAAGGGGAAAGGGGGAGATGCGGCGCGGCCACCGCAGGAGGAGCGCCTCTGGCTGGACTGCCTGTGGATCATCCTGGCACTGCTTGTCTTTTTCTGGGACGTGGGGACCGACTTGTGGCTGGCCGTCGACTATTATCACAAGCAGGACTTCCTGTGGTCAGGCCTGACCCTGTTCTTCGTGCTGGTGCCCTCGGTTCTGGTCCAGATCCTGAGCTTCAGGTGGTTTGTGCAGGATTACACTGGGGGCGGACTGGGCTCGGTGGAGGGGCTGAGTAGTCGTAGAACAGCCAGTCTGCAAAGAGACAGGTGCTGCCGCCTCTCTGTCTGGGTCTGGCAGACCGTCATACACATCTTTCAGTTGGGACAAGTGTGGAGGTAAGACAAACTTCAAGTTCTGCCTTTAAAAGAATCAGTTGAAAGCTCAAAAGCACGGTGTTTCCAGCTCCTCTCACTTTCTCCAGTCACTCAGTCTTCTAACCTCCTCTTGATTGTCACCTGGTATAACCCGTTGTTGTGGACATGACTGGGGTGAAAATCAGCACCGTGGTGATGCCATTACGCTCACCTCACAGTTTCCGCTATGTGGTGACACATATCCCTGCCTCTGCATTTTCAATACATTCAATACATTTAAAGCTTTTTTTGCAACACTTCCCATGCCCTTACCCAAATGTGTCCACACCGAACTGCTACAGCTGCCCAGAAATTGCGGAAAAATGTGATTATTTCATCACAGTGCGCCATTGCGCTTGTGTGGGGAGGGAAGAGGGCTATTTGTTCAAAGACGGACAGGTAGTAGCCAAAAGCTTATATGTGTACGTGTGCGCGTGTGTGTGTGTGTGTGCGCGCGTCTGAGTGTGTGTCAGGCACGGTCGCCTCAATTCACCCTCTCTCCCTCCCCGCATAAAATACTCAAACTCTGCATAGAGGCCAGACGAGCATCTGTTTTCACGGCTCACAAAACTACATCTTCCCCCCACAGACATGATGTCATCGATTTCTCTGCGACGCTCGACATCGTTGGTCCCCAAATCCGCTTTTTGGCCATACAAATTGATGCGTTGGGGGACCGCGGGGATACTCAAGGTGTACGTGTCTGCGCGTAATCTGTGACATGTAGCAGCTACAGGCGTAGTAAAATGTGACACTGGTGCGCCCAGTTTATTTACACCATTTGGGCTGTTCAGCCGGAGCTTCTGAGCAGCGAGTTGTTTTGGTGCAGACAGACGCAGTGGCTGGCATTTAATGGGGGGAAAAAAAGTAACGCATGACGGCTGCTGTGAGAGGACTGCCAGCGGCTGAAAAAAATATGTAAAACAGCACACTGTAAGACTCAGAGGAAAGGGTCACATCAGTTTCAGTCGACGTTTGCTGTATTTATATTTTGCATCACACACTGAGACTGACCACTGATTCTGTTATTTGTGTCTGACAGCTGATCGAATGGATTTTCTATGCCATGATTGCAGTTTTAGTCTAACGCATGAGAACATTAAGTGCCACAGGCTAAATTACTCACATGCGTAGACTAAGAGTAAAATCTGAACTGAAACTCACTGACCTTTTTTTTTTTTAGCAAAAACATGCCATTTCGTTATTGGAAACATTTCTCATCCAGTCTTACCAAATCCCCATTCATGATTTAGTCTAATTATAAGACTGACTTCCTTTCCATGTGGCTGGAAAGAGCATCTGACTCCACTCTTATGTTCAAGTTAAATTGAGTGCATGCCTGTGCATCCCCTGTTAAGATGAGTTTTCCCAGAATGACACTGCATTCCTCATCAGACTCATTTTCAGCTGCACCTGAAGGCTATCTTATTGATTAGCTGCAGTCGTATTGGCTCAAGTTTATTTACTCTACTGTGGTGCAATTGATTATTTTTGCTCATATCTGTAGTGGGAAGAAGATATGGAGAGTGCTGGGAACTGTTGCACATAGTCATTAGTTGTGTTTGTGGTTCTAGTGGTTGATATGAATGTAAATTGAGAGCATCTCAAGATGTCTAACCTCTGTTTCACAAATAGGAGACATCTTTCTGTGGTGTCACTGGACAGGATGTAGCAACGTCCAGGGGGAAAACAAGATTACATTTCAGTCACATAATCTAACCATCACATTAGATTTTTGGTCATGTCTCACACCCTTCTTGTATGCATAATATACTTTATGGCCACCATTTTGCAGTTGAAATTGTAGGCTATAAAAATATATCTACATTCTGTCTACATTTTGGAAAATACGCAAATTCGCTTTCTAGCACAGAGTTACATGAGAAGACTGACACCCTCGTGTCTGTACGGTAAATATGAAGCTACAGCCAGGAGCAGGTTAGCTTAGCTTAGCACCAACACTGCATGGAAACACCAGAAAAAAGCCAGCCTGGCTCTATCCAAAAGTAACAAAGTCCAGCAACACCTCTGATCTTCACAAATTTACACACTATATCTGGTTTGTTTATTAATCTATACAAAAACCGAAGCACAACAATAATTCTTGGTTCAATTAGGGGTCATGTGACTATTTTTGTCCTGGAGTTCTCCTTGGTTGCAACTGCTGCCATAACCGTTGGCACACAACCAAACAATGGTAAATTGTCGTTTTTACACTTCGGTTTTCGTATGTATGTAAAAAACAGGAAATAAGACAGCAAAGTGTCCCTGCCAGGTTCTTGTCAACTTTTATAGAGGAGCAATAGAAAGTATCCTGACTGGAAACATTATGGAAAGGCTCTGCAGGTGGTTATTCAAACTGTCCATCATTGGTACCCATCTTCAGAGCATCAAAATGACAATAAATGAACATTGAAACCTTAAATAGTGAGCTTTGGAGTTGCTGGCAGATGGATTGCTACCTTTCAACAGACCTAGGAGACCGGTTTCCCCCTCTGTTTAAAAAAAAGAAAAGAAACTAGTGCATTGAAACTCGCTTATAAGGAACTCAAGTAAACATAATGTGTTGGTGTGTATGTTGTGACAGCGCAAAGCCTGGGGCGAAGGATCATTGTCAGGCCACTGTCTCCCTTCGGACTTGATCCGCCTGGTTGCTGGTTCGGGGTTGAGGGTCAAAAGCTGCTCTTGTCAGCTTACTGAGAGTTCACAACCTAAGACCAGCAGGGCTAACACTTGATATGGAGATTATTAGCCACTGTGAGAGGCCAAACTGCCAATAGGTAGCATAATGTTATCAAGCTACATTGCATTATGGGGAATGAATATATATTTAACAGCACTGTGCTTTGCTTATTTTAGGTTTTAGTGCCATCACATGGTGCAATTCACTGGCTTGAATTTGCCATATTGAGTATGTTGTCGTCATGTGGGCAATAAAGTATCTTTTTCCATGACAGGATTTCAAAGCAACTGCCATTCTTCAGCAGTGTTAACAGGATGCTGCAGTATCAGTTTGTGAAATGTTTTGCCTTCATAAGAACGCAACTGCTGACAGGAGTCAAAAACTCTTCCTCATCATGTCTCATTACTCAATCCTGTTTTCATTTCTGCATTCAATTTGCTGCCTTCCCTCCGTGCACCTGCAGGACCGAGCCGATGACAGAATCACCGAGCTTGTTTTGCAAGTTATCTCCTTGCTAATTGCTGACAGAACGAGGAGGATCCCTCTCCCATCTGTAATCCCCACTCTGTCACGGGCTCTCCACAGCTCTGTCATGTCGTCCTCCCTGTGAATCAGCGGCGCTGCTTACGGTGTGTCTCCCTAAGCTTTAGAGATTCCGCTCACATGTGCTCAGGCACACAGCGGATCACACATACACAGAGGTCTCTTGGTGGTACGATGGACAGCTTAATCAGTGTAAACCCAAATTAGCATCGGACTGAAAAAGAACTGCATCCATCTTTGAAGGAAATCCATGCGGAAAGTTTTGAAAGCTCTTTGTTGTTGGGAAATCCCAGCAGACTTTTTGTGGGTTGTTGTCTTGCCTTTTAATTTATTACAGTTGGGGGTGACTATATTATATAATAGGGAATTCTCTGTAGCTTCTCATTATACGATATTATATTTCTCAGAATAGAAAAGGGCTACGTACCAACCTCTAAGTAAATCAGTTAAAACATTTTTTAACATGGTTACAGATAACCCTGATCGTCTTTAGCTTGAGAACATTTTGAAAAGAAAGTGAGCATTTCAAACTATGTGTGGATGAAGTGGACATTTTGGGGGCAGGGAGGTCTAATGAAGACTAATGGCAATGTACTGTGGGAATGCATCACAGGAAATGCTGGATCCAGCAGTTTTGGATCTTGACCAATACTAGAAACTAAAGGTCAGCCTCTGCTGATTTGATTTGTGAGTCTCCCAACTTTATGGAAGTCTCCCAACTTTAAATGACTTGAGTGCCCATTGTCACACCTGTAAATTCTCTAAATAGACATCCTTGTCTATTTAAATTTGAAACCCTGTCGCCTCATTTCAGCCTCAACATCTAGAACCATTTAGATATCTTTCAGTTAGCTAGCAGTTTAACTTGGAGAGTCAGTAAGCATCTCTTGATGAGAGGATTATTAACCACGTTTGCAGGGATCTGGGTGAGGTGGTCACCTTGGTTTACCTAGTTCTAGTAGGTTTAGACACTAAACAGACACAATGCACTGAGCAAGAATCGGGAGCTGTCCAGTGCTGATATTCAGACTCAATCACAAGGATAGGTTTTAATGCATCTGTAATTTTAGGCTGCTTTGTACCAAATTGAAGACACTGAGTATTGTAGGATGCTTGTACATGAGAGTGTGTATTGATTTATATTGTCTCATTGGGTGTCATACAGTTCCCCAGTAAAATAACAGCACTGTGTTGCACAGCATCCTAAAAACAAGGAAGATATATCTAGAAGATATGAGTCATGTTTTGATATTCAGAAATTAGATATTGAGCCTGATATCGTATTCAGTGCACATTTTGACTCTTGCTGTGTAAAGTGAAGCTTGAAACAGACTTTAGACTTAATTATTGACAGTGTACTCGGTCAGCTGATAAAAAATAGCGCTGAAATGTTACCGTTGTTAGTTTGAGTTTGTATCATTTGAATAACAATGTATAGCCTAGGTAGTTGGGTTATTATACTGTATATGTTAATTCCTGTTGTTTTTCACGATGTTACATTGTGTCCATGATAGAGTATTTGTGTTGTCTTATTGTTTGTTTGAACCTGTAGAAATACATAATAACTACAAAAATGCAATGCACTTTAGACTATGAAATTGATAATCTTCCATATGTGTAGGAAATCCCCAGTTCTGAAGCAGCCAACTAAGTGGGACACCAACACACACACACACACACACACACACACGCCCACTGTGCAATTGTACAGTTTGTTTTAACACCACAAATATGATGCTTGGATGACGCTTTTATCCAGAACAAGAGTGGGCTCACCACCGAGCGACACGAGGAAATTGCCTCATGGTTGACATCTGCCTGTTTTCTAGCCTGGTAAATATTAATACAGGCTGGGAAGGAGTAGACAAAAGCCTCTCTTGGCTGGCTGGGCTGCTTGTAGTTGCCAAAAAGGTTTGTACACGTGGTGAGGCAAGACATTGAGATGATACAATGCAACCAGCTGCCCTGTCAAGGAAAAAAAACTGCTGACAGGGTGAAAGATGGAAAAGATAAAGGCTTGGATACATAGCGGGGCTTAAAATGGCAAAAGATGAGAACATCCAGTTATCTCTACAGTCAAAACATTGGAGTATTTCTGGAGAGAATGAAATAACCGATAGACGCGGTCTTACTGGGCTGCTTATTCAATTTGCTGGCGGAGTAAATAAGTCTGTGAATCTCCCTTAAAAAATCCAATTGGTTCTCATTGTTATGAAGGCATTTGAGGAAATGTGAGTGGCTTGGTTTGCACACTTTCTTCTTTTTTGAGAAACACATAAAAAATACTTGGAATACTAGTCCCTCGAATGCATTACATTCTTCAGAGAAGAAAAAGATAACGAGAGCACACAGGCAGAGACAGAAAACACTTATCTTTATTAAGCTGCATGTCTGACACTTTTGTGTGTTATTTACAGACAGCACATTAAACTTCCATTGCAGCTCTGGAACATATCAGCGGTAAATGCTACTCATTTTCTCATTAGCACTGATAACAGGGGACAAACCTTTAAAGCCAGCGCTCCAAGAAAACCCCCAATTAAGTCACGGAGGAGGCTATCAAAATGCAGGAGAAGCCAGCTTTCTTGGGAACGTTTCACAGCTGGGGGGTAAAGACAGAAAGCCATAAATGACACAGAAATATGTGCTTCCGTTTTTCAAATAGCAGGGCGGGGGGGGGGGGGGGGGGGTGGCTTCGGCTGCATTTTGATAGCCTCCTCCGTGACTTAATTGGG
>NW_022280082.1:2128570-2140832 GCF_004355925.1 Anarrhichthys ocellatus
GGGGGGAAGAGACAGGGATCTGAAAAAGGGACTCAATTGCTGTTTTGGTTCAGTCATCAGGATTTGAGTTCAAGCTGAGCTATTGAATTCGAGAGTATTACTGGAAAATGTTTGATTCAGCATGCTGTATTTGTTTGAATAAAAATGCTCACCCTCTCAATAAACAGGCAGAACATCATAACTGTATGTTGTTGGTGACCTTACGTATTGGTGAAACCCTAAACGTATGAGTAGCTAACATGTTAGCTGATTGCAAATCCCATTTCCACAAGCAATGATGCCGGCTGTTACTGCAGAGAGCTCTTAAGTCCAGTGCAGGGAGAATGATTTTGGATAAAGAGCCTGTATGATGATGCTTGATTCAACCGCCTCAGGCCTGCCTCCTGAGCAAAGCAATATTCTGTAGTAGAAGCCTAAAGGCCTCAATGTTATATCCTTGCCGCCTCTGAACACTAGTCAACAGACAGAGACAGGTTGGCACTCATGAAGGCATATTAAGCACACGGGCAGATGGGTTACCAGACAGAGATTTGTATGCAGGTCACAAAGATATGTGTACGCGCACATACACAAACGACACCTCAGGGGAGTTGAGAGTAGCTCTTTTTTATATACCTCCTTATATGCAGTCCAACATCGCGACCTCTCTCTTGCTCACGGACAAACACACACACCTTGGCAGAATAAGAAATTTCCATTGTCCTGTTTCTTTAGGCACTGAGATCAGAGAGAGGTGGTGCAGCCTGTGGATGAATGAACTCCTCCCATCCCGCCCCTGGCTCCCTCCTTTGATGAAAAATCATCCCCGCACACTTTCCCTCAGAGCGCACACATTAAAACTATTAAAAAGTCATCAGTGAGCCTCACCAGTGGCATGTTTGCTCATTATGATAAACATGTGCACTGACGTTTGTTTTGACACAAAACACCATCTTGATGCCAGAGATTGTGTATTAATCCACAGCTGACAGTTGTCCTCAAAAATCACACTTTTTACTCCTGTTTGAGTAAAGCTTGCTTACAGTGCCTAGCTGTTTTATGAAATGACTTAACATCCTTTAAAAATGTGTGTTTTTTTAAGATTTCCGTAGGAACCAATAGGCTTGGGGCTGAGTTCACCTCGTAGGGAAGTGAGAAAGTGTTGACAGACAGATTATAACTTGGTTGGTTTTAGTCTTTTCATTTAAATCCTTTAAATCTGACTCATACGTTCCAGATTCAGAGTATTTATTTCAATTTCCTTCTGTGTATGTTAACATGTTTACACTCGTCGTGTAGCTTGCATGCTTATGGAACTTGGCTCACAGTGATGTAGGGTTTATTGACTTTGAAGTATGTTTGTTTGTTCACTGTGCCTTGTTCTGTTTGGCAATTATGTCGGCTGCATCGGTTCAATTCCCAATCCTCCCTACAGCTGTCTATTATTTCCATTCTCCTCTAAACAAAAATCAAAATCTGCCCTGTTGCAACTTTTCCTTTGAGCTTGCACAGAAACACTCGCAGCAAACACATTGTGCATGTTGTGTGATATTATGTTTTCACATTCCTCTACTGCATATTCTGCTCAGAGAAAATCTTTACCTGGGCTCAGAGGATATCCAGTGCGAGTTTAAATGCTCGCACACAAAGGTTATTTTTCAACTGGAAACCCCAGCCTAATAGCTGTGTTCTTAATATATATTTATCTTTCCCTTTCCCCTGAAATAGGTGAGGCCTACACTCCCAGATGTACCATTTGAGATCATCATGTGTTCTCCCTGTACACTCTCTTTATCCATTAGTGCTCTTCGTAAGCTCGAACCACCACATTACCATCTGTCCTCCCTGCGAAGTTAACATGTGTTTTTATTTTTATCCCTCCCTATCACTTACATCTATTAATGCATGTTCTTAGGCTCCTCATAAAGCCTTTTATCCTCCTCCATCCATCCTGGAGAAGACACCACACTGTGTGTTCCTCTGTGCTGTCTTTTCCTCTCCTTATTTGCTGTAGTTAGAGGGATCGGGCTTTCTGCACCGTGAGCTCAAATGCTGTGTCCCTTACCACTAGTTTAAGTCATCATGCCTCCCTCCCCTCCATCTTTCTCTTTATGTCTTTGCCTCTCTCCCTGTGTTGCCTTCACATAAAGCTGCACTTGACCTCCATTTCTGTCCAGGAAACTGGAGCATCTGGCTACTGCCCCATCACAACTCAACACCTCCTCCTTCCCTTCCTTTTTCTGCCATACCACCCATCTTTTACGCCCTACAGAGCCCGTTTTCAGATCAGCCACATTCCATCGTCCTTTTTTTAGCTCCCCCTTTCTGACAAAATGTCTAATTTCTGCGGGAAACTGTTACACCTCAGTTCACGAGTCAACCTGTGGTTTCATAGCTCTTACCTCTTACACTTCATTTGGATTTGCAGCTTTTCTCAGCATTGCACACAATAGAACGGATCAATACAAAAATGCTGCAAAAAGGGAGAGCTTATATCCAACGTTTGAAGGGTCTTTAAAGGTACATTAAATACGATTTTGATCTGACCACAGAATGAAATGACTCCTTTATTATGAAAGGGTTGCTAGTGCTGCAGAACCCACTGAGAATCAACCGGTGCCGTGCAGCTGTCGGCCACTTTTCAGCTCAAGTCAAAACAAGGTTGGTTCACATGCAACTGTGGGAAGCTGCACTCAGCTCAGCAGATCACAAAAGCTGGTTGAACAAAACCTGCACCAGCATAAAGTGGAAGAAAACATGTGGCAGGTGGCAAAAGTCAGACATTTAGAAAGTGAAAAAGACCCAGATATATTTCCTCAGGAGTTGGAGCTCAAACCAAACCAAAAAATACTGGACTTACGTTAAGGAATAACATTATTAAACATGGTTTTTGGGAAGTTATAAAACGCTATACAAGGAAAAGAAAATAAAGAAACAATAAAATGAAAGTCAAACGTAAATGCAATTTAAGATGCACTTAAACATACAATGAGATTATCAAACACACAAGGAGTAGGTAGTCAGAAGAAGGACTCCAATGGGATGCCCTTGATGCTCTGTTACTGCTGGAGTTTACAATTGTTTGCCCACCGGGTAGCAGTAAGAACATGGCCTGATAAAGTACGGCTCTTTGCTGTGAGTTTGTCTTACAAAAGTTACTTTATTACTGCTTTAAAGGAAAGTAGTAACTTACAGTGTAGACCACCAAGAAAAAAAAGGAGTGGTGCATGAGGTAAAGGCATTTGTGTGCAATAACACAAATTTGAATGCAATCCATCAAATTGTGTCTGAGGTTTGCGTGTGGGAAGCCGGTGAGGGATTGTCTTGGCAGTGTTGTGTCTGTAATTTGTTAGTATGTGGGACCATTACTTGTTAGATCAATCGTGTTTTAGCAATATATGAACAATCAGAACAATATACAACTTATACAGTAGAAGTTCTCACTGTAATACAATATGTCAATTTGAGCTGAGCAGGGTCCAGTTACAGTGTTACAGAAGTATTGTCTCATTCAGTCCGACAGCCTTTAAAACATAAAAAAGTTGTATATATATATATATTTTACCCGCAGATATCCAACATATATATTTTTTCTCAAAACCCAGATCTGATGAGCATCTACACACAAAGAGACGCTTCCCAGCCCTTTTTTTTGATGTTGTCAGTGTTTTATTCATATCTGGTCTGTGTCTTAGAAGCTGCATCAGCAGTGCTCAGAGACGACCACCATTGTTTGAGTGTAATCATGGTCGACGCTCCAGGCGTCAGTTTGATAAACAGACAATCTCTGCTTATAAATAATTGAACAGCCCCCGTTAGTTCTCTCGCTCTCACAGTGTCACACTTGCAGGGTTTCACAGTTGTGTCTTTCCCAGTCTCGTATTTGCATGGTGATACCCTGCTTAGTGAGCTGTTAGACTCGCTGAGAAATGAGAAAATATGAAGATATGCTGCACGCAAAGCCGAAAAAGAGCACACACCCCTTTGAAAGAAATCAGTGCTGTTGTGCAGAGTGTGCATGCTGTCTCAGCTCACTGAGCTGCGTGTCACCATGCTAATATGAGAATGAGAAGAAATTATGGCAAAACCATGCAAAACACTGTGACAGTGAGAGAACTGAGTCATATACACTGCTGGGGCTTTTATTCAGACATTTGATACATTTCAAACATAAACACAGTAAATTACAAGAGCACCAGAACAGATTATCAGCTAAAACACATATTAGTGAGAGTATTTGTTATTAGTATTAGTTAGATTGGAGAGGTAGGAGTGGTTTAATGTTTTGGAAAATACGATTGGCTTACGTGCAGAGAGTTTGGTGAGAAGATTGAGAACACTTTCTATGTCTATATAGCATGTTAATTTGTGAACTTAAAAGATTCTAATATGCAGTTTTTTAACCTTTGGACATAATCAGGCTAGCTGTTTCCCCTAATTTTTAGGCTTTATGCTAAGCTAAGCTAACCACCTTCTGGCTCCAGCTTCATTGATTGATCTTCTTATCTTAATCTGGGCAACAAAGTGAAGAAGCTTATTTCCCAAATGTAACTATTCGTTAAGATAACATTTAGGTTTTTATAGTTTGTGTAAACCAGCTTGCATCCTAGTGCTTTAAATTCAAGTTGCTCTGCCTGTGTTTCATTTCGTGTCAGAGAAATCTGATCTGACACACATAATGTTAGGGGCCTCATAATATTTAGGACAGCCCACAGTCAGGCCTTCTGCTCAGCAGTCCATCACTGTCCTTCCTGTCTTCCTAATGATTGTGGCTAAGTGGCTTTCTTCTTTCATCAGGTGCAGGTTCAGAGCTAAATTGGGTTCTTGAAAGAGACCTTAGAGCATCACAGTAGAGAGGTCATCAGCTCAGGAGTCCAACAATGATCAGTTGTCACATATCACCACCTCTTCAGGCCTGACAGGCCATGGATCCACACCAAGTGCGCTTCAGATGTTGAAACCCAGACCTATTTTCTCTGCCTCCTGGTTATTTTTTCTGACTCTTGCACCTCTTTGTGTCCCTCTGTCTCCGTTTCTTTCTGTTTTTGCTCTTTCCCTCCCTAATTTTTATCCTCAGATTCTCCTCCCTCTTTGCCTCCATCACTCTTCTTCTTCTCTCATCTCTTGTTTTGTTTCCACTGCATCCTCTCTCCCTCCCTGTTTGCCTTCAGACTGAATTACATGCATAACAGCCTGTATGCTTTGGGCCCTGCAGGGTATTTAAATACACTGTGGTCAGTGTGGTTGTGTGCTCAGGCAAAAGCAACAAGAGCTCACTAATGCCGCTCTTCTGTCACTAACCCTTATATACATACACACAAACAAGAGCCACCTGCCTCTCACTCATTCTTTATAGCAAATGTGTGTATGCATGGCTGTATGCAAATGAGGGAGTGTGAGTGCAAACGCATGCATAGGAGGTGTGAATGTTCTTGTGCCGTATGCTACGATGAGTGTTGAGAAGCACTTGACTCATCTAGTATGGTATAGTGTAAAACATCTGATGCCTGGGCTCTGCAGAGAGTCATGGTGTAACATTGTTAATCAGATTATTACAGATTCAGATCCTCATTAGTGGAAGCTATTTTGAAAGACAAAACGTATAAAGCAAGCAAAAGTAATTCATATTGCACTTTGCAAGGCAGAAATTCTGAAGTGATTCAACACAGAGTACTACCCACAAAATAACAGGTATAAAATAAAGAGAAAGCCAAATGAAAGCAATCAGTTTTGCAACCTTTTTGTGAAAGGTTGTTCCAGAGCCGAGGAGCAAACAACAGCAAAATCACAATCTCCTGTAGTTTTCAGTCTTGACAGAAGAGCACAACAACTCCTGTAAGTATAGAGGAGCTTGACCATGTTATGCTAAGAGTTTGCTATTAGTGAAATAATAAAATCATCCCTAAAACTGATAGGGAGCCAATGGACAGAAGCCAAAACAGGAGCAATGTTCTGCAGCAGCCAGAGCCAAGATAGAGAGGATTTACTGAGAAGGCAGGTGAACAAGGCGTCCCGTAATAAAAGCATGGATGACTTTTTACCAAATCTTTAGGATGAAGCATCTGAAACTTTGCAATGTTATGTGGACGGAAAAAAGCGCAGGACTGAACCAGATATTTCAATGGCTTTTGTGACATTTTGTGCATGTGGGTATATTAGATTTAAATCATTGTGCATAGCAGGTAAAAAAAAAAAATCTGTTTTCTTATACACACACACACAGGCACACACACACACACACACACACACACACACACACACACATGTCCAGTTACCAATTTCCTCAGTGATCCTATGATAAACTGTATATACACATATAACAACCATATGGATTTGTGGAATGCACATTTATATATAGGATGTGGACGCACATTGTTCTACTTTGTACTTAATCTGCAGTGGTTTCAGAATGAAATGGAGTCAGTGAGATATTTTCAGCCATCGTGTCTGAGTGGATTAGTCCAGTATTCCTATCAGGGAGATAACAGTTTAAAAACTGCTACTGCATCTCCCTTGCCACCATATGGTTTACAGGTTTGGAAGAAACAACAAAACGCAGCCCGTAAACATCTCTTTCAGAGCTAGAGCTGTTGAGTTTCTTTACTTAACACGTTCAGATGTTATAAATGAAGGAACACAAACAGAGCCGAAGGTTTGGATCTAAACTTTAATTAAGACTGTTTGCTATGATGCATTTATTTCTCAGACTGCTCATACTTGGACAAGGACGCACAAACCAAACGACCTCACAAACGAGTCTTTTTTCTCTCTCTCTGTCTCTTTGTCTCACTCACAAATGCAGCACTTTTGATTAGCTATTCAGCTATTTACACTCCTCAATGAGAAACACATCTCCTCACACAGCGTCTTTATAACGGTGCCATTTTCGACCTGAATATTTGACGACAGCCCTTCTTTCTATGGCTGCCTCCCCTCACATTTTGCAATAAATGGATTTGTGCTCTGTGGAGTTAGAATGTGCCAAGATTAGCGGGATGTTTAATATGGAGCCTTTTTGAAATAAGCTTAACATTTGGGTAAGGCGAAAAAAAAGAAGAAGAAAAAACAGTACGGGGATTCTTTTCCTCTGTACTGACGAGAGAAGTCCTTGGGAATTACAAAATCAAGCAGCACTGTCATATGTTTCGGTGTCTGTCTATTGATTTTTTTGGGACTTTTTTTAATATTGTGTTTTCCGTGCAGGACTTTGAGGCTTATCCCAAACCATTTATGTCCAACAGAGAGAAGGTTGTTTATTTATTTTTTGTCCTCTCTGGCATTTTTCCCTCACTGCCACAAGAGATTCCAGACTGGTTTTTGTCTTTTTTTTTGGCATGGCCGAGCTCTCCTCTCTCTCATCTCCCCACTGGGCACAAATATCTGCTCTTTGAAGACAAGTGAATGTAACAAAACAGAGAGCAATACGCAGCACTGTCATGCACCACAGGCTCACAGCAGACATACAATCTGCTTAGTAATGGGATAAACTCATATGTTCAGTGTGCACCTGGAGTATTCAAACCCCAAATGAGACCTTAAGGCAGATTATCATGAAGACTTTAGTTCAGAGGATCATCTACGGCACATACTGCACCTACTGGAACCTAAGAGGCCGCTCTTACTATAACCTCTCTACACTTGATCTAATTTGTTAGCATAGCTACTGAAGGTGAAAATCTTTATTTTCTAGAGTATATTTCTGAAATTTCATTAAGGACCAATGTCTTTATTTAGGGCTTGGATCTTGGTTTTAATTAGAGCTAGACAAATAAATTGTCCGGACCGTATTCGGCCAGTATTAGCTTACTGCAGGTATATCAGCAAACACAACAAAGATACATTATTTTTCCCATTTCACAAGTTTTATCAAATGATTTTCTTGTCAAAAATATATAATTGTATTGTTACGTGTTTATGTAAAAAACTTTTTTTTAACTTTAGAATGTTGACATCAGCCTGAAAAAATCTAATATTAGTCGAGGATATTTGTTTAGTTTCTTTAGAAAAATAACCAAAGCCCTATGTTTATACTATTTGATCATTTCGTATTTTCCGTGTAAAAGTTTTTTTATTAAAGCATAGATGTGAGGAAAGCAGACGTATTTGTTGACATTTATTATGTGACGAATGATTTTGCCATTGAAAGTTCATTGTTGACCTTGGGTAAAGCAGTTGATGTACACTCAGTAGCTGTTCTGGACCTTTTAATCATATCAAAGCATCCTCCTCAGCAGATAGAGCCCAGTTGTCACAGCATAAATGTTCATTATTTCATATTTCTGAGATGTTGGCTTTCAATGTCAACTTAACATGAATGAGAAATAATTCAAATTGTGTCCCTTGTTGTGACATTGTTTTGACATATGTTAACTTGACTTTGTTTATAAAATACATGACAATTATTTTTTAAACCAATATATTACATAATTATATGGCTAGCATAGGAGGGCCAATCATAACATTTTCATACCTGATTTTCAACAAAAAAATGACTTTAACTCCAACATCCCCCCAAATACAGAGGACATGCCGTCTGCTACGTCCCGTGTGCAAACAAAAGCAAAACATTTAGCTGTAGTTTGCATCTGATTCAAAGACATACAGTTGGAAGACCCTCCTTGCGAAGAAACATCTTTATGTTAATCATTAATGATCATGATTCATTAATATTATTATGCTGTGCTTCATTTAGAATATAAATCTTTGTACATTTTTAACTACACTGAATGAGTCTTTCCTGTCATCTGGAGCGAGGACAGCAATCATTAATTCTGATTCGTGCAGAAGAAGAAGCTCTTCTGCTTATAGAGAACAGACTAGTCTGTGGTCTTGTGTTTCTTGTATATTTGCAGGATGACTTATTAAAGCACATATCAAATAAATGGTTGGGTTGAATATCTCAAATGGGCATTTTCAGCATTTAGTAAGGCTATTGTCACATTTTAAAAGTGTAATTTAAATCATTGCAACTATATCATTAAACATACATCACTACATTACATTGTATATCATTACATGATACTCCCACTGAATTATAATGAGGCTTATGAATTATGCCCATTATCCTCCCACCATCTGCGTAGTTGCACATACAGTACCTGTTACATTACTGTTAAAAAACAATCCAAATGCTGTAAAATCTTTTCAACACTTCAGCTGACTGTGTATGTGTCTGTGTGTGTCCAGGCAGGCTTGTGTCTCTGTGTGCATTCCCCTCCTGGATTTGGACTGTTGATAATGATTTGATGTGTCAGGTTTCATTTACACCTGTCGTTGGCAGAGACACTGAAATTAATTGAGCTAACACATTCATTTGTTTAAGGTTTGTCAAAGTTAGTCATCAACATGCCTCACATCAAAGCTTGTGGCTTTTATTTTTCTAAATCAGTGTGCAATAGGGAGGAAATACTAGAGCAGAACAAAAATATCTGCGTTACGTGTGTGTGTGTGTGTGTGTGTGTGTTTGTGTGTGTGATTGAAGGAGGGGAAGACAAAGACGTAAAAAAGGACGAAGAGATCATAGGAAAGTGCTGCAGTGGGAGTTGATTATGAGGTTGTGAAAAGGCTTTTTGAGACTCTCTGAATTCATTTGGTCGACAGTGAGAGTTATTAAATAGATGATCTGACTCCCTGTACCGTTTTAATTAGCTCTTTGCAAAGCATCTGCCAATCAGAATTATAACAAAAAAATCTGACACTTTCAATTTCCGAGTGTTAACGAATGTATCATAGTGGTGTTGCTGGAGAGCGTATATGTAAATAAAGCTGTTCACATAAAGTCTCGGGATTTTTAGACATTTTGGGGGAGTTATGGGAAAACTGTGGAGACTTTGGGATGTTTTACAGCCTATAGCGTTTTTTGACATACTCTAAATCCATGTTTGTGCATTACCTTAAACATTACAGTTGTTAATGCATCCTCCAAATTGCCTTCGAAGTTTGTTGTACTTGCAGACTCAAGCAGGTTGAGGCTGGAGTGAATTGTCCATGTCTTCTCGAAAGTGTTAAACGTCTCCTCTGAATTTTTAAAAAAGGGATTTAAAGGGTTATTAAGAAATACATTTGTTTGAGAAAGGGTGCACATTAAGACATAAAACATGATGTGAGGATCTGTTGGCAGCCTCATCGTTTTACAGGAATTGAAGCTGGTGATGGTGACAGAGTGAACAACAAGCCCATAGCTGAAAACCACAGTGGATGTGATTCCCGATGAGCTCGCTGGAAGCACTCATTGCCCCCGCTGATTGTGATGAAACCTGGAGGTGGAGGCGGATTGCATCAATCGGTCACTGAAATGACAGCTGACAGAAGAGTTCTCGGCAAAATCTGATTGGTTTTTGGTGAAAATTGCAAATCCCCTCAGTCAGCTGATTGAGTTGGAAGCGGGAAAGTTTCATTTCCTCCAATTCCCACATATTCTCACACAATTGATGAGTTAACTGTCTTAATACTTATCTGCAGCTATATGTCTAGTCAAATTAGTCACAGTTTTCTCCTCTCCAATCTTTGAATACATGCTGCACATGCTGTCTATGGCCTGTAGTCAGAGAGCTGTGTGTATCGAGAACTGTTAATGAGGTAATGTCCTGCTACAAACTGTGACCTAGATTTATAGTGGAGGCCAGCATTGACCAGTGAGACCAAGGCAGCGCTCCTGCTTTCATCTGAAACACGCTCAGCTCCAGCCATGCGTAGATAAAGCAAAACCCCTCCCTGTGTGTCCTTCTCTCTCTCGTGTTTTTCAACATATTTCAATAGAAAGAAATCGCAGAACAGTATTTACTGAGGTTAGAAGTTGACAATTAGACTCAATGAGAGGTATCCTTATTAAAAAAAGTATAGCCAATAGATCAACAGTAAATTCAAAGATATCAGAATATGACTGGCAGGTGATGTATTGATGATGAAGACTATGACGAGATTACGCAGCACACGTATCTCGGTGAACATGCACCTCTTTTTTTTACAATGCACTGTGGCAGGGGCACCCATGTGCACCCTGTTGTGTCCAGTGAGGTAGAACACATTGTCTGCTCAGAGCCATCCACCTGTCTGACCTGCTGACCGTGATGCTACAGTGTGCAGCCTTGTCACAGGATGACCTCGGTGACTCACGGTAGTCTGAGCAGTCTGCCTCTGCAACCCACTCTGCTCCCGCTCGCCCACTGACATAAGTTTTGTCTCACTGTGCTTGCTTCACATTTTTACCGCTTTTTCTCCTCCGGGGCCCCTATTCTTTTTTTTTTCCTCGCTCACTTTTCCTCTCATACAGTCATCTCTCCCTCTCTCTCTCTCTCTCTCTCTGTCTCTCTCTCTCTCTCTCTCTCTCTCCGTCTCTCTACCATTCCTCTGCTTCTTTCCCCAGACCTACCCCGGTGTGCCTTGGCGGGCAGCAGGCGCTGACAGTTGTATTAACAGTCGATTGCGAGGTCACTTTCGCTCAGCCCCACTGAGACTCAACAACACTGTCTGAGCCACAGAAACAAAGAGAGAGGAACATGAGGGGGTAGTAAATGGAAAAATATTGAAAAACAGAGATAGTAGACGGATAGATAGTAGACACACGCACACATAAATACATATAAATGTATAAAATAATCAAATCCTTTAGACATCAGGCTCAGATGGTTTTCATGACACGAACAGTGAACTCCACCTACATATGTTTATGTATATTTGCTGCAGTCCTTTCAGCCTGAATGAGGGAAGTGTGAGACTGAGTGCCGGTGCATGTGGGTGTAAAATGTAATGTAGAGAGCCATCTCTTGATTGACATTTAATCTCCATGGCAACGAGTGGGCTGAGAGTGACTGCTCCCCGGAGAGCTTTTAGTCGCCAGGTTGCAAGAAAGAAGACTGAGGACTTCCTAACTGAGCTTCACTACTGTTGCTTTTGGAGTCTACTCTGCACCAAAACTGAACCCCTGACACACTCTAAATCCACCCTTATGCAGATGTTCCCCCCCCCCCCCCCCCCTGCCATCCCCCCCTGACCAGATGTTGCCCGCTATTCAAATGCAGCAGCGAGTCATGATTAACTGTGAGATGACCCGGGCTGTCGCGAGCATTTTGGGTGCTAAGCTCCATCGCTGTTCTTTCCTCTCTCAGCTTCCAGCTGCATCGGGTTGATTACGAGGTTCTGTGGTAGATCTCTGGTTCAGAGGAACAACACGAGGACGGCGACACTCCCCGTCGTCCAGATGGTGTTTGTCCTGGTGTTGTGATCTGACTGTGTACGGTGTTGACTCATCCCACCGTCTCCCATTGCCTGAACCTCTCTGCCC
>NW_022280082.1:2140932-2148356 GCF_004355925.1 Anarrhichthys ocellatus
CCCCCCCCCCCCCCCCCCCCACCCACCTCCCTTATCACTGTGTCTCAATTTCTCTTTCTCTTGTCTCCTTGAAAGCTTTGCATAAAGCGTGGAATCAGTGTCAACTATGATGAGCAAACAGCGATACGAGCAGTCGCTCTCACATTTGTGGATGGAATCCTGAGTGAGAAAGGCGGAGGGGGCGGGAGGACGAGGGATTCCCTAAGAATCTGAACCGTAATACAGTGTTTGTTTTCTATTTCTGCTGTGTGCAGACCAGCATCTCTCACAAACACCATCCCACTTCAGTTTCATCTATTCTGCGGGTATCAGAAGGGTTTTCAAAAACAGTCACATCTAGTTACCATAGCATCCACTTGTTAGTACAACCCCCCCTGCTGAGGTCCAAGTGCGGGGGCGCTTCGAGCAGATGGTGATATTCCAACTGGCCACCCAGCAGGGGTCCACTCAACTTATTGGAGAGTCTGGGTGGGCGGCTTCTTGGGTCACTGTCTTGCACAAGATGTTTTGTCTGAGCCTGCTTATTCTGCAGGGTGATGAGAGGCAAGAGCCTCCCACAGAGAGCTGCTCGGTCCTCTGCTTGAGGGGGCATAGCTGCTCTGGACAGTAACGATGTGTCGTTTTTATGGACTCATAAAGTCAAAACTCCTTCATTTTCCTTCTTCATAGCCCTTCAAGCTTCTTAACATTATTCAAATGAATCAATCTATGTCAGAAAATTCACTCTGGTAGTTAATAAACACGCACAAGTTGTGGCGAAGGGTCACGAATTGGCATTGCTGTAGTTCTAAGGGAAACCAAAAAGTTTGAGAAGCACTAGTTTAAGGGATGAACAGGAAGACATTTTAGGGACTGATGCTCCTTAATTGAAACTAGCAAGAATAACAAGATTAACATCTTGTTTTGGTGTCACGGTTCAGGGAAAATAATCCACTAATTCTCATTAAAACACCTCTATCTTCATCTGACGACATAGATAACAGATGAGTTATTTGGCCTCTGTAGCTGTCATCAAATCCTAAAGTCTGAATTGTGAAAAAGTGAGAAAGATGGCAGTGACAGCAGAATTCATAAAGAGTCATAATGTTAGCTGAGCTTGATGTAATTTGTGACATTTTAAGTGGAGACGGTGGCCTCTTAATGATGCGCCTCCTCTGGATTAATGCACAGAGGATGACCAGCTGTATTAATGACCTATATAATACATCCCAGCAGCTCAGTTTTTTTTTTAGTTTTATTTCCTGGAGTGCACTGCAACCAAAGCTTATCTTGTGCCGGTGCTCCACCCACCGTTACATGGCCTCCCTTTATCTTTTCGCCTGTCAGGTATGGTTCTGGTTACAGGCAGCTCATCTGAGGATTGGGAAAGGAGCTGTGTGTAAGGCCCGAGGCGGTGCCGTTCTCCGACTGAGCTTGTTCTCCGCTTCTCCCCAGAAATTACAGTTTCTCCCTCAGTCACTAACTCACACGCAACCTGGTGGAGACAGAGGGATCTGGGGTTAGAGGAATGATGGTGGGCTTAAGACTGCAGCTCTGGTACTACTACATGTTGTATTTGAGAGTAAATCCAGCTACCCCAGTTTAGCTAAATCATCGTGAAATTGCATTGCTTATTATTACACCGATGGAGTCCTTTCCATCCAATTGATGTTGAGATATTTCATATGCCTATTTAGCAAATGTTAGCATGCTGACCATATTATTATTCACAATAACAAGAGGCTGCGCTGTGCTGCTGACCTCAGATCTCCATCACATTGCTGTTACGTGCACTGTAACTTCAATGTTACACTTCCTCATTAGAATATTTTGATAAATGGGTTAATTTGAAGTGTTTAAGTTCTCTAAAAAGGTTATTGATACAAATTAATAATAACAAACATAAATCAAGCAGAAGCTTTTTGGCTAAACTACACTTGGGTACGCACCTACAAACACACTGGCTTTCAGCACACTAATATGTTATCTGACTGCCAAAGTAAGGAGGGATATTTGCCAATGCATCACATTATTGAAAAAAAAAAAAGCCCTCAGATGTGTGCCATCGTTGCTCCATTTAACATGAATTTACTAAAGGCGGGACGTGCCTTTACCAGACCCTTGTTATGTTTGAAGCACTAATTATTGTCTGCATGAACTGAAAAGTGCAGGAAAGCTATATATTCTTCTCCATTCTCACAATGATTGTAGTGTATGGATTTAACACAGGACACAGGTGTACATCTTTACACAAGATGAATAGAATACATACTATACAAGACAAAGGTATGCTTATGCGTATGTTGTCGATTTCTTAGGCCCATGAAATATTTGAGTAATGGTTAAAGACTTTAACTCTAGAAACAGCAATGATCTTTTATACAGAAAAAAAGATTAGCGTGCTGTTACATCGCTTTTTACACATTCAGAAAACATCAAGGGCAGAGGAGCGACAAAGCAGTTTGTCATTGCACTGGCACGGTTTTTTCAGTGTCTTTCAGAATAAAAGCCATGACATAATTGGGGAAAAGAACTGAGTGGGAAAGCAAAGAAATTAACTGTAAAAACACAGACGGGGTGGGTCACAGCAAGAGGAGCCATGAAAGAGACTTTCTAAAGTGTCTCTGCCGATGCACTATGCATAGAGGTTTTGATCTCAGTCTCCAAGCCTCATGAATGCCTACTGATCTTGCTGTGAGTTTTTACTTTTAAATCTTGCCATCACATCTTTTTACAATGTCTACACAGCTTGACTTGACCCGGTTAAAGTTATTCCTGTCTTGTTTGTAGTATGAGGTATTTATTCATTTATTTGCTCCATTTCTGGCCTGGAATTGCACTTAGATAGCGGGGACTTCATAGGGGCAAATCTCGTATTGCAAGGTTAGATAATATAGCCAGGCTGGTTTAAGGATGTGCTAATGCTTTTCTCATGAGTTGATCTTTACAAAGATTTGAATAACTTGATTTACTAAAGGGGAAAGTGCCAGACCTCCCAGACTTGAATTTGATTCCAATACCACCAATAATGTTGCTTAGAAGACAATATAGAAACCAGATCTTCAACTTATCCTCCAAGACGTTTCTCATTCTTGTTTGTACATTGGATCTGAAAGGGTGGTACGCCGGTGGTCCACGGTCTGACACAGCCTCACAAGGTGAACAACTGCCATTAAAGCCTCCACTAATGACTTATTGACCGAGCGCCACTGAGCATGCTCCATCCAGGGTGCTTCAAAGGTAGAGCTGGCAGGGCTCTGATGTGTTGTTGGATGGGACAAGACTGTTTGAAGTCAACTCTGCCTTGTCTTGCACTCAGGCACAGGCAGTATACAGTAAAAATAGGAAAAGCCAAGGAAACACAAGCCTTTGAGGTTGTACAGAAATCTTCGAGCTGAATGTTCTGTCATATAGCTGATGTACAGGAGAATTCTCCTTTAAAAAAGCTCTATATTTTGGGATGCATATATATTTTACGTGTCGCATTACTCTGTGCACAGTCCTGTTTTTGTGTATGTTTACCGAACAATTTGTGTGTCTTTTCTTTCAGACTTGGTTCCATTTACATTAGAGCACTGTGTGTGTGTGTGTGTGTGTGTGTGTGTGTGTGTGTGCCGTGTGCTTTATAGTGCTACTTATATCCCAGCCTGCTTTAGGAACACAACCCGACCGTGACATATTGAGCCTTTCTGAAGACATTTCTCTCTCTTGTGTGCTGCCTTTGATGGAAGTGTGTCACAGACTTGAGATGCAGCCGTTTGATGTGGTCTGATGTGAATTGGGGAGATGACCTGGGTGCAAACACAAATAAGCATGCACACACACACACAGACTAGCTAATTACCCACCCCCAGATGTTTAGTTTTGGGCTGCGTTGCAACCCTGGCACAGTGGGAATCCATATAATGAGACACCAACAAGGAAATAAGGTTACAAGAATTGGCTTATTTATTAACTGGGCTCCTCTTAACCCCCTGTTCCTTCTCATGTCTGAGCATTGTGAACAGTTTAGAACACTAGCTGGCCTCATGTTTGCTGTGTGGTAATTTGATTAAACAAGATGTAGGAATATGCAACATATCCCGGATAGCAACCACATATGGGCCGTTTGGACATTAGTAGTCAGCTGGTAGCCAAGCAGCTGAATGAGTCAGTAGTTGTGAAACACAAATTAATCAGCTGATGCGTTGGTCCATGTGTGACCGAGACCATGCCGTCCTCGCCAGAAAAAATGACAGCATTGGTAGTTTTGGCCTCATCAGAGTAAAAGACATTTGAAATGTTGCGGCTTCAGAATTCTTTGTAATGTCTATTGACATCCGCATCAATCACGATCCATCATGCTTTATGGGCCCATCACCTGCAAGGCAATTGTAGAAGTCTTGTGATATCAGTCATATTGCCTACTGACTTTGAAAACGGGCTTTTCGGATGCAGAATCTGCAATATGTGTTATCAGTTATTAATCGCTTCATTTTTGCAAAACAAAATCCTCATGAATTAATTAGAGCATACTTCTTTCAACGCCTGACACATACAAACAGTTGTCTGGGACGTAACAGATGGCTGCGTTGCGATGGCAAATGATGACACACAATTGTATGTAGATCATACTTACGCATGTCAAACAACACAGTGTGTGAATGTTGATTTACTCTACGTCTCTGGTGGATTTAAAGTGTATCATCTTCTTGGTAGGAAGGAAATCTTTTAATACGGTGATGCTAAAAATTGCAATGGCTTCAAAACTTCACGGTCAACCAGTTTTGACTGTAAATGTTTTAAGCGCAGTGAGCTAGAGGGGCAAGGAGAGAGGAGTTTTGTAGGATTGTCACCCTGCACGGCCTCCTTGGTCGAACAGAGGTGCCGACACACTGTAGCTCTTTCTGTTGAGCTGTCCACTTTAGATATAGATTGACATTCCCTCGTCAGAGACGGGCGCCTAAGCCCACAGATCGGGAGACAAAGACGTCAGTGTGTCCTCTATCGCTTTCTGTTCCTCCATCTCTGTAACTGTCTGTCTGTCTATTTCAAGTTTCATGTGCTTCCAGGGCACGGATATCGACGGATTGTTTTTCCCCACAAAGTGCTGAGTTTTCGAGAGACTGTCGCTTCCCATTTGCTATTTAATATTTCAGCGTGAGGTGTTTCCGGGTGTTGTTGCTACAGGCTCTGCTACAGGGATTGGGGCTTTGGTGACTTGCATGAAAAACAATGTTTATGCTGTATAGAGGCTGATGTGAAAAGGTTTGAATGAAAACTACGTTTCTGATGATAGTTGGGACACAATGACTTCTTTTTAGGTATTGCATCTTTATATCAACGACTGAGGCGAAGATAATTCATGTCCCAGGTCTATATGACTACAGATTGACTGCTGGCAATGTGTAGAAACATTGGAAATTCTAAATTTTTTTTTTTTGACGAAAGCATGAACCTTGTTTGTAGTCGATAACTGACGTAAGCACATTTTATCAGTGCTAACTAGCTAGCTAATTAAAATAATAATAGCTCCATGAGTTGAAAACTGTCACTGGCTGACTTTTTAATGTTTATAACTAACTAATTGTAAAATGATAACCCTGTATAAAGGGTCTTGAATATGCAATTGAAGACTGCATACAAGATATTGCTCTAAAATTGAGGCTAAAGCTGCATGTCCCAGTCAAAAAGATCTATCTATAAGACAGCGTTGTTCTTACTGTACTGCAGGGTAGAACCAGTTAATCCTTGCACCACAGGGAAAATACAGCGTTCAAATAAATGAAGTTTCTTATCAATTCCACCGTGATCCTTTTCATCCGCAGATCAATTCTACCCAATAATTTACGGCTCTCACTGTGTCTTGCTATAAGCATGACATTGCTTCCAACAGGAGCATTATGTGATTTAGATTTCCCTCCTTGATGTTAGAGCACGAGTAGGGTTTTGCCTCCCTTCCCTGAGAGAGCGCTGGAGTAATAGCAGCTGCTCAGTCCTGATTAGAGCCACCGTCCTTCCAGAGCTAGGCCCACACATCTCTGTCCTACTTTCTCTTGCTCTCCTCCTCCTCCTCCTGATCTTCCTCTCTCTTCCTCACTATAGCTCCCCACCCGCTCTAAAAGTCATGCTCCAAGCTGCTGCTTAAGAATCACAAAATCACACTGCATATGATATTTTTTTCCAATTGTGGATCCTTGCGTCTTTTATCAAAACCCCTGTTGGTTGTCCACCCACACATAACTTATCCTACGGGAAGAGCTGTATTATTTTCATCTAAAAAAAAATCCACACATACATATACATCCACATGTGCACAGGCCGACGTAAGGTTCATCTTAGGAAAGAAATTTGTCTAGATTTGTTTTCCGAAACACTTACACACCCATAGACAGGCACACACAGCAGCTATGAGTCATAGCAAATGCTGGAACCCTGGCGAGGTATGTCTGAGTTGGAGGATCCCTATCCTGCAATAAACAACCAATAAAGCTCAGCTGAGTGTTGTACTTTTTAGGGTTTGCTTTTTTTTTTTGTATCATCAGGTTGTGGCTCCCGCAAAGGAAAAGACCAATTTGGAAGAGTTTGTTCAGATGTGCTGCGATTGTATGACCTTCCACATGTCACTGGGGCAGTTGCAAGCTGTACATTTTCTCTGCATGTGGGGTGTGTTTATGAATTAAAGGTCTCCCACATCTCAACCAAAGTGATGCAAGTTATAGTTGCAGACAAAAGATACAGGCACATATATCTGTGTGCTGTTTTCTTCTTTCTTTTTTTTGGCAAAACGACAAACAAAAGTGCTGAAGTAATTTGGTTCAGTTAACTGCAGCAGTTACACAGCCCAGACAGCCAATGGTCAGTCTTTAGGTACAATTTATATTTTTCTTTCATTAAAAAATTAAAGATAAAACTGCACTATGTTCCATGACTCATTTCACACTTGGGAAAGATTTTAATAAACACAGTGTGGGAGTCCCAAGACAACAATGGGTTGGCAGGGTGGTATTGGCACATCCACCGTGATGGATGGTACATGAATAAAACGTATAATTTTAGCAGAAAATAAAAGGCAGGGAAAGCCCGATGAAGAAAACAAAAATAGCAACAAACAAAGGAGAAACAGAAGAGGACGAAAGAAAGCAAGGAGAGAGAGGAGTGAGAGTAGCTTCCTGTCCCTCTCCCCTGGGCTGAGTACGAGCAGATTGTTCAGCCTGAGGTTGGACATGCTCAGGGGTTTTGTGAATGAAATGGACGCCTTGGCACTCTGCCCGTACATTACGCAGCTAGATTTTCTCCTGTCTTCCTTCCCATCCCTTCTCCGCTGCCCTCTCTCCCCTCTATTCATCAGGAGACTTCCCAGACTGCAACATGTTGGAGTCCAGTTACCATCACTTAGCAACTCCCAGGAGTCCCCAGCTCTCTCTCTCTCTCTCTCTCTCTCTCTCTCTCTCTCTCTCTCTCTC
>NW_022280082.1:2148366-2148782 GCF_004355925.1 Anarrhichthys ocellatus
CTCTCTCTCTCTCTCTCTCTCTCTCTCTCTCTCTCTCTCTCTCTCTCTCAATTAAATTCAAATAAGCTTTAAATTAATGGTAAGATAGTGTTGTTGAAGCAGTATCTGTTTTGTTTAGTCATGTGTTTGTACATTTTGAAACTAAAGTTTAATAGCAAAGACAAAATTAAGTAAAGTTAAGTAAAGTGTTAACTTTTCAAGTAATGTTTTCATGATGTGTATTTGTGTCTATAGAAATTTAAAAAAGAAAACTATCTTTTCCACTCTGACCATTACTTACTGCTACTTCTCAGTCAATTACTCAGCCCACATTTACAGGCAAAATCTCTCTCTCTCTGTCTCTCTCTCTCTCTCTCTCTCTCTCTCTCTCACACACACACACACACACACACACACACACACACACACACACACAC
>NW_022280082.1:2148792-2151541 GCF_004355925.1 Anarrhichthys ocellatus
CACACACACACACACACACACACACACACACACACACACACACACACACACACACACACACACACACACACACACTCTCTCATCCTTTAGACTCTCATCCAAACAACCACAGATCGTCTCTTCTTCCTTCCTATCAAACTACCTAGCGAAACATGGCTCCAATCAGGTTTACAAGTGCACTTATTCTTTCAGGTAGGAAGGTTTGCATGATATGAGTGTTTAAAGCTTTCCACTGAACTTGACTGCAGTCAGAAAACAAGGTGACTCATGCAGCAACGTATATCCTCATCAACGGCTCGTGTATCTTTACGAAAAAGTTACAAATTTTCCGTCTTCACAGGAAGTAACTTAGTTAGGTTTAGGCAACAAAACTACTTCGTTCATTTTAGGGAAAGTCTTTTGTTTGACCCCCTCCACCAAGTTGTAGGTTTTTGCGATCTTTATACTTCAATTACGTGGAATACATAAGAAATTGATTTTGTGGGATATTTACGAATTACAACACTGGATGAGAACAGCTTGCATGCAATGGTGTGTGTAGAGGCGGCAAAGGGTGGTCTTTGTCATCCTGCAAAAGTGATTAGGTGCCACCCTGAAATCGTTAGTAATGATTAGCTAATAGCCATTTTTAGGATGTTCATCTCACGACGAGAAAGTATGAAGCACCTGTTAAAACTAACAAAGATAGTCACGGCACCCATCTTTAAATTGACCCTAACCTAAGAATTTATTGGAAGTGATGAAGCTACAGTAAGGAGGCAGTTAGCTTAGCTTAGCATAAAGACTCTATATATATATATATATATATATATATATATATATATTGATGTTTTGACAGTTGAATCTTGATTTGTGGCCAATTCAGCCATAGGTCACAGTCCAGCATGTTTTATAATACAAAAGTACAACATTTGTACCTGTCAGACAGCGTATTTTTTTTATATACACCACGATCTTTAAACCATTCTATAAAAACACTACCATCCCTCTTGTCATGCTGTCAATACATCATACATATTACACATCACAGCCCGATCCTTTCTACCCTAAGGCAGAGACAAGGAGATATAGCTGCTATCATACACCGTTCTTTTATCGATACGACAAGTATTACTGCATGAGGGATGTTTGCGTCTGCTCAAACAGCCAATCATTTACCCCTCGCACTGATGAAGTTCCCTAAGAGGGGGCAGAGGCCTAGATCGGGTGTCCGGAGGGGGGCTTAGCCCTGTCAGCATCCGATCTTTCCTGCATAGATTCATGGAAGAAAGGAAGGATTCCCAGGATACCTCTATCGATCTGGCCCCATCCCCCCACATCTCTTTTTTCCCCCTTCTATCCTCCATCTAACCAGCCCCCAGCCAAGACAAGTAGAGCAGACCCAGGAGTTCTCATCCTTGCTGAGCGTGTACGTGTGTGTTGTGTCTTGTTATTCGGCATGTGCTTGTATGTTTGTGTGTGTGTGTGTGTTTTAAAGAGCTGGAAAGGCTGACACCATGAATCCAGGCTGCTGTCTCAGAGGATTTATATGATATTGTGTTAGCCAGTGTTTGGGTGATGAGAGGAAGCTGTTTATGGGGCTGAAATGCTGGAAAGGGCATGGAGAGATTTTCCTCCACCACAGCTTTGTGTGTGTGTGTTCCTCTAGGAAACTATGATGACTCTTAATTTTTTTCCTCATTGTCAGTAACTGTATCTCTCTCAATCTGCTCTGCAGCCCTGCTGCACCAGTGCGTGTCTGTGACCTTAAAGTACCCCGCATAGCTAAAGTATCTCTGGATTAGTTGTTATGGTGGCCACTTAATGTGCTTTCTCCCTCTCTGTCTGTCTCTATCTCCCCTCTCCTGCGCCTGGCAGCCTAACATTTTGATATGTCACAGCAGATTTTGCTCAGCGGGCCTGTCAGTGACTAGCAGTTGGGGGCTCACACATATGCCTTCTGTCATTGGATCCCCTCAGGTTAGCATGGGATTCGGGGCTTTCCCATAGTAACACCGTCTGATGATGTGATGACTATTTGAAAGTGTGAATGTCTTTGTACGCATGTGTGTCCATGTCATTTTTTTGTGTGCATATGTTTTGCAAGTGTTTTTTGGTATATATGTTTTATGTGTAATGCATCAGTCGTGTGCGTGTGAGAGTGCGTGTTTTACCTGTCTTGTGGGGACATCAATCTGAATACACAGTCATATTGTGGGGACTCTCCTTCCTTTTGGGGACATAATGCACGTCCCCATAGTGTAAATCATTACATTTTAGGGAGAATACTTGGATTAAAGTTAGGGTAAAGGTTAGGATTAGGCTGGTAGCGGTTATGGTTAGGGGTAGTCTGTCCCTGTGTGTTTTACTAAGTGTGTGTGTGTGTGTGTGTGTGTGGGTGTGTGTCCCTAAAAGCCTCAATAGTCAAAGCACTATCACTTATGATGGATGGGGGGACATATACTACATGTCAATAATGAGCTAGCTTGCTTTCCTCTCATACATTTACACCTTCTTCTTAGAGGAGAAGCGCTCCTATCGTTCAAATTAGCACAATATGTGACAAATCTTCTTCTCCAGTCGGTACGCAGTGTGAAAATAGGGCAGTTTTGAGGCTGCTGCGGGTGGGAGCTTTCCGCATTTTCCCGAGGGTATATTCCCTAAAGAGGAAGATTAATATATCAATGGATGACTTGATCATAGTCAAACATAAGAATGTGCTGGTGTGTGTGTGTGTGTGTGTGTGTGTGTGTGTGTGTGTGTGTGTGTG
>NW_022280082.1:2151551-2152197 GCF_004355925.1 Anarrhichthys ocellatus
GTGTGTGTGTGTGTGTGTGTGTGTGTGTGTGTGTGTGTGTGTGTGTGCATGTGTTTGTGCGCAGTACTAGGGAGCCGCCTCCTTTATTTGCATGTCTGGAGCGAACATCTATCATCATCATCAAGGCGCTGCAAAACAGTGAGGCAGACAGGCGCCGCCGACGCTCTCGGGAGAGAGACTGAACACACTTTCAAACCTTTACTGCAGCGTTATCAAACGTTTCCTAAATGCCTTCACCTCGGGGAAACGCACACGCATGCACAGATGCAAACAGACAGATTCTGTTTCATGTCATTTTTGACTGTGCTTTCCCATCATTCACCTTGTCACACAGAAACCCCATCATAAAGACTTAATATGAGAACACCTGAGGAAACATCAAGCGCTAAGTAAAAATAATAATTCTACAGACACAGAATCCTCCTCATTAAAACGTTATTTTCCTTCATCGACAGCATTTTTATTTATTTATTTATTTTAATGCTGATGGCCAGAGTGGCTCAATCCATTTTTTGGGAGCCAGAGGGGATTGCTGTATTAGAGATGAGAGGGGAGCGCTGAAATGGTACGGCCTGATAGATAGAGGAGTGAGAGACAGTGTGTGAGCGGAATAGTAAAAAGAGCCCCCGAGACGATGGGGGGGGGG
>NW_022280082.1:2152597-2165666 GCF_004355925.1 Anarrhichthys ocellatus
CGGTTATCTCCACTGCCTCTCCTCTCTATCTCTGCCCCCCCCCCCCCCCCTCTCCACAGCACCACCACCCTCTCTTCTTCCTTGTGTGCTGACTTGGCTCTCGCCTTCCATTCTTGTGTTGTCTGTGGGGCTTGAAAAATGCATATTGCCACCTAACCTGCCAGCAAGCCCATCCAACCTTGAAAAAACCCACACACATACATTCATATTATGTATTATTGGTTATGTGATAGTGACGGTAAGAACTGACAGGCACAAAGTAGATTCACACTGAGAGCTTTCAATCAGTCTGTAAGTCAGGGATGCATTTTAACACCATAAACCAGCCCTGCTAATTATTGTCTTAAGAGCAATAAACATCAGCTTCAAGTGTCTCGCACAGTACAACAGAAGTGCTGACATTGAATGGAAGCCAGCCTGCACACGGCTCTTTTTGGTTTGCTGCTCTTTGAAAAGCAAGTGGGTCAAGCCTTTTCTTCATAATCCGTACATAATCTGGCCCTTCCTCTAGTTGAAGAGCGTGCCACAAAAACAGTACAGGAGGGGTGGGGCGAGGGAGGGTGATAGACAGACAGCAAGGAACGGGAAGGAAGAAAGAGGGATTTCACTTCAGGCTGTCGGGGGTTTTCTCTCTCCAAAGAAAGCAATTTAAGGAAGCAGAAGGCCACAGAGTAACAAATTGCTCTGCTGTAATAACCATTTAGCCCAATATTTAAGATCATTCTGTCAATTTGTTGGAGTGGCAGGGGAAGTCAGAGCAGAATGTTTTTGTTTGTGTGTATGTGTGTGTGTGTGCGCCTCAGGTAAAAACTCCACAGTGCATTTGTTATGAGGAGCTGTGAAATCAGCTGTAAGGTGCTGTGTGTTTGAGAAGGTAATTCAGAAATATCACTGCAGCTGACAAGCTAACCTTTAAAACACAAACAACAAATCAAGATGCTTTTGCCTGCCATGTCCTGGAAAAATTCAAATAAAAAAGAAATGAATATGAGAGTGCATATCCTATGCATGCAGTGGGTGAGAAGCAGCTGAAATTGTTAATTTCACATCAAACATTTCATTTTCTCTACGTGTTTTAGCGCTGAAACTATTAGTTGTTTTGAGAATCAATTCATCAATTCATTTTTCAAGCAATACGCTAGACAGTCCAGAATTCCAGCTTCTCAATTGTAATGATTTGCCGCTTTACTTTACTGATATTAAACTGAATATATTTAGATTTTGGACTGATTGTCAGACAAAACAAGACATGTGAAGACATCACCCAGGGCTTTAGGAAACAGTAAATCTGCGGTTTTGAAAAATGTGCAGTGCTAGACTTTTTGTTCTGTCAACGAAAATAGATTCAAGCCTATTATATTGTGTTCACATTTCTTATATCTGAAGCTTTCAGCTTCCACCACTTTTTTTCAATGAATACAATGTTAAATCTCTGTGTAATCTGTTAGTCAGAGGCACATTATGTCATTTTAATTCTAACTTTTGAATCAAATCAATCATTTAATTCAGCTTGCCCTTCATTTGATTACCAGCTGGATAAAGTGCAGCCCCATCGCTGTTGATAGCTGGCAATGCCCGGCTGAAGTGATCAATAGCATTCTGTATCTGAAAGGCAAGACGACATCCCTTCTCTTTAGCACTGATACAGGATCTGCACCTCCTTATCCGCATCAGGCTTGAGTCCATTATCGGAGAGTGACCCCCAACTTATCTTTGATCAGCCTGAATCTCTGTCTGTCCTCCATCTAAAGGCGGAGTGGCCTTGATCATGTGCCTTGAGTATACTTCTTCCCCTCTTGCTCCCGTTGTTGTCCACTCCTTTCTCTTGTCCTTTATATTCCTCCCCTTTCTTCTCCTCCTCCTTCATCCACTTTCATCTTTTATATCCTTTCCTCCTGTTTATTCTTTTACTCTGCTTTCCACTCGTCTTAATGGTGTCACGTGATCACAGTGCAATGAGTTGGGGGTACCTGAGGACTGTAGCTAATGGTGACAAATGACTGGTGTGCAGAGAGGAAAAGAGAATAGCAGATGAGAGGAGAGCGACTATAGGGTCAGTGTGCTCTGTGCACAGATAGAGAAAGCTTTTTGACACAGAGAAAAAGAACAAAACTTCTACAGCCAGTAGACCGTTAGCTTAGCTTAGCATTAAGAGCGCAGCAAACCTGGAGTATTGTTGTCACAGATAAGTTTCCAGGTAGTGGAAACTTATCTAAGTCACACAATAGTCTGTAAATCAACAATGTGTTGTCTATCTAACTTTTAACTTCACCATCTCTGATGCGGTGTTATTGAACTAAAAAGATTAGGAACACTGGGCATCAGACAAACGAGATGCACACCTTTGGCACGTGATAAAATTGTGGTACTCTGTGTTTTGCGGGCACTGTTCTTGTCATGTTTTTTATTATGCATGTCATTTCTTATACAACTCAATAAAGTATCATGAAAAAGGTAAATCATGACAGTAAATTAATGAATAAATCCGTCCTTCTAACAGACCACATGGAATGATGTATATGTTTGATGTGTTATAATTACAGTAATAATATTTAGTCAAGACGTCAGAGGTGGTTAACCAGTACACACTCCGAGAACTGACAGGGTGGAGCAGACTTGACACAGCATCTCTCATCTCAGCTTGCCGCTTCCCATCGCTTTCAGCTTGCATCATGTCAACGCGATCTCCGTTCAACATTCCAGCAGCTCTCGGTGTAGCGATCGCCCAAAGGCACTGGTCACAGATCGCTGTGTGTTTGTATGTGAGTGTATCTGACTCGCCTGTGGGACTCAGATCTCAACTCAGTCAGCCTTTCATCCAGGGCTCTTCACCGCCATAAGGAGGAGAGAGACATATCTGATGCAGGATCAGTGGTACACGGTTAAAGGGGAAGCACAAACGAGCCACAAAGTGTTTCTGGAAGGTGCAGAAATCCCTCGTCTTGACGTACAGAAACGCATTTTTGAAAGCACTTTTGTTATATTTGTATTTTCTTACATTTGCGAATGATGAAATCACAACAGTGACATCCCTGTCTTTCTTTCAGTGCAACTACTTTTCATTCACTGTAAATGTGAGACAACCTGCTGAACTATCCTTGAGCAAGAATCCCTATAAGTGTTTCTGTAGGTGAACTGCTGACCTCACAACGGCTTGAGTGAAAAGATGACTTTTCTCCTTCAAAAATCACTAGAAATATTACTACTATATAGACAGCCCTCTGTCCCTTACATACTTTCATAGCAAGTCACAACAGTGTTTGCTTCACATACATGCCGTTTATATAGGCTGCATAGGAGCATATAAGAGGGCAATGCTGTGTGTGTGTGAGTATGATTGCTAATTCATAATTCGGGTAATTTCCACTAAAAGAATGGGAAGTTAAACTTAGAGCAGCTTTTCACCTCTAAACACCTGGCAGCCTGCTTCATTTGAAGCATGCTGACTCCTTCAGGCAGGCAGAGGGCTGTGCAGAGAGAGAAGAATTGAGAAATAAATTGATCGTTATCATCATCAGCCTGAGACACGCTAGAATCCTATAAGATAATACGGGCAGACTTTAAAAGCAATGTGCATCCACTAGATTATAAATGATAAAGGTAACTCAGGTAGGACCAAAAGGCTTGAGAAATCTGACCTCAGCTTCCAGATGAATATGCAGTAGGGGTTGATTATTGAAACAATTTTCCCTACACAAGGTAAAAAAAAGGTTGCATTCATGATGGGATTGCCGATGTAGGCAATAAGAGGAAAAAGCACCGAAAGGGTGGAGACAGAGCCAGACGGTAGCGAGGAAACAGAATGGTCATGTACAGGCAGCACCTCACACACAGCCACACACACACACACACACACACACCCTCCACCGCTTTCCTCAGGAAAAAAAAAAAAACAGTATCGAAGAAGAAGAAAAAAAAATTCAGCACACAGAAATTGAATTCTGTCATGGAAGCGAGGCGTGGTGTTCGAGTCATGAAAAAGAGGGAGAGACACAGAGAAGCCAAGAGAGGGAGAGGTATTTAAATCTCATTGAGAGTCGATGTGCAGCCCCTCGGTGGGACTCAGGGTGTGACTCATTGCAGCTGGCGTTGCCTCCACCTTAATCACACACACATACACACTTTTCATAACCCTCAGGCCTTGCGTATGTTGTGTGTCCCCCGTGCTTAGCGTTCTGCCGGCTTCCACCTGTTAACAGACGATGCGCAAGCTCTGCTTCATGCTGCTGTATAATGTTACTTGTGATCTCCTTATGAATCAGCTTATGCCAAGATATGAATGCAGTCTGAGCTGCTGAGCCTTCCTACGAGCATGACTTAGAAGACAGATGCTGTTAAACTTGGCAAGGTCTGTGTGTGTGTGTGTGTGTGTGTGTGTGTGATCCTTCTAACCACCCACTCAAGGGATTAGTGTAATGGTGGTTGGATGACTCATCGGTCAATGACTTTGGAGGAGAGGGAGGGACGACATGTCAAGTCGTCACCCACATGCTGTGTGTTTGTGTTTCCACCTGTCCCTCACTGTGGCTCCACCTTGGATCTCGAAATGTCATTCACACCTGCAGTTTCATATCTTACAGCAACTTTGATAAAGTCAATTTCAAATGTAGGCAAATCTGGGGGAGGGGGGGTGTTAATGGCTGCCTGTGTCTCGACAGTAGTGGCAGACGGCTGATCTTGGAACACGACCCCGGCACAGCGTCGAGCTGTTAGGCCATGCGCACGCTGCTTAACGAGCCATGAGCAATTGCCATGATCTCGCCACAAATAATTCATGAGGAGCCCTGTAGAGGAGCTATGGAGCTGAAAGGGGGGGGGGGGGGGGGGAAGGGGGGGGGGGGGGGGGGGGATGGGGGGGGGGGGGCTAAGTGATGCCAGGGTGGGAGGCAAGAGGAGGAAGGCAGAGAGGGATCCATCTGAGAAATGTGTCTGCAATAGAAAGGAAATCCCCCATTACCTATCACACTGACAAGTATGCTTGCTAGTGTGTGTGTGTGTGTGTGTGTGCTTATTTTTAGACAGCCATTTGTGTTACTACAACTGAAAAAAGGCACAGTGGGAGTGTTAACAGTGTGCATCACAATAGCGGGATGTGTGTGAGATTGTTGCGAAGGCATGCGCTATGTGTGTGTGTGTGTGTGTGTTGGAGATGTGATGGAGTGAGTTCAGATTTTTGTACAAGAATTTTTTTTTTTTTTTTTTGCTGAAACCAAGGGAAGCTGAACTAATAAAGTGTACTATCAGAGATTAACGGGATGGATGTGAATGTGTAACAGTCAGAACCCGGTTACTTTTTTGTGGTTGAATGTCAGAGCTGAAGTGTGAATTATTGCACATATGGCAATATGTCAGTTGGAAATTAACGATAGGCCATAGTGTTAAACAAAATCCAAGTGAGCACCACTACTGAATACCAGACCAGATATCCACAGCTTGTTATATATCAATCAAGGCGATTCAGTCGGAAACTCTAGGAATGGTATTGTCAGTTTGTTAGTGAAATATTTAAGAAACTATTGATGCATTGCTATGAAATTTGGTACAGACACCCATGTCGCGAAGAGGATTGACTATGGTGATTCCCTGACTTTTCATTTAGCGCCACATTTCGGTCGAACTTTTCACTTATCCTGTGAAATATCTCAACATCTTTTGGATGGATTGGTGCAAAATTCTGGAATTTTACTTTAGTACCACTGTGACGTTCACATCGGTGGTTTTGAGTTAACTGTCAATAAAGTACAGGATAAATACAGGATGCATTTTAAGCTATTTTAAGCTATACATGTCACAATTTTCATTTGTATAATAATATCTTTACACCTGCTAAACATAAGCATGTTAGCATGCTGCCATTAGCCTTTAGCTCAAAGCACTGCTGCCTCACAGAGATGCTAACATGGCTGTAGAGTCTTGTTTTTTCAAAGCGAGACAGTTACGGGGACCGAGAAGATTACTGTTTCTGAAGGAGGCACTACAGACCAGTGAGACGTATCGGTGGAACACACGGACTAATGGAAATTGGGATATGGAGACAAAGGGCCTGTGTATAGGTCTCTGTGGCATGTCATTAGTGAGGGAGAGGGGTTGACTTGCTCCATCTGACATTTACCAGTCCAACTGAAAATGTCACGGAATGCCAGCCTTTACATCTGGATATAATGGTGCCTCTTATACAGCCCAGAGCTATTGATCCCAAAAAAAACCTTCTGTCTATTTTGCCCCCTCTCTTGTTCCCCCTGCCCACTGTCCCGAGAAAAACCACCATCCCTGTGCTCCTAAACTCCGTCACCCAGACCTTTCAAGTCTCCACACTAATGTTGTGGCTACAGTTGCTGTGTGTGGACGTTTTTGTTAATTTCTCCAGTTTCCTTCCCACCTCGAGGATCTTATCAGGTTAGTTGCTTGACCGACTGACCGACTGACTGACTGACTGACTGACTGACTGAGTGGACCACGTGTCGCAGAGGGAGCTTTGTTGTGGGCCGGAAAGAAAAAGACAGATCCAATTTAGTTTCCTCGTGTGTGTGCTCAGACTCGTCTTATTTACCGTTAAATGTTGCATTCATCTTTTTTGTGTGATCTCTCACCAAAACATGCTGCTTTTCTTGGCCATGAAATGACTATTTAGTGAACAAAATAAACGTCCTATTGAAGACTCAAAATCAAAATCATGTGTAAACATTTTGTCAAGGTGGTAAGAATTTTTTTGTGATCCGAGGAAACTAACAATTTCCTCTCAGGCCTTCCACGGGCACAAGATGTATTTCATATTGCCGTTATCACATTTCACTGAAGGTCTAGTGAGTGGTGCATTGGATGTAGGGAGAATAGGAAGTGGTTCAATCTTGCCAAAACAATAACCAAAAGCAATCAGACCCTACTAGACGATGCATTCTTTACAGAGCACTGCTCTCAACCTCATTTCAAATTAAACAGTAATCTCTTCTCCAATAGCTAATGTAGAAGCTAATTATGTTGAAAACCACTCACTAGCATTTTCTGTCATTGTTTGCGATGCTGCAGTGCATTTGTGTCTCACTTTTAGGAACTGTATTTAGATCCATGGCCTCTCAATTTGTTTCGGGGAGTGTTTCTGTCTAGTCTATTTCTGTCCTTGCTACACTATTGTCCTCGGTTGACTGCCTTCACATCAAGTGCTGGATTTATTTGGCCACTCTGCCAGCTCAGGCAGATAGGCCCCGCAGCTATACCACCCAATACGCAATGGCTGAATCCACTGTTAAGATAACTATAAACCACTATAATTGTCATACTTGTTTAGGAGATGTGCTCTCTGGGTTAACATGTTTGAAGGGCCGTAGTTGTTTACAGATTGGAGAGGATAAAACCCTGCCAGACTGCAGTTTTCCTTCTTTTTATTACCGTGCATTATAAAGCTTGCGGTGTGATATTCCTGTTCAAAGCTTCAGTCCGCTCAATGTTTTCCTCATTGTCTTCTTCCACGCACGTTGATTGGCGGTTGTTACATTCAAAATCCATACTCAAAGAAGATTACGATCTTAATAAGCTATATCACAGCCTTCGGGCATATTACATTTTTTTCCCAGCAGTACACAATGCCATGAAAGCAGTGGTACAGCTTTGATGGCAACGGGGAGCTTGATTCAATTAGCTGCCACTCCTCAGCTGCATTACTGTACCTACCGTCTCCCCGGCATCACCACAGTCACTTCATCGTTATGAAACCCCATAGGTCATGGAAATAGCAGGTCCAGCTGACAATATGAGTCATGTGGTGAACTTAAGTTAATGACCATTGCCATGCTTGTATATGCACCCTATAACAGGTTCAATAACCACCTTCAGAAGCCAAAGAGATGCTTGTAAAATGTTTTACATTTTGTCATTGCTGCACCAGTAACAATCTAGAGTCCTCATGAATGCAGATTGCTATATTTGAATGTGCATTAAGTAAGTGTAGCTAGAGTATGTATGTAGAGTATGCCCAAACTCAACCATGTGCAAGTGTTCTGAACTGTGTATTATGGATTTCTTTTGGTAGCAGACGTAATACTTATTTTAACGTGAGTGTCCTTGTACCTTTGTATCAATACGGTGAAATATTCGTTATTGCATTGGCTAACAGTTTGTCCTTCCTCCCTCTGTAGGTACATCCGCACCATGTACCTCGGTATACAAAGTCACCGGCAGAAGGAGAACCAGCGGCGTTTTTACTGGGCTATGATGTACGAGTATGCCGATGTCAACATGCTGCGACTTCTAGAGACCTTCTTAGAAAGTGCCCCTCAGCTGGTGCTGCAGCTCTGCATCATGATCCAGAGCAACAAGGCTGAGTGGCTGCAGTGTAAGGGCTTCCCTAAGGCTCTGGAGTCTAATTCTGTTTCAGTGTAGTCTCTCATATCCTTTATTTTTTAGTTTTTGCATTATGTCATACAGTGATTGCCGCATGAAGCCAAGAATCTTCCGCATTTTACACCTGACAATCCATTTTCCGTGAAGTTCCCATATCACGTTATTTACAGTGTACCTTTGTATCCAGTCTCCAACATTCATCACTCGCTTGTTATCGAAACCTCTTTTACAATTCTAGTTTCCTCGTGCAAGCTCCCCAAGGAAGGCAGTTCAATCATAACAAGTGATACCTTCCCTGTCTGTGTGTCTAAAGCAATGGTATCAATACATTTGATAAGAAGCCACATGCTGCTGTTCTGCAGATAATCCTCTATCATTTTTCATGCAGCAGGTTACTGCTCTGACATATCTGCTGTCTCTACTATTATTATTCTTCTTAAGGAAACTGATATTGGTGCTCTAAATGGAGAGCATGTTGACTGAATGACCTATGATGATCTTGGTAATAATGTGGCATTCTAAAATGTGATGGATTGCTTCGGCTGAAATAAAATGTACTGTATACAGTAAGTGGAATGGCAGCCAAGTCAAGATAAAACTATAAGTATTTGGGCGATGCTTTAAAAGGAAGCTGGATTTTTCTTGCAATTTCTGATGTTTTTAGAACCATCTCACAGCTTTTGTCAGTATCAGTCTTGCCATTCTTACTCTTTCTCTCTCTATCTGTATTCCCAGGTGTTTCTGCCATTTCCTCCCTTCTGTCCCTGGCCTGGGTGCTAGCCTCTTACCACAAACTCCTGCGTGATTCACGTGACGACAAGAAGAGCATGAGTTACAGAGGCGCCCTGGTGCATCTGTTCTGGCGCCTCTTTACCATCTCCTCACGGGTGCTCTCCCTCGCTCTATTTGCCTCAGTTTTCCACATCTACTTTGGCATTTTTGTGGTGCTCCATTGGTGTGCCATGGCTTTCTGGGTCATCCATGGCGGCACAGACTTCTGCATGTCCAAGTGGGAGGAGGTACTGTTCAACATGGTGGTGGGCGTGGTCTATGTCTTCTGTTGGTTCAATGTACGTGCGGGCCGGACACGGTACAGAATGGTGGCCTATTACACACTAGTACTGTTAGAGAATGCCATCCTTAGTCTCCTTTGGTATGCGTACCGTGACCCAGTCACCACTGACGCCTATGCCTCTTTTGCCCTCTGTGGTGTCTTCCTGTGCTTTGCTTCAGGTGTGGCCTGTATGGTTCTCTATTACGGGGTTCTTCACCCTATGGGTCCCCGGTTGAGGGTGCTGGCCAGCTCCTGCTGTGCTGAGCTTCTGTGGGGCCTTCCATTACCCCCCGAAGCCGAGCCCATGGCTCCCACACCGGGGCACCGTGGCTCTCAGGCCACCCCCACACGGGGTATGGCAGGGGAACACGAGGATTCAGACGAAACACCCACGGACACCTGCCTTCCGGTTTTCCAGGTGAGGTCCACAGAGCCCGTGGATGCAGCTGGCAGGCCCATCCAGCCTGAGGGTCCGCTCATCAAGATAGACATGCCCAGAAAACGCTACCCAGCCTGGGATGCACACTTTGTGGATCGGCGCCTGCGCAGGACCATAAATGTGCTGCAGTACATTAGCCCTAATGCGGTGGGCATCAGGTATAGGGACGGTCCGCTTCTTTATGAACTCCTGCAGTATGAATCCTCCCTCTGAAGGCTTCTTCTCCCACAGCTCTGTCGCCTCCTCTTACACAGTATGATGCACATGCGTTCCTTTCTTTCACTCTGCTCTTCCTCCTCTCCAGATATTATCTCTTTCCATTTGACACTCGGCTCTCTCCTTCTCTCCCTTCTAATCATTAAATTTTCCTGCAGGAGATGTGTGTTTGTCAACCCGAAAATCTGTCAAGACAGTCTAAACACACAGTCATGATTTATTTTTGGAAAAAAACATCCCGTACAGAGAGAAAATAATGAACCTACGGTATCTCATGCGATATAAACAGAAGTATCATATGAATCCCTCTACATTGATAGAGGAGGGTTCTGTATGAGTGTGTAGATAACATATGAATGTTCCATTATGAAATGTGTTTAATGCATTATACTGTATTGGTGATTCAATCTGTGAATACTTGTGAAGGGCATATTGTATGTCCCTGTGACATGGGACTGGCGCAAAGCCTGATGGGAATGATGGAGGAGAGTCTCAGAGGGGACAGGTCTTTGCACATCCCAACATTTACTGCCATTCTTAATGTTAATTATTGAAATGTATGATAATGTTTACCAAGTCCTTAGCCTGCAAGCACTGACAATTCGTATCATGACCCTGTAAATTACAGAAGGGACACAATCAAAGATGTTTCGAAGAGAAGCACTTCAAAATGGATTTTCCCCTCTGTGAGCTTATGTGGCTCAAGTGTATCCTGGCTGTTCTATTTTTGTTCAAAATTCTACATCGTAATCGCATCATGTATGGAGGAAAAAAGAAGCACATTGACCTTCAATCAGTTCCACCCACACATTCAATTTTTACAGCTCAGACTGCCCTCCGGTGGAGGCAAGCTGTAACAGCCTTACTTAGTCATCTTTGCCTGAACAGCACAAAGTTTTAAGATTTACCACCTGAGATGAGAAAAAAAAAAAAAACACAATGAAAGGAATGTAGAATGTAGTTGGAATGAGCACAACATTTTCTAAATTGGTGGGTAGAAAATAATAATAAAAAACATTCCAAAGACTTTTTTTTTTTTTTTTGAAAGATTGTAAGTCTAGTAAGGGGTAGAAGGGTACAAATGTGTTTTAACACACATTTTGGTTTGAAGTGCAAAGACAGCCTTCAAGGAATCCTCCACCATTCCCTTCTGAATCCTAGAAAGTAATCCCTTATACAACCTCCCTATTTTGATTTGTTATCAACAAATGTTTTAGGTTGATTAATATATCCTTATTGGGTGCAAAGGCGTGTAATAAGTTCTTGAAAAAAAAATATGACAAGTCTGAGAAGATATTTCTATGCTATTATACTTCAGTACGTATTTGTGTCCACATTTATAGTCATTGACATAACTATATTTTGCCAGAACACACACTTTTTTTACATAACAAAAAAAAATGTTGTGCAGTGTTAAAAGGTATACTCCTCACAGAGCAACTGTTCTGGCACCTGCTAGCGCAGTTCAAACAAAAGCCAAATCGCATCTTACAGTACTGTCTTTCCAATCTATCTGCCCCCCTTGAACCAGTAGAATGAGTCCCTGCAAAACGTGTGCCATCCATCGGCCTGCCGTGCGGCAGTTATACACTGATACATCTCTCATGCTGAACCTGCGTGAGCTCTCCGCTACAGATACCCACGGGACGACCGTTGTATTCAAGACAAAAATGAAATAAAATCTAAAGAAAACACGCCTTCTAAGTCAAAGGAACTTGACGATAATTACCAGAGGGCTACTGAACAAGTCATGAGAAGAAAATAATGAATGCATTTCATACTCAAATTGTATCTATTTACTCAATGATCCATCCGTATATATAATGTGTGGTTTTTTTAACACACACTTGGGCATGACTTTGGTATAAGGCATTAGTCAAAAAAAATGCACCCAACAAGGGATGCCCAAGAGCCCTACATGAAACAGAGATTCCTTTCTCCTGGCTCACTGGCTGTCTGCTTAGCTGTGGCCACATGTGCCTGCTAACATCGTACTGTAAGAAGCGGATGCCATGTAAGTCCAGGTCAAAGGTGAGAGGGGTTTTTTGCCAGGGTTGGAAAAGAACATCAGGGCAGATCGTGATAAAGGGCCTGACTGGTGTATGATTCCTTGTATGCTTGTGTGAAAAAGATCGGTGTTTACCTCTCTCTCTAGCGCGTGCTGTGATAACTACGGTATGTATTAGGGGATCTGAGTGTGCCTGCATGGTGTACGCATGCTTGTCTTGTGTGTCTCCTCAGCCCTTTACCACAGTTCTGTTCTCTTGCCGATTGTTCGGCTCCATCCCTGGTTGCTGCTCCGCCCTCTTCCCCATCTCTTCGGTGCTGGGCCTTGGCGCACTCCTGTGAAACACTCTCACACTCTCTGGTAACTGAACAACGGGGGTCGAGGGTGAACAACTGGAGATCCTGACATGAGAACATGCAATGAGGTACACTGCCATAACCGAGAGCTTCAACATCCAGGGTCTGCCACCCTTCAGCTTAAAAGTGATGTTCAGCCCTGAGTAATTGAGTAACTGTTTGGTCAGCTGAAGTGGAGCAAACATCCAACACACCATATGTATAGATATACATGAGTATGCAAACAACCAACTTGTTCATTGTTTACCATAGTAGCCAGAGTAGTACCTCTCTGTTGTAGTGAATGAACAGCCATGTTAGTAGTTAGTCAATTAATGAATAGTAAGTATTGTTAAACTAAAAAAAAGAAAACTAAGCAAAACAGCCAATACAAGGGTTCCTCAGGACCAACAAACAAGACCACTGAACCAACTGACTCAGGGGTGTCTCAATGCAGTTCTCATCCGCAGGCATGTCCTCAAGGGTCTCCATTTTTTCCTTAACATATTGTATCCTGGACCACTCTTCGGATGGGATTGTACCACAAAATTATGGTTTGCACATTTTTTTGTTTTCTTAGAATGATTGATCAATGATTGCTCATTCTTATTATGGGGGGGGGGGGGGAGGCCTTTGAGGACATGCCTGCGGTCGAGAACTGCATTGAGACACCCTTTTTT
>NW_022280082.1:2165766-2181221 GCF_004355925.1 Anarrhichthys ocellatus
GGGTGGTGGGGGGGGGGGGGGAGAGCGGGGAGGGGGGGGCGGGGGCGTTTTTTGTGGTAGTTGGCTGCCTGGCAAATGGTGCATCCTTTCTAAACTCTGCTGACCTTTTCCAGAAGTGGACACATGTCCAAATCAGGTGCAAATACACTGTGACTCATTCATTTGCGTGCACGTGTGTGTGTGGGTGGGTGTGTGTGTGTGTGTGTGGAACGACTGTAAAAATATAGTATCATGAACAAGATTACGTACAACTGGGCTGCATTTCATAGTGGTGCTTAATGTCGTTAAAACGCAGAGTATTTATGCTTGCTTAGCTGTGTCAGAATGTTAGTAATGACGGTTAACTAATTTATTTTAATTAAGTCTGCAAAGAGTCTATATGCACAGGTCATTTTTATGAAACACAGTATATTTTCCGAATTTCTGAAGAACAATCATAGTTTCTGTATCGAGCAAAAAAGATTTGCTATATTAATGGTTAATAAGTGGGTTTTAGTATTTTTCTTGTTTTCTTTAAATTACACACGGGTTTCAAGAGCTAACCTACACACAAGTGGAAGTGGAAGCCGTTACAATACAGGGCAGCATTAAGGTGACCATAAACACGGTCACAGAGAAATAGGTTACCTGCCCAACTCCACACACAGCAAGAGCATTTGAACAGCAAGCTTGTTCTTCTCAGTCCTTGTTGTGCCTTGTTACTTTGGGTGCTACAATCCAGCCATGGCAGCCAGGTTCACAAACAACAATGCCAATGTCTTTCTTTACTTGTTTTATGTGCCAGCACACTCACCGAGACGATGACAACACCAAACAATATTCTCTTCCCTCTCGTGTCCTGATCAAGCCAAGTTCTCGATTCTATCAGCTCACGCCTCAGTCGATGACGCCATTTAGTCTCGCCATTTCATCCAAGTTGTCATCCACAGGACTTCACTGTTTCCTATAGTTACAGTGTTACGACTAAACTTCACGGTGTGACAGAATCAAGTGGTGGGTATGGGGTGAAACCCAGTTATTGGTTCTGTCAAAGATAGAGGAGAAAAAGTAAGGCAATACTGAACATCTTCCTGTACTTGAACGTAGGATTCCTCATCTTTATTACGTTTCAGCAAGCTGAACCACAACAGCCCCCAGGTGATTCAGCAAGTTACAATTCGCAGTTCGGACTGAGCTCAAAAGCGTTAGTATTGAACTGTTTGATGGATAGTCTTAACAGATGCCAGCCACGATACTGAGCGATTTGGTCAATGATTGTTTTGTACTTTTGTCTATGCCTTTACATCTTCTTCTGTCTTGCAATGATGAATGATTTGTAGTGCCAAGACGTAAACTTTTTTGTGTCGTTTGTCCTGTGTGAAACAAATACATCCTCTCGCCAAAACAATAAAGCCTGCAGTTGGATCAAAACACGGAAGAAGTGAATGATGACAAAATGCGCAACAACAAAAAAAGAAGAAATCATTTATGTTGCATTTTCTTGCAATGGAGTGATGAAACAGGCCCGATCACCGATTCTCTTTTGAATAACCTCATTTCCTGGTTTTCCCACCACCTCCCAGCATGCCTTTAGAAGTCATTGTGAGGTGACCCTCAACATTTAAGCATGTAAGTGCTCTCGACCGCACAACAAACCCTCTGATTTCTGCATTAATGTGTAGCAGCAGGTCATTGTAGTGTTTGACTTTGTCTGAGTCTGTACCTTTGTGTCATGGCCATCTGTTTGACCGCTGGATCAGTAAGTTCAGATGGTAAAACGGTGCATTTACTTCTTTCATTTCTGTTGCTGACCTGGTGCTGAATAAATACATTTAAAAAGGTGCTACCACTGTGGACTGTGGTCCACTTTTTAGCTTTCTGATAGCATATAGCCTTCCGGGTGACTGAGAGGACCTGCGCCCCAAAAACTTGCAGTCTCAAAATGTTTAAGAGCTAGCACCTCAAATCCACACAGTTTACAGCAGAACTCAACTCTCAATGGTGCCATTTTGATTTTCCAACCTGCACAAAAAAAACAACAACAGAGATTTTCTGTTCATATTATGTTTAATATACTGGTTTCAGCATACAGTATGTTTTTGTTTTACTATGATTCAGTCTGCACTAGAATTTCTTTCTTTCTTTTGTCTGAGAGAATTAAATTAGCCGATGATAAAATGCATCTTTTTGGCAAACGCAGAGGAGCACAAATGTACTTCTGCTACTGGAATTTGGGTAAAAAAAAAAAAAAGATATATATATATATATATATATATATATATATATATATATATATATAAAACGTGATTGCTGTGTTGTAAATTCCTGTCATCTATATGTCCTTAATCTGTGTGTATCTATTTTTGTTGTTATTGTAGAATTGAATTGGTTGTAATATTTTGTTTAAAAGTGGATTTAATATTCCAATGAAACGACTATGGTTGTCATATTAATTGCTGCTGATTTCTGAAATTGTTATCAAAGGTGTTGGGAAATATTGCTTTGTTTATATTCAAACAATTTCTAGATTGTGTTAGCTTGTTGGTGTATTTCACAAATCTATCAGGATGATCCCTAGACTATATGATTTATCTGGGGTATTCCAAAAGTTGGCACAATGTCAGTAGGCAAATTGGCTACAATCTGTAGCATATATATGAAATTGTACTCGTACAACCTATGTTGTGACTGAGAACATATAAGGAATGATTTCTTTGTCGTTGTTAAATATACAATGTAAGTAAATTGTTTCATGGAATCCCCGTTCTTTAAAAAAAGCAAAACTGATGTCCTATTTTTGGGAACAATATGAGTATTACTAATAACATATGGTGCTACGGTTCTTTTTGTATGTTTTTGTTTTTAGATGAAAAGAGAAATATTATGCTGAAAATGTAATGTTAAGCCTTACTGTAGATTCATATATCAGACTGTTCATCCCAGAAGAGAAAAATAAATATAGTATTTGAAAGTGCAATATATATATCAGTGCTGTGTATTCTCATGCACGTTTCACTTTTCAACAAATGAAAGGCACGCAGTTGCAGTGTATGGCCTGCAAAGGTGTATGATGCGAGCCTATAGAGAATATGTTCTAATATAATGCTTTTACAGTAATAATGTTAGCATGTGACGAGTTCAAAGGCCTGCACACTCACACAGGTGTTTTCATTTACTTTGATTATACTTCTGCTTATTGATGTTGAGTCATGCTGGGGATTACTGTATGTGATGACACAAAGCTGATGCACTAATACAAATGATAAAGGAGAGTGAAGAAACAGACACATGACAAATCAACGTGAGAAAAGGCTAATCAGGTACATAAGTGAAAACACCTGTGTGGTTTGACTAAGGCTGCGTAGGGACTTTTAACAGGGCTGCACTAGATCAAATCATTTGGGTATTACTTATATTTAACTTACAGGGCTGTTCTAGGGTCAGTAGACGATGAGGATGAGTGTGGGGTCATCCTTTGATGGGCATATTTTGCCATATCATTCACTTTAAAATATACAGCGGATAGAGGGGTTACAAACACCTTTATATTGTACAGAAAAACAAATGATGCCCCACAAACTAAAAGACAAGGTTACTGAATAAGAAATCCTGATTCAATACATGTAGTTTATCGATAAAATTAAGAAGTCTTCTAATGAAGACCCTGACTACTTAATAAAAATAGACTGGCGCTATACCCTTCACCTGCTTTATGTAGACAGATGCATAATTAAAAAGTCTCTTGTCAGGGCAACAAACACATTTTGACTTATCTTAGCAGGAAAGCACATTTAATAACAGCTGCATTTAATTTAGCGATAGCTCAAGAGGTAGATATGGCTCACTGGGACACTTACTCAGAAAATAATCACCTATGCTTTTTCTGATGTTTTAAGTAAAATGTCAGCTGTAAAAAAAAAAAAAAAAACTACATCAGGCCAATTGTTTATAAAGTTATTAAGTGACAAACAAAAAAATGAGATTTGGGGTTTTCCTGAGGAGAACTGAGGCAACATTTCAAACTCTTCAAAAAATGATAAGTTGCCATAAAGTTGGTTTCAACTTCAAAACAAATAGATAAAAGCATTTAATAAAAGTTAGTCTAGTCTCTTATGCATTTATAGCTAAACTTATTTGTTCTGAAGTGAGCCTCTGTCATTCAACACTGCCCATAAAGTGACACTAAACTAGGCCTTAACCGCTTCGTCAAACAGCCTCTGGGGCGTTATCACTGTATAAACAGTGGCAGCTGTTTTGGTTTGTGCAAAGCAAAGCATGCTGGACCACAGTTTAACGCCCAAAATGGCGGCACGATTGAAAAGTTTTGCCTGTTTTATCCGAGTTTGTCTTCTTTACAGAGTATTTGTTTAGTTGTGTTAGCGGCACTTAAGCATACCGTTTTCACAGTGGTGGCACGCCGGGATTTGATCTAGTGATTGTCCAATAAGGGAAAAAATTAGGATGGCGTTTTGCTATCCGCTCAAATTCCGGCATCACTTTACTAATGCTAGGCTAAGCTACTCTAGGCTAACAAGCTAACTACTTTCAGATGAGTGGTGGTGAAAAGCTTCGGTAGCTCGCGTTAGTTATGTCTTGTCTCACCTGGATCTCCACCCTGGATATGAGGAAGAGGGTATTGCCATAGAAATGGAGGATGATGTGAAAAAAGTGAAAAAGGTAAGTCGAGCAATTGACACAAGCTAACGTTACTTTTCACTGCAAGTTGACAAGCTAGCAGGCTAAGTTTCCAGCAAGTCAGACTCCGGTTAGCTTAGCGGTTAGCTGGCTAAGTTAAGACAAATATCAAGTAAATATCAACGACTAGGGGGGCTCAGCAGTCACGTTAACACACTGACAGATCTAACGAGTTTTCAATGAACCGGGAGAAATGTGTAATTTACATATAGATACTAAAGAAAGGTAAGGCGCAACAGATTGAACCCAAAAGATCGAGAAAAACGTTACACGTTACGATACAACGTTACGTTACTGTCTCGGCTCAGGATTACCATGAGCTTCAGGATGATTTATGGTTCAAAGTTAGCTTAATGTCAACTTCAACACACTATATTCGCCTTGTTCGTTTTGTAGTACCGGTGTGTTCAGTTGTGGTGTGTTAGACGTAAAGTACTTTAAAGGAAAGCGTCAGCCATCGTTGTATTAGTTTGTCTTCATGGTTTATCTGTGGTAGGATTTTAAACAATGTTTTGGGTTATGAGGGATCTGTGTTCAACATCAACTGTCAAAGGCAGTGGTTATCAGTGTCAGTCATGCTGAAGGGAATCAGCACTCCTTGGTTGTACCAACCGTCCTGCTCTCTCTCACACACATACACCCACACACACTGCCTAATGATCCCGTTTGATAACAAGACAGATCTGTACGTTCAGACACACAGCTGACATTCCTTTAATCTTATGTGTCTTGGAACGGACACAAGGGACATTTCCCTTCTGTTCTTCTGGTCAGCACAGGAGGAAGCTGAAGGGCAGGACGTGACACAGACAAGCTCTCACAACCTGAGCAGTGAAGTGTCTTTAGGTCAACAATCATCATTGTGCCGCTCCATTCCATCGTTTGTTTCTTTTCATGACAAAAGGCACTAATGTTAACTTGCCATCTAATTCCACCTCCTCTTCGATGTGAAGGGAAATCTGGACGGAAATTAAGTGATATCCTAGTGTGAAGAGGGTTTGTTGTGGCAAGGAAATGTTTTTGTCAGCTATGTTAACTCACCCAATCTCTGCTCATAGTTTGATCAGGCAAACGCTTAAAACTTCCACTCCGTAATACTTTATTACTAATGATCAGTGGTCTGCTTGGGGCCACAAAATAGGAGAAAATACATTTAATCACTTGCCTAGCAGCGTTTTAGCTTTTTTTTAAATAGTGGAAAAAACTTATTTTTAGCCTTTTTAACGTCAGTAATTCATGTTTTCAGCTTTATGAAACCGGCTATAGGTTCAGCACCTACTGTTCATCTTTACTTTCAGGCATCGGTGTCAACAATGCATAATGTTCTGGTATGTGCCACTTGGTGGTGATAATGAGCAGCATTTGATGTGTTTTTGATAACCTATTCTATTATTACACAGGTTCAAGTGAAAGCTCAGGCCTCGTCATATAATATGATATTGTTACTTTCACTGTGCTAACTGATTTTGTATGAACTTCTGTAAGCTGTCAAAGGTATCTGGAGAACTTAAGGAATCTGTTATATTCAAACTCCAAGGTTTCCTGCTTTGTTCTGAAGTGTAAGAAAGTCTGAAAGTCCACCTTCCCTTGTTGTCAGCATGTCCATCACTGCACAAAGAAGACGCACATCATCCTCACTTATGTATCTTTGTAAACGGACTTTCACCAAAAAAGGCACTTGTTCCTCTCGAGGGAATTTGCTCTGGTCTCACATTTCAAAGGATACGCCATAAAATGTTAATGCACTTATCTTCACGAGCCATGCACTGTTAAATAATGCACTGGTCGTAGGTCGTGCTGTTCTATGGAGTCTGAAGTCTGATCAAATGTCAGGAACCAAAGTATGGTTACAGTGAAGGAGTCAAACACACCTTCCTGTGTCTGTGGTTCAGCGGCGATGTGTATGTAGACCTTCAGCTGCAGAGCCGAGTCGAGTCCTGGTCGATTGACGCAAGACTGCAATCGTTCCATCACAATATGATGTGAAGATCTGGAGCAGAAGTGATTCATCGCTCGCCACACGCCCTCTTTGCATGTCGTCAACAGCTGTGGAGTAGTTTTCAAAATGACACGAGATGTCACTGTTTTTGTAAGCGGTTTCAATATTTCAAAGCACGAACGCACGCGCGTGTCATCACAGGAAGTTGTGGCGAGTCCCTTTCCTGTTCTTGTGCGCCAAGTACAAGAGACATAGAAACTTCCCTTCCTTTGTGAGGGGAGTCACACCCCAAACTGCGTTTGTGTGTCTGTCACAAGTGGGCAGCTGCCACTGTATGTGTGTGAACCGGTGACTAGCCGGAGCGTAGCAGCATCAGTGGCCACGCAGGCGGCGACTCTAGCGAGAGGGTTCATGGAGAACGAGGTAGGTTTTAAAAAAAAAAGAAAAAAAGAAAAGGCTTTGAGCTAGAAACATGAAGCCGTGGACACAGTCGATCAAGGCGTTAGTTAAGCACACTTAACTGAGCTAGTGTTGACATTTTACCAGTTGATACAAGCGGTAAAGTATTATATATTTGAGGTTTTAATGTGTATTCGGGGACATTTTTAGGAAAAAAATTTCTGTCTTGATTCGAATGTTACGATGTGATTATACATCATGTTGTACACTTGACTTCCACTGCAAGTCCCATCCAGTATTGCAAAATGCTGTCTCGATGTGCACATGCTATTGTTGACATTTGAGCAACACATATTGGGTGACACGGAGGGCTGTACATCTGCTGTGTCTTACTCCTGCAGGGTCAGCAGAAATTACAAGTACGAGTGCAACTACATCATATGTTTTCGATGGATATGAGTACTCCTGTAAATATGTGTAATATGCTATTGCATAGAAACGGATAACGCCAAAGGTTTCTAATTTAGAGTGTTTGAAATGTTATATATGCACAGTTTTGTGATGTCTCTCAACTCCGCTGTCTTTGTCTTTATTCTCCAGCCTGGTATCGTGTCTCCGTTCAAGCGAGTCTTCCTGAAAGGAGAGAAGGGGAGAGACAAGAAGGCCCAGGAGAAGGCCACCGAGCGCAGGGCACTCCACACCTTCTCACTCTCTCAGCCCGACCATCGCATTGACCCTGACATCCTGCTTAACGACTATATTGAGAAGGAAGTCAAAGTGAGTGTGACTGGCAGAGAGCTACACAAAGTCCCTACCCATGCATAAAACAACTCTAAAGTAAAACATTGTGTTCTGTGTTGTCCAGTACTTGGGACAGCTGACCTCCGTTCCAGGATACTTGAACCCATCAAGTCGCACTGAAGTGTTGCAGCTCATTGACAATGCACGGGTAAGTTTCTTTAACATGGTCCATCAGTAGGTTGCGCTCTCTTTTTCTTAGTTTTTCACATAACTGACATCATTGATTATATTCCTTATATATACACATATAAGTTCTCTTTCATGCAAAGAGACTACAGTTGATAAAAGCTTTAACGCTTCTGCTTATTCGTGGTGAACTGAAGTAATAAAGTTGTCAGATATTGAGGTTTCTATCATAACAGGTAGCATTACCCACAATGCATGCCTCTGTGTTTCTCAGAAGTCCCATCAGTTGGCAGGCCAGCTGACGTCAGAGCAGGATGCAGTGGTGAGCTTGTCGGCGTACAACATAAAGCTCGTGTGGCGCGATGGAGAAGACATCATCCTGAGAGTGCCCATCCACGATGTCGCTGCCGTCTCCTACATAAGGGACGACTCTCTGCACCTTGTGGTCATCAAAACAGGTAAAAAACAAAACATTTAAAGTGTGAAAATGTGTGAATGTGTTGATTTGGCTACAATTTGAGTAATTCAATTTGACTGTGTGCCGTTTTTCAGCCCAGGAGTCGGGAGGTTCTCCTTGTCCCAGCTCGTGTCCTGACCTCAACAAGTCTCAGACCCTGAGCTCCTTATCGGAGAGCGGAGCTGTGCTCGTGGAAGTCTGCTGTTTGCTTGTGCTGGCCGTGGATAACAAGGTAACAAGAGTTTCTTTCTTAAGTTCGGTTAGGTTTCACAGGTGGAACAAAACCTTTTGATCCCAGGTGCACACCAAATTATATTACTGAGATATCCTTAATGAGTTGAGATGTTGTCTCCTAGCCACCTGCTGTGCTGTTTCTCAAAGGTTCCCTCTGGAGCGTTTCTTTCGGGGAAGAAGACGACTGCCAGCTCGTAACACTGACTGTAAACTCTTATTTGTTGTCTCTTAGGCAGCAGCGGAGGAGCTGTGTCTTCTGCTCAGCCAGGTCTTTCAGATCGTTTACACAGAATCAACCATCGACTTCTTGGACAGAGCCATTTTTGATGGAGCAACTACACCTACCAGACACCTCTCTCTTTACAGTGGTAAAGCAAATACAGACTGGCTCTCTAGAGGAAAAACAAATTTGTGTATTCTTTACTCTGTGGAGTTTTACCCTCTTCTCAAGCTACTGAATTCTCATAACTTAGGTCAGATATGAACCTTAATAGTACTTTTTTATTTCTTTTTTTCTTCAGATGATTCTTCAAGCAAAGTGGATGTTAAGGAGGCCTTTGAAGAAGAAGCCGGCACATTGTAAGTCCACAACTGAAGAGCCGTACCTCGATGATTCTATATCGGGCACAGTGATCCAGAAAGATTTTGACACACTTCTGAAAGTGTTTTACTTCTGCTCGTCACTTACGAAGGATGCGTTCTTCTCTCAGTCCGTTTCAGGCCTCTATGGAGGCAGAAGGGAACTCTCCGTCAGCATCGACCCCAGCGTCCCCTCAGACCAAGACCGCGAGCGAAGGAGAGCTCAGCACCACGGCTGCCGAGCTGCTGCAGGACTACATGACCACAGTATGATTTCTTCGTCACTTTTGAGTATTTTTTTTTCAAGCTGTATTCATTCTCGTTTTGACTTTTACTACCTTTTTCTTCCCCCTTCTAGCTGCGGACCAAACTATCATCGCAGGAGATCCAGCAGTTCGCCACCTTGCTTCACGAATACCGCAACGGGGCCTCCATTCATGAGTTCTGCATTAACCTGCGACAACTCTACGGGGACAGCAGGAAGTTCCTTCTACTTGGTACGCCCACTGTGTTTAAGAAACGATGGTCTTGTCTCCTACGTGTAAATATGGGCTTGATGCCATGACCGTATGCGTTACAATGTGCCCCCCCCCCCCCCCCGCAGGCCTGCGTCCCTTCATACCAGAGAAGGACAGCCAGCACTTTGAGAACTTCCTCGAGACCATCGGCGTGAAGGACGGCCGCGGCATCATCACGGACAGCTTCGGTCGTTACCGGCGCACCGCCAGCTCCGCCTCCGACTCCACCACCAACGGCAACGGAGCGGCGGGAGGAAGCGCCGCCTCGGACGAGGGCCAGGAGGCCTCCGAGGGGGACGAATGGGACCGCATGATCACCGACATCAGCAATGACATAGAAGCTCTCGGCTGCAGTATGGACCAGGACGGAGCGACGCCCTGACGCGGTGAATAAAGGGAGCGGTGGACTCTTAATGGCAGCCGCTCCTCGAATGAACAGTAGGCATGAGCTGAGCAGATCAGATGAAGGGGGTCCTGAGCACTGACCTAAGATTTTGGTTAATTGTATTTTCCTCTAATTATCAAGAGGACGTTCCATTTTTCCCTACGCACTCAAGGAAAACCTCAACCTATTACCACAAAAACATGAAGTCAACAAATGCACTTATGCAGATCTGTTAGGTGACAAGCAGTCAGTTGGCTATTTTTGCAACTCGGAGGGATTCACAGCTTCTGATGTCGTTTTTTTTTTTTTTTTTTTTTTTTTTGTGCTCATTTATTGGCAGTATCTGCCACGGCTGTCAGCAATGTAGCGAATATCTGTTTTGAATACCCTCAGAGACTCTGGAGGATCCACCAGAGTCCACGTTTTGGAAGGTTCAGACTGAGGCTGTGCGTGTTTGTGCTATCGTTATACTATAGGTCACTCGGCTTCATCCACCAGGAGGACTTTGCTTATTTTCATTTATTTCACATTCTGTTGAGAGTGTAACATTTAGCTATATTTTGTTTTTCCAATGAGATTTGTGTACCACTTTGTTTTACACTATCCTTTGTTTACTCATTTTGATATATATATATTTTTGCCTTATTCAAACTGTCCAAGGAAATGCTGTAAAAACAAAACTTCTCTCTCAGTTAAAGCGACTGAATGGGGGACTGTATTTGACAAAGCCATTTAGGCTGAAGTACATCTGTTTTTGTTCTCATGCAGGTCATCTTGTCTTGTGACATTACATGTATCTGTCATTGTGCCTTTACACTGCAGTACTGCTGCCAACTGTCTGTCACCCACAGACGGGTAATTATGAACTGTAACTACAGTTGTTGAGCAAATCATGGTTATTAAATAACGGCTACTTTACGATCTGTTTTTGTTGATTGTTATCCTTCACACCCGTCTGCAGCGTTATGAGCAGTTTTTAAATGAGACTGGCCTCCTCGTCCGATTTGACTTTCGTACAGCGAAACTGTCACTTCACAAGGGGTGAAAGTTTGATCTGGTTATTATCCTCTCTGGCTGATCATTTGCTTGGATGCACTTAAGCTGCTGTGGAACTTCAGTCTGAGTTACATCAAAGCAATCATGCCAGATGTTTCCCCTCAAAGTTGGCGATTAGTTTTGTAAGTCTTGAGCGACGAGAAATTGGCGGGACAGTTTTGAGTTGAGCACATTCCAGACTTTCACAGATCTACCGTTAGGAGTTTCCTCAGGAAGTTTTAAAAGTACAGGACTGGAATAGGTTGTCTCGTGTTTATTGTGAGACTGGAGCACAGACAGGAACACTACACCTCGGGTTCAAATGGCCACTCTGGCTTGAGACACCGTCTGCCTCGAATAGAAGGATGAGATCATCACGAAGCCGATGATCTCACCGAGAAAAGACGGAGTCTTTCTCGTGACACAAGCGGACTGTTTGTGGTTGATTCACGGCCGCGTTGCGTCATTGTTGTGGAGCAGAGGGAGAGTAAATGATTGTTTTTGACATGGTCTCGCTGTAATTGGACCGTGTCTGCTTTCTCACAGCGCTTGGTGAACTCCTAATTGGGTCTCCTGTAAATTCTCTTAATTCAGTTTTAGCAGGATGACTCCTCTCGGTGCCTCGATTGCAACATGTAATTATTAAATAGATCAGTCGGTCTAATTAAGGCATTAAAAGATCCCATGCTGCTTTATAAAGACGTCGCCAATTATCTTTACGACTTCAGCCCCTGTAGTGCCTCCCATCACGTTGCATGGTCGTGACTCATGAATAAGAGTCAGAGAGGTGTTCATTTACTTGTTTCATCGAGAAGATCATGATTGCCATGAAAGCTATCTGAGAAACACAGAGGCATGCATTGTGGGTAATGCTACCTGTTGGGATAGAAATTTTGAATATCTGACAACTTTAATATTCCAGTTTACCACGAATAAGCATAAAATGTAGAAGTCTGACTACCCTGGGTGGGCAAAATGGTTGTTTGAGATGGTGATCGACACACAAAGTCAACTGTAAATATCCGTTAAAATAGTATTTAATGCAATTTTAAACTAATTCAAAAAATATATAGATTCAAATTTATACAAAAAAGGCAACCCTTGATTCACATTCAAGGCCCACTAGCCAAATCTCACACAGAGTACGAAGCCTAAGCCAAAATGAAAAGGAAACTGCGAGCAAGGAGCTTTTCCCCCAAATTAATATCCAACATGGAAAGCTGTGGTCTACCTGCTATTTTTAGCTTAAGGACATGTTTAATACGTGTCCAGGAGCCGGTCCAAGTGTTCCCCTGACCTTTTATACATCTTTCTTCAACAGCCGACACAGTCGGAATCAGTGTCTCGACACTCCGGGGGTTTAATTGTGTGGTCAAATTTAAGCCTCTGCAAAATGTCTGATGTGCTGGTCTCAAAATGTCTCGTCCTTACAGCAAATCCTCGCTGTAATGGAACGCACCGAGACACTCCTACACAAAGGCTCGGCGTGAAGACGCCGTCTGGGATTCTCGCCATGTCTCACCCTGCGGTTCACCTTGGTGAGGCTGCTGCCAGTCAATCATGGCTGTGTCTGCAGCTCAGTCCGTGGTGAGAACAGCATCTCTCTGGTGTTGCATCTGTTATGTTCCTGGAACAGGATGACTGCTACATTCTTGTGAACATCAGAAAAACGGCTCTTGTCAGACAAAAGGTAGCAATAGACTGCATCATTCTTTAAGATACATTGTTTTTGCCCAAATCATCCTAAACCAAACTTCTGCATCAGGACGCCGGCCTCTGCAGTGTGTGGTATTCATGCTTCAGCAGCAGAGATGGCGTCTGATTTGTACGCCTTTCAATTTATTTTGTCATGCAAATGAGATCGTTTAGGCATGAAATTATGAAAACGGCAGACTCCAGGGACAGCTGTTATGCAGAACTGGAATCTAAACGAGCACAAGCGACTGGAACAAACTTTCTTTGATTTAAAAAAAAATTGTTGCACAATGTTTATCACATTATTTTCATTTTAATGCACTTAGTGTACATTTGCTTTCAGCAGTGAAGCCCACATAGAGCTGGAGCTCATGCATGAAAATCTCCACTTCAGGCCCTCCAGATGGAGAGAGACGCAGTGTTACACTGACTGTCACATGCGAAAAACACATGACCCCCCCTTGCTCATGTCTTCACCCCCCCCAACCTGTGGGGGCCCCAGTCATCCCCAAATTTTTACACAAGGCCTAATGCAGCGTGCACAGATGACGGCTATTTGCAGAACAAAGGAATTGGGAACAATGACAGAGAATGAGAAAAATGCGAGGCTCGTGAGGAAATGGTGTGCGATACCCAATTTGTTCCATTTTCCAAAGCTTATAGGAATATTTTGACATGTTGGGTAATCGCATCCACATCTTCTTAATTGCACATGACTCATCTGCTGGCTCCTCCCATGGTTCAGTGAGCCCTTTAATACAGTGTTCTAATGAAAGACTTACCACGAGGAAACATAGGTGAGATTTTTGTTCTGCCAATTAAAGAATGAAAAAGTAAAGCATACATCTTCAATTGATTTTTTTATTTATTTCCAGTACATTTGTGTAATCATACTAGCACTAACAATGGCCCATTTAAGGTATTATATTTGACCAAACCAGCATTAAGGTATGTTCCAGTCTATTATGGGCTCAGTAACACAAGATCATGTTGACATACTAGTTGTTTTCTTGCCAGGTGGCATTGTGGCTCACTGTTCATGGGACACTGCTGAGACAAAGGCTTGACGATTATGTTGAAGCAGTCTGAGTTGTGTAGACACAGTATTAACCTTGTAATTTCAGTGGTTGTTATAAGAGGCAATCAACTTTATCGGTACCACTGTTGTGGAAAACAAATTGGATGGTGAGGCAGTGAGTTTAAAGCTGTGGTTTTGTTCAGATTGTATTAAATCTGGGCCACAACCCTGAAACTCAGTTTCTTGTTGCACGGTCTGTGCATTAGGACTATAGGTCACTTAACTTTCATATGCTCACATTTCAAATTGCAGACCCCCACAAAGAAAATGAGAGGAGAGGTTGCCTCCAATGTTAGATCTCATAACAAGATCCACATAGTCGTGTAATTTCATGTTTAGCCATGAACTAAACTTTCAGACAAACAATGCCATCTCAAACAGCCACTTCCTGGCTGGAACTCAACAATTAGGGCATCAAAAGGGCAGAGCTCTGGCCAAGAGCTAAATACATCTTTTACTTTTAAGGAGTGGACTTCAGCAAATTACTGGAAACCATTGTGAGGTCACCAACTAGTCCATTATGACAATAGCGACAAAGAATAACTAATTTTCATACAAAAAAAACAATACTACTCGCTAACACAAATATGCACTTAGTGTACAATTTGTATCAACATTAAGGCTTCTTTTGAAAAGCACAACACATTTAGATTATGGTGCAGTACGTGGAAAGAAAAATATTCTTTCCACACTGAAAACATCGTACAGAGAGAATACCACAGAAACCTCGAAAGCCCCAGAAAACAACCAAAGTATATGGAAATATACTATATAGGGTAACTGGTGACAGTATAACTGATAAGGGTTAAAAGAAAGTGGACAGGAATAAGCTTGAGATGCTTCACTGTAGTTTAAAAACAGCAAGTATACTGTTTCAAGTCATGATGGCCTAAAGGTCTAAAATCTGCTGTGGTTTTCTGTATATAGCTGCCAAAGCCATGTATAGTCTAGAGGAAAACACACAGTATATGTACCTACTGCACTCGTTCTAAATAATACACATTACCTAAATCTCTCTCTTTGATTATAGGGACTGTAAAAACAGACGTTACATCTAAGTTCATCCTCACTACATCGTGGTCAAGAGGATTTCACCACAATCTCACAAACGGCCAGGATTGCCATGTTGCACTGGACCAAGGATAGTATTAGACAGGCTGCTCTGTTGTTTGTTTTTTTTGGGGGGGGGGATTTTCTTCCTGAATGCCATAAACTGCCACTAGCAGAGGGAGAAACGTCGGGAGTTAATGTTCATCTTGGTGACGCCGATGAGTCTCAGCGGGGCCGAGAGGCCGAGGCCCGGCGTGACCGGGCATTCGCACAGCAGGTCGGACAGCTCGTCCCGCTCCTCGAGGCCAAAGGTGGCGTCGTTGAGCATCCGGCGATGCAGGTGGCACGTCTGCTCGATCTTCAGCTTGTTGATGTCGTTGCGGAGCCGCATGAGCTGCCTCGCCAGCTGCTGGTCCTGCAAGCGCATGTCAGTCTGACGGAGAGAGAGAGAGAGAGAGAGAGAGAGAGAGAGAGAGAGAGAGAGA
>NW_022280082.1:2181231-2202751 GCF_004355925.1 Anarrhichthys ocellatus
GAGAGAGAGAGAGAGAGAGAGAGAGAGAGAGAGAGAGAGAGAGAGATGGAAAACAGCTCAAACTAATTGCTGATTAATTCACCACTAGAATTTTTATGTTTATAATATAATGTTTTAGTCCAGTGAAAATACCAAAAAATTACATTTAAGACATCTGACAACTTGATGGAAAAACTCCAAACACGAGGTGTGTGGCTTTACAGGAGGGTGGTAATTAGCCTTCGGACAGAGCCAGGCTAGCTGTTACCCCTTGCTTCTAGGCTTTATGCTAAGCTAAGCTAATCGTGTCCTGGCTGAAGCTGAATATTGACTGCACAGACATGAGAATGGGATTGAGTTTCTCATCTAACCTTCGGCAAGAATGTGAATAAGTGTACTTCCCAAAACTATTGTGTGATTCCAACAACAACGTACGCGTAGTTCACATGATCTAGATTCACTGGAGGGCCACGCATTCAGTCCTTATTGTGTAACAAAATCTAAAAAGAAAGCTCACAGTGGGACATCCACAAACACGTTTCTCTTCATAAGCTCTCTCAATTGTATCGCCATCGTGTCCTCTTGTCTTTGTGCAAAACGTTCGTGGCCACATACTGTGCGAGTAGGATTATTCTGCCGCTGACTGTGCATCTCCCTCGGGCCAAGCCTATGAACCGCGGGTGAATGTGCAGAGTAAAAATGATAACACTTGCAGAAACTGTGAGTAACAAATGTCAGATGCTATTGCCTGAGTGTCCCCAATCAATCTCACTCACTAATGTGACTGGGATTCTTCTGCCCACTAATTGGACATTGTGCCCGTTGTTGGAGTCTAATTAGCTAAGTAGCAGGAAGTTATTTCTATTCTATTCTCAAAATTATAACGCTCTTCAAATTAAAAATGTGAATGAAAGTGTGTATTTGAAACTCAAGTATTAAGTTATTTTTTTTTTTTTTTAGAGATGCCAAATTTATAGCAAACTGCTCCATATTCCAAAGAAAGATGATATATTTGTGCAAATAATTTGAGTAATGTCTCACCAGTTCTCTCCTCAGCCAACTGAGAGCTTCATCAATGTTCTCAAATCCTTTCAGAACACCTGACTTGCACTGAATCACATCAGACTTCATGACAGTCTCTGTGGGGCTGACTACGTTCCCCTCAGGCTCCACTTGGATCGGGGATTTTACACTACTTGATTCCCCGAAGCTTTCCGCCTCAAGGCGGGCTTTCCACTCCAGGTAGGAAGGCCTCCTGGTTTCCAGTCTCAGCTTCTCTGTCAACGCCTTCAAGTTCATGAGATGGTCGTCTGTAGGCAAATCCACGTCTCCCCCACATTCTGCTCCCGCCGGGACTGCGTTCTTCTCCACAATAATCTGAGGAGCCGAGGGAGTAGCCATCACTAATCTGATAAATAAAAAAAGCTGTGTCAAAATAAAAATAGATAACGATATCTGCTTTTCATTGGTGGCCTCTTTCGTTGTGACAAATGACCATTGTTGTAGGTTTTACTGTCAGGAAAGTCAATCTTTAGAAGTGCCTTGTTTCTCCTTTGGTGCTTTGAAGGCCGAGCATCTTTAGATCTGCAGAGGAGAGAAGAAGCACGCTGTGAAACATTTGCTGACTCCACCACTAACCACATCCAACCGACAGAGAGACAAAACGAATGTGACATTTGACATGCAAGACTGCACCTCAGCTGTGGCCAGACAGGTTCCGTTATATGACTGGCTAGACTATATATCTCAGACAGATTGATGAGCGTTCTTACCCTCTGGAAAGATCGAGCATTTTGGCTTCTAACATATCAAATAATTCTCAGCACACTGCGGGAACGTACATCCAGGATTTTTGTTTGACAGGAACAAATTGTTTCCCTAGCAACGACACAGGCACTGGATATGAGTCAGCCCTTTAACACCTCCTATCCTCAGGGCTTTATTGCCTTAAACAACCTGTGACAGACAACTGGCAGTACGGCACAACGGCTGACAGTCTTGCTCTTTTCCAGCAATCCTTCTATTGACAGCTATAAACCTATGCAACAAATACATGTTTCAAAAACTACAGATCCTGAACATTGTGGGCATATTTAACTCTTCATGAGACATGGGTAGGGTCAGTTGCTGTAAAGTAAGGCTTTATTTAGGCACAGCATGTGCTTTTGACTGAATGCTAACATCAACATGCTAACAATGACAATGCTAAACATGGTCACCATCTTAGTTTATTTTGTTAGCATGCTAACATTTGCTATTTAGCGGAAACAATAGTTCTGCAGGTATTTGTCCATAAACCAAAGTTGTTATTTCAAGATACGTAACCAGAAATCTAAATTTCACACTTTTCATCTAAAATGATTTAGATATATCCATCCAATAGTTAACATATTTTAGTCTGGACCAAAGTGGTGGACCCGCCATCCATAAAAGCCATCCACCGTCGCAAAAAATGTATATATAACATAATATTTTTAAAGGAACCTGGATTTCTATCATGCTATACATCCACACACAATTACATCTAGCTACACCTCAAAATATGGCATCCAAATATCTCTTTTTAAGTATCTTCTTATCTGGCCAGTTTAGAAACACTGGAGTGATTCTGGAGGCCCAAAGGAAAGACTAACTCAGGACATTAAGCCACAAAGGAAATCTTAAATGTGGCCTCTTAAAGGATTAAGCAAACACACACTCATAACAGCAGCAGCAAAAGCAGACTTTCTGCCCAGTGTCCTCCTTTCTACAAAGTCTCCAAGCACTCAGTAAGTGGTTAGTGCTCAGTTATTCCATAATGGGCACAGCAGACCAGCAGTGAAGTCATTGCCCTTGTATCTAATGATAGGCTTGTAAAATAGACCTCTGACTGTGAAGAGTAGCTGCTGTAATGCATGAAGGCCACGGGAATGGATCTTCTCCTTATTCTGGAATCTGTGTGTGTCTCTGGAGACCACAATGTTACAGGGGACCAATAGAGGAGGAGGAAAATAAACCCATGCCACGTGCAGGAGTTTGTTAGGACCCTGTATGTACAGTAAGGAATTGATTCAAATTGTGAAAAGAAACTGCAGAGCCAAGAGGTTTAGAAAGAGGGGGGAGGAAACGTGTGTGTAAGCATATTAGCTTATATATTGAGCTGTGATCACAATCATAAAGACATAAAGGGTTTAGCAAAAAACCCAAACCAGCCTCTTGTTGGCTGCTCGATCATTTAAGAGGCACTTTTGGGGAACACGGCCACTTTTGAATAGTCCAGCTGAAAGATATTTGTCTTAAGGAAGCCAAAATATACATCCTGAATATCAAACGGAGTCTTGCGCATATACAAACAAGGACAAATCTTGGTGGAAAAAAGCATTTATCGCCATTATCCAAATGACTCAACTGGCAACCAACCCACCCAGCATTACCCGTACATTCCTCTGGTTTTGAGGCGGCAGAATATGATGGCTCAGCAACATGCATGTTGCAGCGTTACCGCACCAATAAAAATGTATTTTGTGGTGTTGTTATGGGATGCCAAAACCTGGTCAGGCTGAAGAACTTCAGGAGTCTGGCTCTCTCATCGGGCACATGTCTGCAAAGGGCAGAGTAACTAATCAGGCTTTAGTGTGCATCTCATATAAAGGTGTTAACTTTCCATCAGTGCTGGTATACATGAGAATGTGAGCATTATCCATATGGATCAACAGGATTACAGCAGGTGACTCAAAGTCAATTTAAATAAGAGATTAATAAACTTTTTTTTAAAGTTATGGATACTGTGTTCTTTGTTACCATCACACATGATTCCTTCTGCCATTATTACAATAACCTGAAGTTAAACAGCTCTTATTACTATAATGCAACCTGAAACTTCGCATGCCTGCATAGCTTTATGGAATGGCATTTTTTTCTCTTTAATATATTGTTATGGGCAAAAAAACATCAACATTACAGTATATCTGCTTTCTCTCGAGTCCTGACATTAACATAAAACTTGAATATTTTATTCCTTCCCGAGCCCATCAAGGAGTGACGTCGGAATATAAAGTCGTGGTCAACTTGACTAATTATTCTCATTTTGTTCATGCAAGTCAGGTTTTTTTTCAGTAAAAGGCAACATGTAGCAACTTGTCATTGTTTTCCTCATTATATATAGCCTTGCATCATTCCTGTAAACAAATTATACAATGCTATGGCTACAGTATAATACCAAGTAATTTACTCGTTCGCATTGTTTTTCACGTGGACACTCATTTTAACCTCGTTTTGCTTTTCTGACACCGTGCTGCAGGGTGAGACACCACCGGCATCCTCTTAAAATACGGTAATTCTAACTGCGTGTGGCTCGTTTACCTTGTAAGAATCCTCCTGCTGCGGTCCAACTTGCAGTTTAAGCAGCGACATCAGCGCAGACCATCTCGAGCCCCCTCTCTCTCTCTCTCATCCCTAGCAGCTCCACGGTCCACTTGTTTTTGAGCAGAGAGCTGCCGGAGGGAGGGGCGGGAGGGTTCTGGTGTCTTGGAGACGTCCTAGGAATCCCTATCAGACTTCCCGCCGCATTAACACTGTAATGTGTTCTTTTCTGTGTTCCGTATTCTGCGTTCTGTTACGCAAGTGCGCCACAGTTCTGATGACAGCACAACAGCTTCACTCTTACTTTCATTTATTTTAATTCAATGAAATACAACAAATACAGTTTTTGTAACAATGCAATTAGTACAAAATGTGAAAAAAAGTCGATACATAAATACAGACCGATTAACATCAAAGTCGTCATCTGTTACACGTGAGTTAGTAAAACACATTTTGCCAGAATAAATACAAAGAGCTCTTCAAAAACGTGTCAAAATGTACATGTGATATTATTCCTTTCTATTAAGTATCAATTTTACAGCTTATACCAATGCAGTGTGTGCGCCACATTAAGAGTTGTACGTCGTAATGTACGTCTATAAGAACTTAAATAAATAAAGAGCATTTCTTCTGTCCACATCAGTATAGCTTGTCGCTTCTACTACAGCAACAGGTGATTTGTATTAGTGCTGATTGCTTGCTGGAGCGTAGCGCTGCCATCACATAAGTAATATCAGGGCAGGGGACAAGGGCCCCCAACTGGAAATATATCTACATTTACTGTTTTACAATATCTTCAAGTCAGGTAAATCAAATAGAAACTTGTTTTCTCTCTTAAAACACAATATTGAATTGATTGATTCAATATGACAACTGCACTAACTGTCATTGAGCTTCTATTAATTATCAATCATTCGATTATAGGAAATAAAAAATGTTCTATGGGGTCAATGACATCTTCCTTTTAATGGGAGAGTTTATCAGTATTAATATAAAATTGGTAGAATTGTAAAAAACAGCATTGTATGATATCATATAGTTAGTCAGACATCGAGGAGGCAGTCTAAACATGACTGTCATATTGCTTACTGGTAAACTCTTATGGCATGGACTCTAACATAACTCAAAAATGACTGCACAATCAAATGTGTCCAAATAAAGATACACAGGGAATTGTAGGATCCCACACCAAAAAAAAAACAATAACAGCAACTATTACAACAGAATATGGCAAAGCGCCAACATGTGAAACGCAAAGAAAGGTGATTTGCAGCCCAAAGTCTGTCATTGTGAGTCTACTGCCTGTGTTTTGGTTTGTGTTTGTTTAAAGAACAATTATTCTAGCTGCAGAGATTCTGTATGCTGTAAACCAGAAAAAGCCATCGTCTCCACAGTAAGTACAAGTGCAAACAGCGTTAAAATAGAACAAAGGGTCAACAATCCTATATTAGCAATTTATACACCTGAATGCTTGACGATCACTTCAAATCTACATGAAACATTATAAACGAGTTAAATGACTTATCCGGTATTTTAGAAACGTATTTACTTCTCTGCTTGGTTCTGTTGATAGTGTTGACATTTGTATTGGGAAATCAGTAGTGTTCAGACTTTAATTTACTGACCCTGTTCATCATTCAATCTCTTTTATTTCATAAAGTAAGTTCCTCTATGTCATCATCGAATGAGGCGATGGCACGAATTGTAGGCCTGCTCTCTGTGACGTGAAGGGTGTTGAGGGAGGATGCTGGAGGAGTGGAAGACCCCGAGTTGAAGCTGAGCAGTCCTTCCCGTCTTGATCGCACTCCATTGGTAGTCGGAGGACTGTTGAGCACCTCCATTTGATTGGAGGTGCTCCCACTGTCACCCACGGGTGTTGCCAGGGCACCAAATAGCTGCTGCATGAGGCTGGACTTCCTCTCCTTCCCCGCTCCTCTTTCCGTCTCCTTCTCTGTCTCTGTCTCCACCCCTCTGAGACTAAACACACCTATTGCCTCCAATGCAGAGTCCCTGTCCTCTTTGGGCGGAGGCGGGGGGAAGCCGGAGGAGCCGCGAGAGGCTGAATGTCCGAAAGAAGGCGCGTAGCTTCCGAATGCCAAGTCGTCCCCGGAGATTTGTGTCCGCGGAGCTCTCTTCCCCGTCCCTGTTGTGGCAGCTCTACCATGCGTGCCTGATCTTCTCCTTCCGCCTTCACCGCTCAAACTGGCTGACTCCTCTGATTCTGCGAGGTTAAAAATGGAAGAGGTGTGGTTCCTCTGCTCAGGAAGACGAGGAGAAGAATGGTTACTGGGAGCCTTATTGAACTCAGAAGGACTAGACTCAGCAAACATGGTGTCCTGGCCTCCGTGTTCTTGGCGGTCTATTTCACGCATCTTAGCCAGCAGCTGTTCTTTTTTGCGACGTGCTTCTTCTGCTGCTTGCTGATTGGACATAGTCCCCTGGTTCCACCTCTCCACCTCTTCCTGGACATGGCCGCGCTTCCTGTTGTCCTCTTCCTCCTGGTTCAACAGGGAACTTCCTGTCGTCCTCCTACTGTCGTCTTGCTCTTTTTTTTTTCTCCCCGCCTGTGGACATAAAACAAATCTATTAGCACATTACTGCTTTCTCGTACTTGTTGTACACACACTGTTTAATGATCTTACCATCTCCTGGTGTCTTTGCCTTCTCATCGAGCACATTGAGCTCCTGGTGGAGTTGCCGCCTCTCCTCTTTATCCTGCTCTTTCTTCAACATCCCCTTCTGCTTGTCCCCTTCTCTTTCTCCGTCTCTCCTCTTCTGCTTTTCCAACTTTTGATGTCTGTCTTCCGTCTCTGCCCGTCTGTCCCCTCTGTCATACTCCTGCGGACGTAAATTGATAAGGGAGAGACATAAGAGGGGAATGACGGACAAATAACAGCGACAGGGGAAGAAGAGCGGACGTTTGGGGTGAAGTGGAGTGACTCTACCTTGAGAGATATGTATTCATCAGGTGCCTGTTCACTGCACTCATTGGCATCAGTCATGGCGGGGGGAGGTGTAGGGAAATCAGAACTAGACGCTCTGTCTTTGGTGTGAACGGCCTTGGTGCTGCTCCTGCTCGGGACTATGTGTGGGGGGGGAAAGCAGATTGTATATCAGATAAAATTTTTGCTATCCCAATTTTTTCCCCCCCAATAAACCGACAGTCAGGCCTTACTTTTCCGCTTTGCGCCACTGTCGACATCTTTTCTCAGTGCTGGCTTCATCATGCGATTGGCATAAATGTTCTTAGCATCTAGTTCTCTCTCCTTCTCCTGATAAGAAAAGGATACAACAAAGTGAACATTTCATACAATGCTGCTTTTCATACACAATCATAAAGATAGTTTGTCTCAGCTGGTATTCTGAGGTATATTTTTGTTATACATGGACCTTGAGTTTATTGTTCAGTCGTTCCAGCTCCTCCTGCAGAGTCCTGATCTCCTCCTGGGCACTGATCGTCTTCTTCCTCTCTGCAGCCAGCTGCCTCTGGTAACTGCTGTTGCTCAGCTCCATGCTACGCTCCAGCTCCTTCAAACACACACAGGTAAACAAATACACTTTCCAGCTACCGCGTGACAAAAAGGAACTAAATGATCTTGAGATAAAAAAATCCAAAAAGGTACAGATTTTGCCATAAATGATTTATGTTTTATTTAATAGATGCAAGCGATTGTTTATCTAGCTTTAGTATAAATAAATGTACCTTAATCTTGTGTTCTGCCTCTTGGGCCCGTGTCTTCTCTTCATCTAGCCTGCGGCTCAGCTCGTCTCTGGCTCCTAGATCTCGCTGGTCGACCAGCTTCTTCAGCCGCGCGATCGTCGCCTGACTCCTTTGCAGCTGCTCCTCGCTGTCCTTCATCCGGCGCTCGGCTGCCCGCTCCCGCTCCTGAGCGCGCCGGAGCCGCTCGCGCAGCACCTGGGTCTCGTTGGTGTGGCGCGACAGTAGCTGGGATATCTCGCTTTCTGTGTCGTCGTAGCGCTGCAGGGCTTTCTCTTGACGCACCTGAAGCTGCAGCACGCAAAAGAGACACTATTACATTTTTTAGGATGCCACAGGAGTTCAAGATAATGGTGAAGAACTTTACGGTAAAAGATTATGTGATTGGTTTTTCTGCAAAGATGTGTGTTAATGTCTTCCTATCAGTATTGGCCACTAAAATCTGATGCTTAATTAGGATTTTCCACCTTTCTTACGTCTCAACCCAAACTTAACTAGAAGGGTGGATCTACCTGTCTGAGAACTCGATTTTCCTTCTGCAGCTCCTCGGTGCGCTGTTGCAGCTCAGCAAGGGAGTTACGCAATTCATTGATCTTTAGCAGGCGGGCTGAAAGCATCCTCTTGGTCACCAGGTCCAGGTCTTTCGGGGGCGTGGACTCCTTGCTTTGTGAACGCACTCCCCTGCGATGCTGCTGGGTCAGAGGCTGGCCACCTGGACGCTGTGGGCGCGACACACCCCGGCGCCCCAAGCCACCTGCACGGTAGAGAAACACACAACATGTAGAACATATTAAACGGTAGAGGCTTAAGACAAAAATCTGTATCAAACTATGTCTGTGTTGTTAAGAGCTATGGAACTTCATTACGAACAATTAAAGTAAAAAAAGTGCCTTCATGAAAGAGGATTTTTGTCCTGCAGAAAACCACCATGTGTAAAAGTCTGCCTAACACTGCCACCACCTGGACAGTAAATACAACGGCCTTGCTTTATATACCTGTCTTGTAGAAGGGGCTGTTGGAAATCCTCTTTGATCGCACCCCTCTTTGAGGGGTAAGGGATGGAGTCCGGGACTGGGAGTATGGTGAGATTGAGCGGCCCGAAGGAGTCTCGTTCTCATAGTCCTCCGAGTAAAATGATCCGGTACTTCTCCGTCCCTCTCCATCTGATATCTGGTCCCGATCTGGATCTGAAGGCCAGGTTCTGGTTTTCGATCTGCTCTCGACACAGACTTCTTTTTCACCGTCACCCCGGATCTTGTCCCGGATGATGTTTTTGTGCTTTTGGAAGGACGATGCTCGGGAATCTTTCTTTGTGCTCCGGAGTGACTGGCGACTTTGATCAACATCCCGGTTGTCTTCGTACGGATCAGTTACGTTTTCAGATTCCATGATGTCACTTTGAGAAGAAATGCTGTGTTGAATTTGAAGACAAAAATTCAGAAAGAAATGTATCAAACTTACAGTAAAAGTCTCCTGATGTCAACATTTGTATTGTGCTACCAGATGAAAAATCTCGGGGCCAACTGGTTTCTCTGAGGTTTTCTGTTCTGTGTGTCTTGGTCACTAAGCGACAACACACATGAGGTGGAAATTTCCATGCGGCTGAATGATGATATGGAAATTTCCATGCGGCTGAATGATGTATGATATCACTACTCAACACCAGTGCTGCTACATACCAATTAGTAGCCTGCCCCCATCTGCCCTGGTGACTTATTAAACATACAGTGTATTATTTCTGAGTGCAATAAGATGCATGCGCACATACCTGGTCAAAGAACACAGAAAAAGAAGAGGAAAAAAAAGTGTTCAGGTGTTCTCACCTGATATTTTAATTATGTAGTAGTGTTGCATGTTATATTCATGTTGTACACATACAGTATATATATTATGTATTCTTGAATATTTTGCCATACATATACTGTATCAAATGTAGAATTCTTGACAATATTTTGTGAGTAACTGTATTTGTATTTATTTTTATTGGAATACGCCTGGATGTACAGTAGTATAAACATCAGTATCTTTACACTCACCACATAGGTTACATTATCCCCATCATCTCTGTTGGCACCATCGTCCACATCTTCTGCTTTATCGTATGTCTTACTGTCTCCTGATAACGCAATAAACGAGAAAACGTATGCAGTCAAGTCACAAGCTCTCAAATGAAACAAATATACAATCAGAAGCGTGTTCTCAAATACTTACTATAGCGATACTACTAGAGTCCCCCTCTCCGTGACTCTTGACAGATTGGATTAAAGTAGACCGTCTGCTGTTGACAGTCGCATTGTCGTGACACTGCCTGCCACTTAAAAGCTACAATGTGGCTAACTAGTAAGTTATGTGAGGCCAACCACACACCTCAGTGGGCTTTATATTCACATGCAACATTATCAAATAGACATGAATAAAAGAGACGAGTAGGTGAGGTTTCAAACAGCATGTCAGCGCACTGGCGTTAGTTAAAGTGGACGGACTTGTTGACGATAGCTTATTATGCTAGCATAGCAACAAAACAAACTAGCTTCCCTCAACAGGTGGAATGTGTTTTAATGTTACTGCTCTGTGTCTGCTGGCACCAACCTGTCCGTTGTGCGCGTTTATCATTTTAAATCGTCCTGCCTTTCTCTGGTTTACGTTTAAAGTATGTCGCAATTAACTCGATAGGCTAATGTTAGCAACATAACGACTCAACTAGTTAGCTGCTATCACGCTAACGCTAGCATGAAGTTAAGCTAATTTAGCTATACCGTTAGCTAAAAGAAGGCATAGACGTTCGCCTTTTAGGAAACAGCCATGACTATCTTTTAAAAAATTCGCTGCCCTGTTATTATTCACAGTAAAACAGGAATAAGTCGTAATCCTGACTGTCAGAAGCATTCAGATACGATTATTTTGTGGTTCACGACAAGCCTGGTGGTTTGCTCCAGTCCTACCGCTGACGCCGTACCATGGCAACCACAGCACTCCGTGCAGGTGCAGTACCCCTTTAATACCAGGGTGGCGCTGTGGTGCACGCTGTGATATAAATATAGCTATCTGTTTATTCTAGCATTGTGTTAATTAAGGAGAACGTTGGAATAACATACCTACCAACGCATATTATGTGCTTAGTCCTTGTGTCATAAAGCACTGTTATCTAGCCAACTGATAGGACATGGTTTCTTACTCTTGTTGTGCAATGCATATTTAAATTGTGTTTTTAGGATGTGTGCATACACAATGTCTGTCACTTCAGCAGCATTTGCTTGGCGTTTGAGATATATGTCATGCCGTATATGCTACCTAACTATGACACCAAAGTCTAAAATTGTATTCACAGCTGTTGTTAATGTCTTCATGCTGTGCCATGCATATTGTGCCTGTTTTAAAAACAAATTATCTGTGTATATACAAAGTCTGTCAGTTATTTTATTGGCTGCAATATGTATTGTAAGATACAAGCACATGAGAGGGCAAGTGCAGCTTGATCTGGATCCACACCACAAACTGACAGAGCACATACTTATTAAATTCACCCAATTTGAATGAAATTTGATATGCTGCTAAGTGACAAACGGTGGTGTCAAGTTGCCAGGTTTAACCACAGTCAAGCAGAAGTAAAAATGTTTTTTACTTTCGAAAGAAACGTGATTTTTTTTTAAATAATAATGCATTGTGCTTGTTTAGGGAAAACAAATCTGGGTTATTCACTTAAAAGCACATGCAGACTTTGAATGATGTCATTTAGACCTCATATTTGGTCCATACTATACAAATTTAATAAAATTATTATGGATGAGCTGTGCAATATTGTGTACAATCACTTTTGTTCTTGTCTACGGGAACTGTTTTTATTTTATTTTGAAGACTATGACCGGAAGTCCAGTGTTTTCTGTGATGTCTGCGTTGCATCTATGCAGTGAGAGTCCTTGAGCGCCTCAGCCTGCAGACGCGCATGCTGTGTTATTTATCATGGCTCAGTTTAAATACTGGAGACGCGTGTCTTCTCCCTTCTAAAACACAGTCGGTAGTTGAACTTCATCTTTTGTGTGTGGCAATAATCACTGCCTGTTGCCACCCACTAGTTTGTTTGTCGACTCGTAGTATTTAGGATTAAAATGGTCATCAAGGTTTACATCGCCTCCTCAACCGGCTCGCGAGCGGTGAGTGTTTTGCAAATGTGTTTTCAAGCCTGTTGACAGTTGTATACGAGGTATGCAGGCATATCAAAAAGGCATGTGGAAATATTTCTGCTCGCCCAAGAGTGTTGGAGATATTGACAATATCTGTGAGTGTGCCTGTGTGTGATTTAAGTATGTTCACAATCAGTGAGAGTAATCAGCATCATTCAGACAGGAAGAAAGATTGTTCACTAAGTAATACGCACATTTTTAATTTCCAGTGTTGATTTATTTTGTGTTCTAGGAAATGCATACGTCAATTCAGCCTGTTGCATTTTTGTTAGATGCATTTTCAACAAATAGTTTATATTTTTCACTGTATTAGGCCTTCATATAGAAGCGTAATGAATAACAACATATTATAAAACGTCTCCCTCCAGAACAAAGTACGTGTTTAGTGTGCAAACATTAACCTGACCTACATTAACTATGACCTATAAAACGATAGATTCAATGTCTATTGTTCGTAATGTTGTTAGATTCGCAAACAGTATTTACAGCAGATTTGTGTTGCGTGACAGGAGATCCACCAATAATGATCACATGGGTATTTTACTTTGAAGACATCATCAGGAGATGCACCTCTGGAACAAACTTCCTGTCCTTTTGTTGGGGTAACCTCCACTCTTATCTGTGTTGTGAGATGTTTACTTTCCACTTTGTTCCCCTCCTGAGTGATTTTAGGGTGGGGTTCCTGCAACTGAGCAGCAGTAGTATGCTGAAGAGTTTACTGGAAATACACTAGACGGATTTATGACAGTATACTTAATTAAAAGACCATTTACTGTGGATATTGTGTAGTCGATCAACAGATAATTCCAGCTTCTCGCATGTGAGCTTATTTTTTAATCATTGTATATGATTTGGTTTTGGACTGATAGTCAGACAAGAAAGTTAAATGTTTCACTTTGAGCTATGAAAAATAGCTTTTTGCAACTCTTTTCTAACATCTAATAGACTTGGCAATGAATGGGCTAAACCAAAAAAAAAAAATACTGTACAGATTAGTCAATAATGGAAGTAATCGTTAGTCCCAGCCCTAGTGCTGTAGTGTCTATTGGGAAACAACAGGCGCATGCCGTTGAGAAGGCCCAGATGATATTGAGTACTGGCAGAAAATCATCAATCAACACTCCTCTGTGAATGCTTCAAGTCCTAGGTAATGGGGGAAATGAGTAATATGTTTACTTTACCGTGCTCCATCTCTAGAAGAGGGCAGTGAAATTAGTAAGAGCGTAGTTATTTTTAACCCTATGACACGTACATTCAAAACACACAGACTCTCTCACGTACACGAAGAACAGTCATGCACGCCAGAATAGGTCGACCATTTGGCTCAGTTATGCGAGTGTTGAGCTCATGTGAATGTGATTTACTGTGAATGCTTTTAAATTGAGTTGCAAATCATTGAATTAAGAGAGAAGGTGAGACTGATTTCAAGTGAAATGGATCTGTGTGTGTGTGTGTGTGTGTGTGTGTGTGTGTGTGTGTGTGTGATTGAAAAACAAAGAGAGAGATAGTAGTGTGAGATTCGATATGCAGGGAGACAGTGAAGATAGTGAAGTCAGGAGATGGAAATCTGAAAATATGTGCGACTCAAGCAGGAATACATGTGCAGAATCAAGGGAAGAGTAATTATCGAAATGCTACATAAAATGAGCATTTCGCAGTTTAGCAACAGCAGATTAGTGGGGCGGAGATCATCACCACAGAGTGAATGAAGTGTAAATTAGGTTACCCCCCGTGAACATGTATCAGGTTCAGTCTCATCCGTTTTTTGTTGTTCTAATTCCTAATGCCCCAGTAATTATCATGAATGTAGTTTTTAATAATTGCAAATACTACCATGTGTCCTCACATTATCTGACCAAATGACCTGCTTAGAAAGCATTGCAATCCCTCCTCTTGACAAATAATGTGCAAAGTTGAAAATTGTTTTTAGTGGTAATGTTTTGTTTTCAGATTCTTTTTGTTTTTCTTTGTTCCTCAGGGTAGGCGAAACGTATGTATTTATTTATATCCAAAATCCTCTCTTTTGCCCGTGTCCCTCTCAGTCCGTGACTGATGGATTAGTCTGGACATCCAATTAATCCCTACATTTCAGAAAGTGCTCTCAAACAATGCATGCATACTCGTAGACTGTAATACGAGTGTTTGTTTAGGAGTGTAATTTGTGTATTTGTCTCTAATCCTACAGGCACACCAAAATCTGAACTCATCCATCCCCTGACACACACTCTCACTCACCCTCACAGGGGGGGACCTCTTTCATTATTTAGTCTGCCCGCTTTTCAGCTCAGGGGAAGCTCGTATAATTTGTACTTTGCATCACATAGACGCAGACCAGTCATTCTCTATGGAGTCTTGACCTTTGACCAGAGCAAACGGACACATTTGTCTCTGTAAAGACAGTCAGTAAACATCCAATTCATTTACTCTCTTGCGAGAGTCCAGATAACCCTGTTTTATGGCCACACAAAGGAAATCACCATTAGAAAGAAGACACAACAGATTATCTTGTTTGGGTGTTTGTGTCTGTAACAGACGGTCCAGAACAATCTCTCACTGTCTTTAAGGTAAAACAATAGCCCCATTGTGGCCCTGAGCATCACTAACATTTTGGACAGACATAACGTGTACACACACACACACACACACACACAAGCACATATCATTAAGTCATTATCTAATTCATCTTATGCATCACAGACAGAATTCCTAGAAACATGTTTCCAGGGTATCGATAATACATGATCATTTAGCCACAAAATATAAGGCCTTGTCTATATTTGTCCACACTGTCTCATCCCCAGAATGTTTTGAATAATCAGCCCTTTTGTCATGTTAATGAAAGCTCAAGCATACATACTGTATTGGCTGAATTTGCATCACAGCGGTGGACCGCAGGACATGATAAAAATTTTGACAAAACAGAATGAATGAACAAAGTGGGTGTTGTTGCAAGTGGGAAACATTAAGGGATGATTAATGGAATGATTTCGGTGCTCTAAAAAAACATAGAATAGTTGGAATTTAGAAATAACACAAGCTAGATGTGAATGAAAAAGATCAGTTGAAAAAAAAGGCAAAATACTGTTGCAATTAGGTCAACTTCTAAGCTAATTGAGCAAATCCCGATCATCATTCTCATCATATAACTCCAAGACATGTGGACTGTGCCTCTGTGTTTACGACTTTCAATTCCGTGGGAGTTTTCTGTCATCTAAAATGATCCTGGTATTTCATTTTTTTCTCTCAGCATGTCATGCGCTTTCATTCCCTCGCAGAACGTCCCAGAGCACGTCCAGGGATAATACCACAGGGATCTGTGTCGTATCCGTCCCATGGAACACAAATGGGAAAAGCTCATTGCATGGTCTTCCCTCTTTAGTGAACACTTAGTCGTGTGCCTGGGAAGTACACAAAGTACACACAGCTGCAGAAACGATGTATTCACCAATAGATGATTATGTTTATTTCATTGAAATATAGTACTGTTTTGATGTGCCCTCAGGTCATAGCATATGATGCTGTATAGGACAATTATGTCAGCTCTCCGACTTTAAACATAATCTCATCCGCTAATCAATAATCCTTCTTAATGTCCCCATTACCAAAGGAGTCGCTACGCAGTGAATACATACAGTACACTCCACGTGTGTGTTCCCTGGTTTGATGGGTGTCATTCTACCGTTTGTCAATTAGTGTTTTAAACACCCAACTGCTTGGCCAAGAGCAATATAAAGAGAGAGTGAAAGGCCATACACATACACACAGTGACCAGCTGTACTTTATGTACATGATGGCAATATGACATTATGCATACGTGGTTGTACATTTCTCACCACCTCACCACCTCTCCCTAACCAACCGTCCTTCACTCAACCCTCTTTCTTTCTTTTATCCATTTTTGACCTGTTCCAGGTAAAAAAGCACCAGCAGGCAGTGGTGGGTTTCTTGGAGGCCAATCGGATCAGCTTCCAGGAAGTAGACATCACCATGCTGGAGGAGCAGAGGCTCTGGATGTACCGAAACATCCCCAGAGACAAGCAGCCGGAGAAAGGCAACCCACTGCTTCCACAGATATTCAACGAGGATCGCTACTGTGGGGTACGATGGATGCTTGTCTCTAATTTTAATAATGAGCAATCAACCATTTGGAACGCATTCTGGCTTCCAGTCATTTTGCACATCTGATCTTTAAAGGTAGCCCTAACATGTGAACATGTCACTGATTCGCATGATGCACATACTGATGGAATGTGAGATACAGCCTGTGGATCCGCTTATCAAAACATTGAGGTACAGGGACACTAGTGGTGAAAATCTACAGAAGGTACCTTTTAAGTCGGCCAAAATCACATTTCATCGGACACATTTATGACACTTAGTGCAAATAAGTCATCCAAAAAATTGCTGCATTTTATAGGAAGAAAAAAAGAGACATTTTGAAACAAAAAATACAAAAAAGTGTACATTGTTTTGACATATATTTAGCATATAACAAAAGATTACAGAACACTAAACATAGGAATACAGGGTTAGAATGTATTTGAATGATTGTTAATGCTCAAGCTGGTTATGCACAACAGGTCACATGAGTCTAAGTCGGTACAAAGTTGAGCTACCTATGCTGGTGAATGAGTTCGATCCGTCAGTGCTTGCCAGTTTATGTCCTCCACTGATCGTGCACGCCACTCTGTAATCCTGTTGTAATCCAGTTTCATGGGTGGGGCAGATTATCTGATCGGCTTGCCGTCACTCTCACTGGCCAAGGTAATCCAACGTTACTCTGCTATGTCATGACAACTGAATCGTATTAAAAGCAGAAGAGGAGGAACTGTTTGACAGGGATGTTTACAACCATCTTTCAAACATAGAGATTATGTAACATTCTCATGTTTTTGTCTTCCCCCTCAGGACTATGAAGACTTCTTCCAGTCAAAGGAGGACAACACTGTGTTCACATTCCTTGGGCTCAGTTCCCAACCCTCGGTGAAAGTAAGGGAGGCTATGCACTAAAACACACCGTTGCCTCTGTGGGATAAATCATACAGCCAACAAGATTTGCTGTCAGGTCTCAGTTTTCGCCACAGTGTTGGATCAGCAGCTGTAGTTTCTGCAAGCTGCCTCTGAAATGTCTGATTTATAATTTATTAGCATTTCATGCACATCAGCTTTTTTTTTTGATGGGAAAAGGAAGTCAGTTAAAAGAGATCTGATTAGGCGTAAACCGGCAGGATATTGCAGATACATTCAGTGTGGTCATGTTACATGTCTAGCAGAATTGTCTCGCTATATAGCATGTGTGCAGAATGTATGAATGCAGATGACAGTTGTTCAATCTCTCTTCCCCTTCTCCCCCAATAGGATTCTGAGTCATAGCCGAGGTCAAACCGCTGGTACATGACGTCCCGGGAACCTTAAAATATGAAGATGAAAACCGCATGGCTTCCTGTGTTGTATCACCTCTTCTCACGTGTTCCTCCTGCTCCAGCATCTTGCCAAACATCAGACCCCACGGATTTCCACCTGTGTGACCTCTCCTGACTCGTTAATCACTCCAATCACTCTAGTCTCCAAGAAATGTCTGATTCTCCAGATAGACTTAATCACAGAAGAAGGGGATTGACTTCATGATGGATGCATTTGTGTTTACGTTTCAGGTTTAATACACTGTGACAGCAAGCGCCGGCAGTGGCATCAATTCTGTGCACATTAGATGTAGCAGCTTTTGCATCGGTAGACCAGCTGCTTTAGGTCAATGTACAATGCAGTGAATGGGGAAAGAACTAAGAACTAGCACACAAGTCTCCTGAATACACACCTATGACCTTTATTGTGTGTGTATATGCCTTAGTATGTGTATGAGTGTGTGTCTGTTTCAATCAATAGCTGTTAAGGAAGGATGTGTTAACTAAGAGCAACCTGAAATAACTGTGCGTGTGTGTGTACATGTGTGGGAGTGAGGATGCTTTCTCAAAGGTGACAGTGACAATGTTTGTCATCTAAAGTAGATGACACCAAATGCTAAGAATCCTAAATCATATGAGGGATGGACATGATACCTAATATCATTGCCAGCCTTCATGTTAAGTATTTATTCACTGTCATCAAAAGAAACCTTATACTTGTATCATTCCACTGCCAAACTACTTTGATTAAAGGACTGGGTGGCAGTTATTATATGTTTTGTTTTTATATCTTATAGTCTAGAAATCCAATAAAAAGATCCAAACCAACAATGTGTCAGTCTCTTACGTTCTGACTTCCATAACCTGTCTGTGGCACTCAGCCCATAAGTCTTTTTAAATAGGATTCAATTATATAGTTTCATGTCTTAAAAGGCCAATTAGTTCCCTATAACAGCAGGGCACTGTAGTTTTTAGCAAATGTTACTCAAACAGGAGTAAATAGCACATTTGTAGAGACTATTTTAAGCTGTGGAATATTACACATGTGGTGCTCTAATGAGTATTTACAGCAGCAGGACGGTGTTTGTGGGATTGACTCAAAATAAACTACAGTGCCCAGGTTTCAAATAATGAAGGAAGATGGATCAATTAATTGTTGGTTTTGGTATTTTCATGGGATTTGTTGACAGCATGAAAAACAGTGCCAGCTTTATCCTCTAATCCAGGCCGCTGTAGACAAAGCATGGTTACAATCACGGTCACATGAGTCATAGGGATGCACTTCCCAGATTACTACTCCGAAGTCCTATCAGACAGAGGACAGGAGATAAGAAATTATAGCTTATTTTTCAGAGATAATCAAGTTACAAAGCTCTGCACAGACAGACCTCAACTCTGCTTCCCCTGCTGTCTCCCCTTCTCTGTATATATTTCCTAGTGGCTGAGTAAACAGATGCTGAAATGTGAGCACACTGCCCTCCTGAAATGAACATAGGTTGACACATCATGGCCAACCTGCCGACACGTCCTCCAATCTGTATTCTCCGTCCCAAACATCAACAATAAGCATGTCTCTCGTCCTTATTAAATTGTCATGGGTGGGTGGTTAACTAATTCCTTTATGTTTACACATGAAGGCCACGCACAAACAGATGCACCCTCACTAGCCATTCTTCCCTAAATGTTGTGCCATCATGTGAAAGGATGTCATTTGTACTTATTTGAAATAATGTAGGGGGCATCAATGTACTAACGACAAGTTGTGTCCTTGTGTTGTGAAATAATGTGTTGTGACTTTGTTGCGATTTTTCTGTGAACGGATAGAAACAAGCCCTTTGGACTGACTAAATGTACTGAATGTAATGTAAGGTATGTTTCACCTCCCTCCGTGACTCTGTCGTGCTTTATTGCAGCATTTTTCCGTTTGCAACAGGGTTGTGAGAGTTATACTCAACGCCATTTAAAAGCATGCAATTTTCTAAGTAAATTTGCCTCAGTATTTTTCATATGGTCATGTCATACTACAACAAAGAACATTAGTGCTACACACTAAAGTGGAAGGCCTATTTGTCAATCTTAATCCCTTTTGTAGAGGTGGTGAGGAGTTGTTTTATGTGATGCAGAAATCCTGTACTGGCAACTGAACGCAAAATGTGGTCAGCACATATTTGAGTTGTTTATCTGGTGTCATACATACAGAGTCACAATAAACTGGATTATGTGCAGAGATTGTGACTGGATAAGGAAAGTGGACTGAAAGACTCCAGAGACAGGCGAAGGTGGAAACACAAGAAGACAACCAAGCAGAGAATATGTGTGAGGAGGTCACTGTACATACAGGGGTCGAGCTAATGGGGATAGCTCATGAGGAAGGAGGTTGAGAAGCTGAACTCTAATCTTACATCAGTATATACAATCCACCGTGCCTTTACAGTGACTAACTAATAAAAACACTCAACACCCGTATCTCTCTGAATAGAGTAACTGCGTTAAAGCTTTTTAACCCACTTCTAAAAAGTTTCTTGCTTTTCAATACCAAAAACATAAACGTAGCAATTGTAAAGTTCACCTGTTTCTCCTTTGCGCTGTTGTAATTTAATCCAAAGAAATTGAACTGAGATTTGCTCATTAACTTGCCTTTGAACTTGTGGGACGGTCATCCTGCTTGTGACGTGATCGCCCTTGTCAGTCAGGTTTTCATTGGCCCCTTTCCCCGGATGAGTTGTATGGTAATTTCCCATCAGAGAATGATGCAAATCTTTGTGTCTGTAATGATTTACCCAGACATCAATATGTGCTTAACCTGCTGTCCAAACCTCAGTATCATCAGTTCTGTCATTAGAGAATCCTGATTGAAGACGGAGGTCACTGTGTCACTATTTTAGAGTCTTTTATTCTAAAGTCTTGAGGAGACAAGTAGGTAAGTGAACAGATGAACAGGGACACCTGAGTAGAACAGAGTCATCGTTAATGTCGTTAGTAAAAACCTGTGGCTTTTCTTACTTTGACAAGTCAAAGGGTTGCTGTAAAAAATGCTGTTTGGCTTAAAATAACACAACTCAAAATGCTCATCAACGAACAGCTCAATATCCCTCCACAGTTCTATGAGAGCGTTTCTCTTCTCCTTTAGAAGATAAAAAATACTTGATTGTGTATTGTGCATACAGTATGTGGAAAACAAAGGAGTTGTTTGCTAGTTAAGATGTGAATGAGCATGTACGGGATGTACTTGAACTAAAGTGACAAAACTACAGCATCAAGAGGGTGTTTGAGGACATATTGTGAAATGGTGACAGGATGCAAATTCACTATGTGTGCAAACTGATGGCCAAACACAGCAACCCAAAATGCTGAATAGACAAGTCAGTTATGCAACATCACGTACAGACTCATGAAATTGTACAGTAAGAACAAAATGTCAGGAAAACTAACTGAAGCTTAAACCACATAAAAACATTTAAAATACATTCATTGACACAAATGATCAAAACAGATAGGTATAACCATGGCCAACAGATAACAATAGCTATATTATACTTGCTGTGAATGTCATTTATTACATTGTATTAGTCTGACAGGGAGAGTGCTTAATGATCAATAGAAAAATATATATAAATGAGCCAGAGTTAGCCCAAAAGTTGCTGCTCTCTTTTGCTAGATGTTAAAAAGATATCTTAACAGTAGAAAAAAACTACATGTGTTGCATAATTAATGTACATAACACAATAAATATACGCAAAATAGTACAGTACACATCACCAATAAAAAACACACAGTATAACACATGGTACTTGTCTAGAAATAAAAATACAGCAGTAGTTAATGGGTGAAAGTATGCCATTTATTTATACTGAAATATGAACTCATTCCTTGAAATTATTAATTTTGGGTCTGGCTGT
>NW_022280082.1:2202761-2212066 GCF_004355925.1 Anarrhichthys ocellatus
TCTACAGCCCTGACAAAATATCCGTCACCCAAGGCAGCAGCTTCTCCATCACTTGCTCAATTCATTCCAGATATCCTGGAGGTTTCTTCTATCTGATAGAGTCTAACTTGAACACCACTGAAGCGATAGCAGCATTTGGCCACTCAATCTTCTACTTGGCATACTTTGAATTCCCACTGATAGATTACAAAAGCCAAGGAGAGTATTACTGTGTCTACGGTGTTAACATCTCCTCAAGGTCCTTCTGTTCTGTTCCCTCCAAGTCACTCCAAGTAACTGTAGTCGGTAAGATCCAAAGAGCCCATGAGAGTTTATTCGTGTTATTATAGCTGGTTTTTCCATCACCAACTCTTCTACTTGATCTTTTAACCCCTACAGCAACATCCTCCTCAGTCGCCTTAGGAGTGGTTATGGGTGGGCTTGTGGTGCTGCTACTTGTGCTGGTTATAGGTTACCTGGTCTGGAGAAGGAGAAGGTGGGGTGCTGGTAAGTTGCAGCAATACACACTTTAATATTACAAAATGCCCCCAATGCCCCCTTTGTCTTATTGTTATATAATGCGTCTAGATTGTTTAAAGCTGTACCAAGTAATATATATATGCAATTATAATATGAAATTTGCAGCTTTAGTGACAAACCAACTGATGATTATCACTCGACTGTGGATCAGATAACGCAGGTCTAAAGATGACATACACCTAGTTGCTCTGGATTTCTCCAGTATTTAATTCAGCTCAAAACTTTTTTAATTTGTTTTACTTTTCAGGTACCATGGTTCAGTTTAGTAACAGGTTTGGAGGAGCAATAAAGCCAGATACTGAAGACATGATCAATGGAGCACTTGATGGAAGGTACTAAAAACAACGTAGCTGATATGCACCATTTTATTTTATATCAAGCAACTTTAAAGACATCTTTGTGATTGCAATTGTCACCCTCCTTATCTCCCTCAGAGGCCAAAATACCCAAGTGAATGAGCATACACGCAGTCGTGGCCCAGAAGACTTCAATGCTGATGTTGATGACTCTGTTGAGAGGGTCTCTGAAGACCTGGCTGGGAGAGTGTGTTATGAGCTTGAACCACTCGTTCTCTCGTGATGACCAAATGCGGAATCAATAACCTATGTCATGCAGTTTCACTAAATATAAAGAGTAACATAGCACCTGGCTGAAAGTCTGTTGCACCAGAAACACACTAAACAGTGATCGGTTCATCAACACACCCTGACGTGCACTTCTACATCACTGCAGTTAAGAGAGAAGGGACCACTGAAAATGTAATTTTCAATAACATACATGACACTTGTTTAAACGGGCAACACTTGTTTTCATACTTATTCCTGAAGTGATTTTTGTTTTTCTGCGAGATTCTGCCAATCACAAAGCTAAGGTCCACTGTACTGTGGGAAGATACTGATTACAATGTCTTTGTATTGCATGAAAATTGTCTTTATTTGTTATATGTCATCTGATCAATACATTTGTATTCCTTACAACACTTGCACATTTTCATTTGGCAGAGTTTTGGATTGATTACACCCTGCAGATTAGGGAGCAAATAGGATTAAAGTTGACCAAAACAGCAGCCAAGATACAATATATTCCATCAAATACAGAAAGGAATTCCTAACTTGTGTAAATCCTTTACATCACAATCATCAGTAATTATCTTAACACAATAGTCACAATGTCGAAGCAGCAAAAATTGAATTCAGCCATCATAAATTTCATCATTTACATCTGTGCTTTTCCTGTCTAAATATCCTCCATGAAAAAGGCCTGTGTAGTGGTATAAAAGGTACCTCTGAAATGTGGTGGAGTTGAAGTACAAAGTAACCCAACCTGGAAATAATTGAGTCAACAAGTATCTCTAAATGTGCTTATGTACAGTAATTGAGTACATGTAATTAGTTACTTCCACCACTGGTGTGTGTTTTTACCTTCACAATTAGCACAGCCAGGCTCTACAACTGAAATGGCATGTCACACAAGTGGGTGTGTCCATGCAGGCAGGTGAGTCGTGTCCAAACCTGCTCACCTTGTCTGCTGTTGCATCAAAACCAGCTCCACATACCTGCATTCAGGACACTAGAACAGTCTGTCTTCCTGCATTTTCTTTGTTGTTCTTGGTAAAGTAGCAGATATGTCGATCAAAGTGTATTACACCAGCGTGAGCAGTTCCAAAGAGGTACAGTATGCAATCTTACTTGCTTCATTCTTTTACTTGTTTTATTATAATGCATTGGCTTATTAGTAACATTTGACAAAAGGCATAAGGCATGTTGAATTCAGTATTTCATACTTCACATGTAAGGTTTGTTTCTGTAGACAAACTGCTCAATGTTGACCGTGTATGTAACTGATGAAAGACTGTCCTTTCCAGATCAAGAAATGGCAGCAACAAATCTTCGACATCCTGAGCAGCAAGAAGATCAAGCACGAAGCTGTGGACATTGCTCAGGATGTTAAAGTCAAGGATTTAATGAGGGACTTGGTAGGGGACCCGACTGCACTAGCCCCTCAGATATTCAATGGAGATAACTACTGTGGGGTAAGTCTCACACAATAACCTGCAAATGTATAATACGGCATATTGACAAAAACACTTTCTCAAAAGTAATAGAATGTCAATAAAATGTTAATCATTTACGCACTTGCTGCATTTGGAAAGAGGAAAAAATACTTTGGTAGTCTAGGGAGTAGACACAGCAATTGCATAAATATTTACAGTGTAGTTTATGTACACATACACGCACGCTATTAACACACAGGTATGTTGGCACACACCCTATAATAACTCCCTAAAGACACACACCCACATTCCAGGTTGCTCCTGGAGGGTTCTGAGTCATTTCATCATTCAGCTTTCGTTGTGACAGAAAAGCTGCTCTGGCTTTGGGAGTGCAACTTTGATCCTTACAGGTTGCAAAAAAAAAAAATGAAAGGTAATCTTCAATCTTGGTAATCTTACCAAGAGTATGCTAAATTTAAAAAAAATCATCCAACCGAAAAACCCAGCCCAGTGTTGCCAAATCTTTTACAATGAAAGCAGCTAGCAGCACCAGCTCCAGAAGTTGCTAAATATAGTAAGAAGGTCGCCAAGTCGGCAACACTGGCAGCCCGTCAATTCAGGACTTCTTTCAGAGCCATTCACCGATCATAATCATTATGAACGTAAACAGATTATAATGAACCTAAACAATATTGCTATTGTTCGTACTCAGCTTGTGAAAAACTCCGGTGACAAGCAAAAGTTTTCGGGTAGAATAAGCAAAAGCAGGCAGGCTTATTACAGTCCTGCGACAGCCACAGACACCAGATTTCTTTTCTTTTTCAGAGCATTTGATTCATTGATTGCTGTCTGGATGTAATTAGAATTTCATCAAAAACATAAAAACTTTTTTAAAGAAGATTACCAACCCTGCCTTTAAGAGGTACAAAGTACTATATAGTTACGATTATAACGTGATCATTTTTAGTTACGTTTAGTTCGAGGATTATATAATATGTACGGCACACACTCTCTACAGTATATGATGATTAATACATATATTAAGATTAGTTTGAAAAATGTGTATGATAACTGCTACTATCTCTCTGTCTCCATCCACCCTCACCCACAAATCTCTGACTCCCGACACCCTTTCTTTCTTTCTTTTAGGACTACAAAGCATTTGAAAATGCAATCGAGGAAGAAGCATTGGAGAGTTTTCTCAAGATCTAAAAGGAATAGGGACCTGCTTTGAGACAACAATAAATATATACTCTATAAATATTTCTGTTTCCTTTTGTTTTATTCTGATAGATGCCTCATTCATATTTGATGGATAATACCCAAATTTAGGGAATTTATTTGTTTTACAGTGAAGTGGAAGGGCTTGCCTTCTTTTCAGGGTAAGGCTTTTGAGTTGTAAATCTGTGCAGTTTGAAATGAAAATTTTTAAATAAAACACTGCCTGCTGCACTCATTAACATGAGTATTGTCATGTCTTGTTTTTGTAAAAGGCTAGTACAAGTGGTATACGCATATCTGCAGATTTTCAAATGAGCTGAGATAGTTACTGTATAATCTGGCTTTATGGAAACACAATAATGTACACATAATGGTAAGGATTAATATTGTGGCCAGCTAGGGGTTTTCCTTTAGAAGACCTCAACAATACAAAGTGTTCAGTTCAGCTGGGTTTTTTATTAACTAATCAGATCAGAGCATCAGCACAGCAACATATAAATTAAGATAAGATAAAATAAGACAATCCTTTATTAGTAGAATTTACAGGATTACAGCAGCATATAGTGCAAACAAGAGCCATAGTAAAACAATTATAAATAAGTAAATAAGTAATAAACAGTAAATAATATTAAGTAAAAAAATCCACAATAACTCAAATATAACTAAAAATATTATACAGCCAGAATATTTTTTTATTGCATGATGTTGTGTTGTGTGGTCTACTGGGAGCACAGCTGGTTGTGCAGCCTGACAGCGGCAGGAAGGAAGGACCTGCGGTACCTCTCCTTCACACACCGGGGGTGAATCAGCCGGTGGCTTAAGGAGCTGCACAGAGCTGCCAGGGTGTCCCGCATGGGGTGAGAGGTGTTGTCCATCAGGGGTGATAGCTTATCCATCATTCTCCTGTCTTCCACCACTTCCACCATTTCCAGTGGACACCCCAGCACACTGCTGGCCTTCTTGACAAGTTTGTTAAGTCTCTTCCTGTCGGCTGTCGAGATGCTGCTGCCCCAGACCATAGTGTCACCAAAATTACACACAACCACACTTAAAGGTTACAGGTCTAACCATAGTGACAGAAGTAACCACAATTTATGTGTGAACTAACAAAATGCGAAACTCAACAGTATGCAGAGTATATTCTCACTTCTTTCAATGTTTGTGCACGCTTTGTAAAGGGTCAATATTGTATAACCATGTAAATGTTATCTTATATTCTGTTTTTAGGTTTACTTTGTAACAACTGCCTTGGGACTACTGATGAAAAATAGCCTCTTGGCTAACTCTGGCGCATTTACAGCAATGTTTTTATTAATGTGCACTGTCCCTTATCAAATAAAGCAATACAAAATAGCTTAAAATGTACATTAATGGAGTGAAATGTTAATACGAGTAACTCTTTCAGGGACTCTGGAATATTGGACAGTATCTTACTTTTTTCAGTTGTAAAAGAAAACAAGAATAAAAACATTACATGACATTGAGTTTTGTTTTACAAATTATAGTTATTTTACTGTTATACTGCATACTTTCCATGTATTCATTAATTTAGTTATTTATTAATGTTTTATCTATTTGTATTTCACCTGAGCATTGAAACTACATCAGGCAGCACATTGGACGCCATTGCACAGACGGGGGCCTGGTGAACTTAAAGCAATGTCGCACGGATATGACGTCCTCTTTAACCGCTACCCGTGAGGAGGACAGGGTACGTTTCTTCGACTGCCGGCACAATCTAGAAGATTAATCAAACATCTCAATATATAAATTCAACACAGTGAGCTGTTTGTGATGGATAATAACTCTCCTTTCATTTCCGTTCTTTATTGCAGAACTTTAAGTACACCATCCATCATTAATCAACAATGGCCGAGGAAGGGTGAGCATGAAGCTTTTTATGTTGTTGCTAAAGTTAGCCCACAATACGGGATTTCTAACCAACAAAACGGCGCTGACTTTCTGTGGAAAATGGAAGTGGCAGTGTTAGTGATGCTGTAATTTTAAAGTATTTTGATAAACGTCACTTGGTGCTGGCGGTGATAACTGTTAGGTGTAGCCTGTTGATTTGCACAAGCTAAAGCTAACCGACTTGCTTCGCACAGTTGCATGATAACGGAGAAAGGGGCAACTTCATAGCTCCGCGTGTCATATTATTAAGGTTACAGCAGTCAAGCATACAGTGTGTGGATGGTTTAACGTTCATGTGCTTGCTCTGCTAAGTCAAGTAACTTCACTATGTGTCAAAAAGTCAGTGGTTGTAGCAACGTGAAGATGCTACATGAATTGTACTAAACTGATTCCCACTATGAGCAGTAATCTGAATTTAAAAGTAGCTGAAAAAGCTCAAAGCACTTCAACTTGATGGCATATGCAATATTTAATGAAACCAGATAAAATGAAAATAAGCATTCCATCTGTACTGAGGCATAAACCTGGATTTTAGGTGAGCTCTGGCGCTTGAATGATGACTTAACTTTCTTTTGTCGGATACCCCTTCACTCATCAATGAGTGAGATCCTCTCTCTGACAATGCCGGGAAGCTCTGCTGGAATCCACTAATTTGCCATGTCCATATTGGTGAAGTTTCAACGTTTCCCCCCCCTTGTCCACCTGTTTTTGATAGCGTCGCAGCTGGAGGTGTGATGGATGTCAACACTGCTCTCCCTGAAGTGCTCAAGACCGCACTCATCCACGATGGCCTCGCCCGTGGTATCCGTGAGGCTGCCAAGGCCCTGGACAAGTAAGTTTAATTATTTTAAGTCATCAATATTTGATTTTGTTCTCAGTGGGTGTATCTCTGATGATATCTTGGCTCACTCTACTGAACTCTAGTGTGGAAGCTTGCCAATGTCACCCAATTTTTGTCTGAGATGTGCTGTCAGATTTTGAGATGCGCAAATGAGTGTATATGGCCCTACTGCAATTATTTGATGACTTTGTGTTCTTTTGCAGGCGTCAAGCCCATCTCTGCGCCCTTGCAGGCAACTGCGATGAGCCCACTTATGTGAAGCTGGTGGAAGCCCTCTGTGCTGAGCATCAGATCAACCTGATAAAGGTACTGAGCTTGCTCCCCCACACCAAATTCACATGTTAAAATGAAAAGCACGAGGTCATGAAGTAATGTTATTGATCAAGACTTCAGACACTGACATTTGAGTTGGAAGTTGGCATGATGTGTCAAGAATGCTACTGTTGCCCAATTTCTGTATTGTATTGTTTAAAAACTTGTGACGACACTTGAGTGAACATTAGTCAGGTGTGACAAGTTTAAAAATGCTGTCTTCACTTCTATTCAGGTGGACGATAACAAGAAGCTCGGCGAGTGGGTCGGTCTGTGCAAGATCGACCGCGAGGGCAAACCCCGCAAGGTTGTGGGCTGCAGCTGTGTCGTGGTCAAGGTAAATGATGCTCTGGGACTTTATATTTGGCCTGCTTTCAAGCCAAAAACCCAATGGAATTGACGTAACTCCCTACATATTGCTGTTAAGTAGATGCATTGAGACTCAACGAGATCTGCCAGTCAAGTGCAGGTGCTGTGCCTTGTGCCATGCAGCTGTTGTTGATAACATTTGGCTAGATGACTGCCAGGGTACGAGCCCCGTCGTCTACCTGTGATGTCTGGGGCCCCTAAGAATGGCTACAAATAGGAACATGTGACAGAGCACCACGAGTGACTGGTCATCACTGTAATCCTTCTTTTAAACTCAGCTGTGGGAGCTGTATTTGTCCAAATCAAAATACCTCTGTTTTAATATCTAGTTTCCAAAGATATTAGTTCTGTATTTTGGGAAATGTGTAAGATGATGCACAAGACAACTAGAGTATTTCCACGTAACATGTTTATAATGGCTTCAAAATGTGGGAACAAGCGGATACATAGAATGTGTCAAAAGTGTTGCTCTACTTGGTGTCATTTAGTGCAAAGCCTGAAAGATGTTTTTTAGGCCGGATATTTGAGTGTTAATACAAACTTATAATGGCATGTACCTTTAAGAAAGTAAGATTTGGTTTGCCAACATGTATCATATGTATTGGATAAACTATTATATATCTGAAATTACACCTGTCACTCCGCTTTGGTAGAGGCAGTTTCTAAATCAAAGTTTCCTGTAGAGGTTTTTACTTCTAGTAGCGAATGGCTCCACAGTTTTCAGTCTCGTGCACCCAATGGCCACTGAATAGTAGCGTTAAAAATGCCAACTTATACCGCAATGTAAATAATGCTGTATTTGAAATGCTTGAGTTGGCTTTGCACATGTTTTATGAGGAAGTAAATGCACTAGAACTACGTCTTTAGACCTCAAGGATCCTCACAATGTAAACACTTTAGTTTACAAGAATACACATGGCCCCCTTTTTTACATTGTTTTTAGATGATCTCAAACACACCTTTGGCATGTCTGTGCTGATATTTTGGTTGACATACACTGACACAGATGTGACTTAGATTAACTGGCCAGTAAAATTACCAGGGCTGTGATTTGATGCTTAGCAGAGTCTCTACCCTGCTCATCTCAAACTATCTTTCTGTCTACAGGACTATGGCAAGGAGTCTCAAGCAAAGGATGTGATTGAGGAATACTTCAAAGGCAAGAAATAAAATGTCAATAAAAAGTGGAAATGGTAGCAGTTGTCTGAAGTGTTTTCTTTTTTCCCCCTTTGGATATTTAATTGACCACCAGTAAGTCAGCTACAATCAAACATACTGGCAGTGGCTCTGCATCATGGTCTGTTTAAATATGTAACTATTTCAGCTTTCTGAACTAAAAATGTAAACACTGCACAGTTCATCATGGTGGTAAACGATAACATCAGCAAGAACGAGTGCCACTGGGATGATTTGAGCTCAAATTGTGGGGCGTTTATGATTTTTACACCACACTTATTAAAATCTGTCTGGGTATTTCCTATTTATAAAATGTGTGCTTTACAGGAGGCGAGGCATTTTCAGTAATGTGCCGCACTGCATTCATTTATTTTTGGTTGTAATCTGAAGTTTGATCAGTTTGAAGATTAGAGAAGACGAGATGCATGGGTCATTTGGATAAGTTCTCCTTTATATCTACATACAGACATTTCTGAATAAAGAAAAGACATTCAAACACATTAAGGCACAACACATCATGACGCACATCCTCAATCCCCCCCCTGCCCAAACAATTACAAAAATTCAGAGGAAAAAAACAAAGACCCCAAACATTGAATTTCCTTTCCTTGACAAAAAAAACATACACCACTGTCCCTTAAGTTTATTGTAAATAATTTACACAAGTTTCTGATGCAGACTGTGTTGTGGTGATTATATCACCAGGAAGAAAACGCTTACAAAAAAAAGCAGCTGTTATTCCCGCACACAGAATGGCTGTACAGAAAAGCCCATAAAATGTGTTTGAAGATAGTTCGTCCGAGGTGACCGACAACAGGCCTGATACTAGTCTGTGTGCACCAGAACAAACCAAACATCAAGGAGGTGCCCAGGAAATGTCTTCTCCCAGGCCAAGGGAAGTCTTAAGCCTGAACAGGCTTTCAGTCAGCTGTAGCTGCAAGGACGGTAGATATTGGGGAGGAG
>NW_022280082.1:2212166-2221185 GCF_004355925.1 Anarrhichthys ocellatus
GCTTGGTACTAGAGTCATCTCTCAACTGTTCTTTTCTCTACCACCGTTGCTTCTTAAGACCGTTCAGAGTTTTGTCAGAGACAAAAAAAAAAAAAAATCACAAAAACGGATGCAGTGTATTTGTTCTTAAATAGTTGTACAAAAGAAGGGGGCTGACCATGTCTGCGGTAACATTGCATGAGTCCATATTGCTATTAGAGTTACAGGTACTCGAACTCCAGTGCTTGGTGTAGTGCCAGCAGGTCAGAGTGACTGGATATCCTCCAGAAAGGCATGTTGTGCTGTGGAGTGAACATAAATCATTAGAACCAACAGCTGTAGTTTTTCATAGCTGCACACCGCCACCTGAAGTCATGCAAGCTACACTACAGTAGCTTGTAGCTGCTTGCTTTGCAAAAGCACTGCAAACAAAAACCCATGCAATCCCAAGGCCTAAAGGAAGAGTTCAGCATTTTGGGACATAGACATCTGCTTTTGTCCTGAGTTAATTTAGATGAGAGGAACTAAATCATTAAATAACTGCAGTTCAATAAGGCTACGGCCAGCAGCCGTTAGCTTAGCATTGAAAATGGAAATGGGAAACTAGCTAGCTGTGCTCAATCCAAAATTATAAAACCTAAAAACCTTTCAAAGTGACTTGAAAGCTCACTTGTTATATCTTTACAAAAGGGTAAACATGACTGTTTCATGAGGGACGTCAATCTTGTTTTCACACTGCTGATTGTTTGAATTAAACAATGTATAATCTTTTAATTAGTGGGCTATAAAGACCCAGGAAACCTGATTGTTAGCTTTGAATAGGCTACTTGTTTCCCCCTTTATTCAGACATCATTCTTAGCTAGGCTAACTGGTTGCAGCATTATGTTCAACGGACAGTATAAATCTTCTCAGCAAGAAAGCAAATAGGCATGTTTCCCATAATGTCAGACTGTTCCTTTAACAATCCCAGCACCCAGCATAATGAATGAAACCCAAAGCTGGAGAAGAGATGGGATTTATATTCACACTTGAGGAAATATGTCCTAGTATATCACTACGTACTTCGGTTTTGTTGTGATATAACTACTTTTCTCTCACATATATTGCAGTATGAATGAAAAATAAGACTCCACACACCACTGGATAAAAAACAGCATTATTGCTTGATTCATTGAAATGAATGAGATTGTTCAAAGCTTAATCTCTGTGTATATTTTTTGCAGTTATTCTTTTTGTCAATTGTGACACAAATCAAGTTGAGTCAGGAAGTGAATGATACAATTTAGCTGCAGGTGGCTCATAAATTTGGTATATTTGACTAAGATTGCAATCTCAGATCTTCACCCTGACAGTTGCAATCATAAGTCTCCCGTAACTCCATAAAAAAACAAATAAAAAAACAGCAAGTAGAACAGAAAAAAAGTAAACGACCATCACAAATCCTCTACAGCAAAGAAAGGCAGGCTTCGTCCAATCAGAGCTCACACTGTGGAGAAGGCGGGGTCACGGTGAGGTTGCGTGTCCATTACCTTTTTGGCCGCCTGCTCCTCTTCCACACCGTCCCCAATTACAACATACACTACTTTCCTGCCAAACCTTTGCATTATGCGCTCAAAGCAACTCTCTTTTCCTGCAAAAAAAACAAATAAACAAGGGGGAGGAAGGAGGGTCACAAGGTCAGAGGCGTCACAGTTCAGAAGTCGTTTGTTTACCTGGCTGGCCGCATGCTCTTCATCCTTCCCATCGCCAATCACAACATATGTAATGTTAGTGCCAAAGCGGGAGACTATACGCTCAAAACAGCTCTCTTTGCCTAGAGACAAACAAATGGCTTTCACAGGTTTTTTCTTTATTGTTTAGATGGAAATAAAACACATGACAATGCAAAGCTGTGTGCATCAAGGGTGAGGTGAAGGAGAGGAGGCTGTCACACGCACGCGCACACACACATGAACAAACTGGGTCTAACATCAACACACGCACTTGGCTTTCTTTCCTAAGTGTTTGCGGTACATTGGTGTAACCAACTGAATAATACGCGTGTGATTAAACATAAAGACCCTTCACACCCACGCAGGTGCTTTCAATCATTCTGGCTGATTAGACTGCTGCTCAGGTAAAAAAGTGGGTGGAGCTATGCTGGAATCACGTGAGGTCACCAAACGTCATGAAGCAATTAAGAAGAAAAAATACTGGTCATCTTGATTTAGAATAAATGAATTATGTAAGCTTGCACTCAATAGAGTTATAATAAGTTATTTAGTGCTTTTAATCACAAACGCTATGTCACTTTGGGATTGAAATTCACAATTTAATGCTGCGTTTCGACCTTAAAAATACAAAAATAATTCATTTCACGTGGCTTAATTATATTCCCAATGTTACAAGTTATGCCAGTCAAGGTCTGTGTTTCACAGTGCATTCATGTAATTACTGTAAAGTTGTATAAAATGACACTGAGAAATATCACATAACCCTGAATCATGACACATTAAACAGTTACTGTAATTGTATTAATATACAGGGAGCACTGATTAAGATAAGAATGTATTATTATCATAGTCATTTTATTTATTAATTCCATATATAAAATTACTGCTACTATAGTATACTACTATAGCCTCTTGCTCAAGGTCGAGTGTGTGTGTGTGTGTGTGTGTGTGTGTGTTTGGCAAAAGTGTAACCAGCATGATCTATTGATTTAATGTGGACTGGGTTCAGTTACACACACACACAGGGTGTAAAATAAAACACAACTCAAACATTCCCAACCAGCCGTTCAGTGAACCTGAGCCCAACTGAAGCAAGAAGTTAAATATCAATACAAGAAACAGGATATCAGTAACATATGGTGGAGATGAAGAAACATCAGAAATAATGAACAACCAACAAAACACATGTGACATTTGCACCGTTAAAATAGGACAAGTCGAATATATAGTCAGTTGATGTTAAATTACGGTCATTCATCCTTTCCATCAATATGAGATTGTTGTTTGGAGTTTATGGAACATGTGTGCCTTACCTATTTTTGTTGCACTGTAAATGTTCTCGACGGGGAAAGCAGATCCCAGACTATATAAGAGAACTTTAGCCAGCGCTGGTATGAGCTGCGTTGTGGTCACCATTACGTTTACACAGTTACTCCTGTGGGACAGACAGAGAGCAGAGCGTTTTGTGTAAAAGTGGGTGAAAGGACAGATGAAACGGATCGATACAGGGATTAATGGATCACGAGTTAATGTCCGTGACTTAGTTCCCACGCTCTAAATCTTGATCTGATTAGTTAATGTGTAGGGGAGGAGTAGGGGAGTGATATCAGTCTCTGTGAAAGAAAGAACACACATATAACGAAGTAGCACCTGGAGCTGATGATGGACAGAGACTTGAGTGCGTGGGTGACCCAGGAGTCGGTCAGAGCCTCCACCTCTGCTCTAAGCTGCAGCCAGGCGTCTCTTTTAGCAGGACCCAGCAGACCTAAAACACAGCATGACTTTATTAAACCCTCAAAGCATCACACACACACACACACACACACACAAGTTAATTAAAAGCAGCAAAAGGTAAAGACACAATGAGTGGAGTCCACTAGGGTTAGATCCATATGGTCGTTATGTGGGCCTTTCATGATATATCACATTATGGCTTTACAAACTATAATGATGAAGGTTTAGCTTAATTGGTGAAAAAGATATAAATCACTATATGCAGTAGTTTGCTGTTTTTATAAAGATTGACTGAATTCTTTATCTATATCAAATACAAATGGACAGCATGCATATACTGTATGTTACGTCCACTAATACGTATTTATTTAATTCTTCCAATTCCAGTTTTATTTTAAAATAATCTTTTCATTAATGCTGTTAGAAAAGGTTTCCTAAAACTCAGTTTTCAGTTGAAGCATCATACATTTAACATTATTATGCTGTTAAACCTATTATACACTGTAGCCTTTGTCCATGAATCTTTTCAGACACAATTTTAATCCGTGATCTTTAATCTGGTAGACAATTTACACGTTCAAATAAAGAAAACCCGCCTCTCTCTATCACCCTCCGGTCTATCCCCAGTGTCCAGCAAACTCCTGTCGGATTGGCTTACCCCCCACATTGTTTTTGTACGTGCTATACATCTCTTTGACTCGTCGGTAGCGGAAGGCCAGTTTCCTCATCCAGTCGACCCCGCCGCGGACACCCGTAGCCAGGCACAGGTTGGCGCTGGTTGCAGCTGCATGGAAGCCATCAGTTGCAAAACTGTAAGTACTGTCAATAATAATGATATGTTTTATTTGAAAAATCACCTCTGGTAGAACAAAAAGATCAAACAGTTATTCATTATTCAGCACTAGCAGTGTGTATTTATACGAATGCAAATTCATTACTACCTTTAAAATGCAAAGATATAGTAAGAAATGACGATATTTTACAGTTACATATCGATATATTATCAATAAAAACAGCCAAACAACAGAAAAAAATACTGTGATTTGGAAATTATTATCTTTTTTCAATAACATCGACAATTTTTACATCAAACGTATTATTTAAACAATGTGAATTGTTATATCCTCACCTTAAGTCCTGGCCATTGTCGTCTGATGACACATCATCAATGTGTACCTGATCACACTCCTGTGCACACACACACAGACACACACAGACACAAGTAACACACAAATACGTTACAATAAGACCGCTGATTCCATGCAGGGAAAATTCAAGTGTCACAGCAGCAGAAGTACAAGAACAGATGCATGGGTAGATAACTTCACTTTACTGCACACATTGTGTGCATTTAATACATAGAAATGAAGCATGAAAAAATAGATAATATATAAATACCAACATATATAGTAACTGTAAACTGTATTGAGACAAATAAAGTCACGAATTAGCTCTGTATAGAAATATGTTTACAGTTATTAAATGTATTTATCCATTTTTCATACAAACAATTATAACAAAACAGCATGCACTAAAATTAGAATATAAACATGGTGCAGCCCTGACGGTAAGTGGTATGTTACACCACTTTACACCAATAGAGGGTAGTACAGTAGTACTAGTAGAAGTATTTAAGCGCTTAATGATGTGCCCTGTGCAAAATGTGAATACTGCGCAAGAAAATCTTATTCAACATGCCCTTTACATTTTTTAAATGTGTGTTTTTGTTTGTATCAGAGTGACGTGTGTCTCACCTCCAGATCATTGAAGAATAAGTGTGTGTCCGCCAAGTTGAAGATCATCTCTTCCATCCTCAGACCCAGCGTTACCGCCATCGGAGGGTCCTAATGGAAGAGGAAGATAACATCCTCATTACCGTCATGACATCACCATTATGAAAAACTATTTGAGAGACGTCACTTCCTCTTGTCCCAAAAAAAGGTTTCTGCTTTGACACGCCTCCTACTTCTTCCTAAATTCACACCCCTGGCCCCCACACGCTCACTTTTAGAGTTGGTACGCTCCACTCATCACAGCAGATGCTGACAGACAGGTTGCACTTGTTCTGTCCCATCAACATTCCTCATGCTTGGTGCTGGTGGGGTGTTTGTGGGGGGGGGGGGGGGGGGGGGGGGGGGGGGGAGTGTGTGTCTTCATGTGTGCATTGCAGAGAGTAGGCACACCCTCAAAGGGATACAGAGTGTATGTGGTATGTCAATGGTTTGTGCGTGTATGTGTGAGCCGGGGGCTCAGCTGCAAAAACCATCATCTGTGATAGGTCAGCAAGGGACGACAGCTTGCCGCACGATTCGCTGACGCCGTCAGACGACCAGAATAGAAAGAAACTAACAGGAAAGATAGTGAAAGTGAGCGAGGCACATGGGCTGAGAAAGTGTGTATAGCGCTCTCCAGAACTTGAGAGCTGCTAATAGTGAAAGCAGCAATTCTGTCTGCATTTATTTTCCTGCTTCCCTGTCAATCACAGAGACAAGAGGCACTTATGCCTCTCATGTAATGATTATGTTGGCTGCCAGCCAAAGAGAGTTACTGACATCAGTGGGTGTCGAAACACTCGAGGCAGAAATGTGTTTATTCCCTTTGAGCAGTTGAATTGGGCTGTTGCTTTGGGCTCCATAAAGGCTGAGGTGGCCTTTTAAAAAAAAAAAAATAGTTGGCCAGACAAGTTCAATCAATCACAGATAATTACTACTTTGTCCCGGCAAAAGTAGCTTGAAACAATTCCATTCTCCACCTCTGCTGTTATCATTTGAGCACCGGAAACTCAACACCTCGTGATCGTTATAATAACTCTGTGTGTATGTATGTATATTTATTAAAAAGTGAAGCATCGTTTAGAGCAGATAGACACTCACAGCCCGTATGAGAAGGGTGCTTAGGTCTCGTGGTTGCTATGTCAACAGTGTAAACACTATTTTGGGCGAGGTGTGAACAGACACAGCTGCCACGACATTTCTTGAGAGCAGCAGCAAACGAGGTGAACAAATGCTCTTAAAATTATTTTTAATACAAAACATGGCACGTTATCAGAGGTCACATGAAACCTTATTTGAGCCATTAACATTTCATTCATTATATCTTTGCAAGTCAGGAGACTACTTGTGATATTATAATCCTAAACCTTACCCTAACCGTACATTAAGTCTTCACCCTAAAATGAAAATGCATTTTAGCCCCAAAAGGAAGGCGGGGCCCCACAAATGAAGTAAAAGAAACACTGATTGACATAAGGCGTTCCTCAGCCCTTAACCCTAAACTTAACCATCACAACTAAATGCCCAACCTAAACCTAATTCTAACCTGAACCTGAAAACCAAATCTGAACCCTCAAACAGGCTTTTGAGGAAGTGAGGATCAGACAGTGTCCTAAAATTCAAAAACGGCCTCATTCTGAAGGTTTTAAAACTCCTAACAAAGACAGATGCACAAGCACCCAAGTTATGCCCATTAATGACCAATCGCCAAACTCCACTGCACAGCCAATAAAAAGTACATCAGTGCCTACAGCCCCCTATCTGTAAAACGCCGGGCCTCCTATGGCTCTATGTGAGTCTGGCTCCAAATGGTGTGTGTATATGCTGTGCCAGCTTTTCTTTGACTACCAAACGAGAATATCAGAATGGACTCTGCAGGCTGCAGAGTAGGAAGCAAAGCCCATACAGGCTGGCTGGTGCTATGCAGGTGCCCACAGGAAACGACATCACCCAATAAAAAAAATCTGTAGCCTTGGCCACATAGGATGATCCCAGATCAGAGCCAAGAACTATTAAAAGAAAGGAAACTATAAACAGTGTAGCTGCTAGATGAGAGGGCGAGACCACCAAATAAGTTCAAAATGAAGATCGAAATAAACGTCTGTCCAAGTGAGAAATGTGCATGTTAAATTATGATTAAACTAATGTAAGCAATAGCAGTTATACATTACTTTTAATGTATTCCTATAACATAATATATAGTACATTTAAAGAGTTTTTATGTATGTGGTCATCATCACAAATGGACTATAATATTCCTAAAGTAGTGGATGTGATGTTGAGATAAAATATTGAGGGAAATTAAGCTTATTGGAATGTTATACTCATTGAGTTCCATTTAATAAAAAAACTGCATAAAAGTTAAATTTAGAGGTTAAAATGAGGCCTTTTGAATGTAAGTTCATGGGCGTATCTTATATTTTCATATTTACTTGTACTAATCTTTGACCAATATTCATCTTTCTAGGGCAATTATTTACATTTAGGAGAAAATTAACTCAATCAATATATACCAAAAACAATTAAAAAAAATAATAATGATAATTCTTTTCAGCACTAATAATTAATTTCAGGCCTTTCTGGAATGCTGTCTATGGCCGCAACAACCTCCATCAATCACAGGGCATGGCATAGCTTGTATGTGGCCTGTGAGGCAAAGCCCAGGGCCACAAAAAGACCCTTTTTGACTCACTGCTGGTATACTTCAGGCTTATTGCTGATTCCGCGTTGATAGATTGACATGGCGCAGGATGGCTATAGAGATTAAAACACAATAATAACAGACAGCCAGTGAAGGCAGCATCTTACCTTGCCGTATTTCTGTGCGTAGGAGCCCGTGAGCAGAGAGTGGAAGACGATTATTGTCTCGTCCAGATCCCACACAAACACCCTCTGGAGAGCAAAACAAGTGAGACGATGAAAGACGGTTATGTCCATCCGTTTAGCCCATATGTGCATTAATTGGACAGGGACATGGGTGGTCCTGGTCTCTATCAGCCCTCTCCTCTGTTGTTTTGAGACTTCAGTGAACAGAGAGGATGACGATCAATGGGATAGCGCATACCCATTGAGATTTAAATGGAATATTCAGTCAGTGAGTGCTCAGTCAGTGGGTGTTTTTCGGCCCCTTACCTCCAGGTCACTATCAGGGGGAGGGGAGGGGTTGTTCTTGCGGCCCCTGCCCCGGGACTTGGACCCCCCACTCCGGCAGGCTCGGTCATCCAGCTCTTTGATGGGCGTGGAGGGGCTCTGCACTGTATCAAAGTCCCCTGAGACTGTATGGAAACACAGGCAGAGCTAAACATTTGAAACATTTTGAATTTACAAACGATCAAATGTCTGCACAAGCAATCACAAACTGTATTTCGCTGCATTAAAGCATCTGTAATGATGTGGTTTGAGCTGATCCCACAGGTGTTTTAGAGTATCTACTTCAGGAAAAGCGATAACTTTATACAGTAATAAGCCATTTAGTCAGGTTTAATAATTCAAGGTAATTGGCACAGCAGATCAACTTCAAGACTACCAATGGACCTAAAGAAAAGTACCAATGGTACTCTGACTGATTCATGATAACATGCAATGTTAAAGATTTAACAGAGGAGGGGGAAGATGGAGCTGTGCAATAAATTAAAAGGTAATATGATGCTTTTTTACAAAGATACAAAATTCTGCAGGAGCATATACATATGAGCAACACACATTCCTCCTAATGCCATATGCTCCCACTGCTGTGTGGTAACCAGAACCAGACTCTAAGCTTCGGCTCTCATATTGTTATGTCTCAATCAGGGGGAGAGGGAGGGGACCAAGAGAGAAGG
>NW_022280082.1:2221285-2224310 GCF_004355925.1 Anarrhichthys ocellatus
ACAACAAAAAAACAAAACAGATACCAATTGTAACTCCAAGAGGAGAGAAAAAAATAGAAATCCTTTAATTAGGCTTCCTAAGGGAAATTGTGAAAAAAAGAATACCAAGCCATATTTCTGTACACATGGGTTTACTTACTCCTTCTTATTTTGTCTTCTTTTCCTTCTCTCTGACCTGTCTATAAAAGTGCAATATTTAACATAAATTCACTCTAATCAAATCCTCTGAGGCTAATGTAAACATGCGCCGACCCTCCAATTAGCGAGTGCGATGCCAAATAACTATGGCTGCAGTCTGAAGTTACTTCCTGTGCTTCATCATGGGTGAAAGAGAGTTTTGAACTCAAGTTACCCAAACTGTGGTATTTTTCTACTGTTTACAAGATCACGGAGCCAGTATGACGGAGCAGTGAGGAACCTTGCATTTGTTTGCATATTCATGAACTGGGGTGGAGTGTTGATAATCTGCTTCTTCATTAAAATACAAACCTGGGTGAAGTTCAGCAGCCTGTCCGGTCATGGCAGGGGCGGGATCTTGCAGCTGGTAGGCTGCTGTGGAGCCTGTGCCATCCACGCTGTTGGAGGTCATATAAGTCCCGTAAGTGGAGGTGGAATAATACTGGGCATACTGGTTTTGGCCAAATGTCGTATATGAGGGATAATCCTGCAGAGAATGACATGAATTATGAGCACACAAGAGTGTAAAGACAAAAAAAAAAAAAGAATAGGAAAATTGAGATGTTTCCCTTGTCTGGAGAGGTTCAAACTGACTCTTGAAGAGAGATTTTACAAGTGTTCCTTCTCATTTCTCTAATCTTTTATTCCCTCGATTCTGTCCAAAACAGCTAAAGCCCTTGTGTTGCTGCTTTTTACTGTCCCAGTGGAGATGGGCGCTTTTATGAGTCAGCTCTCTAAACCTGTCACTACGTCCATCTCCACAAGTCCTTTTTTTATGAAGTGGAGCACACCACATGAATGCACACACATGCACAGTTTGTGTGTAGTCAGCAAAGTGTGTATGCAAGCATGCACAATCACACATCACATACTGTATACACACAGACTTGCTGTCTTTAAGTCTCTCTCTCCCTTTCCGTCTCTCTCTCTCTCTCTCTCTCTCACACACACACACACACAGACACACACACACACACACACACACACACACACTATATTCCCCTTAATCCACCCACACAAGCCAAACCTTGACTTTTTTCCCCCTAAACAGCCACATCTATCATAGTGGAACATTAAAATCCCCTTTAAGCATTTTACTACCACAATACAATTCATCACATGGACATGGAGAAATATTCAGAACAAAACACTCTTTCACAAAGATTCATTGTCTGTTTCTCTCGTAAGTTTGTTGCAAGTTCACAGTGTAATTAGATTTTATTTCTTGAAAGAGGAAGCATTGTGTGGGAGCATGACTGTGAAACCACTTCTGGTCTCAAATACTATCGCAACTGCACCATACGAAATCCTCATCTTTAATTTGAGCCAGCATAATGAGGAAACTCAGAGCAAACATGTAGCATGGTTGATCTGCTCTGGAAAGAACTCCCTTTGGGAAAAAGGCTTTCTTATTGGGCCTGGGAAAATGTGAGCTAACTTTCAGCTGGACAGTAACAGCAGTGCAGGTTTAAACTGAAGGACACACACACACACACACACACAGACACACGTACAGTATATAGACTCTGAGGTACCTGCTGTGTGGCAGTGTAGTTGGCGGGGTTGGACACTGAGTTGTTGGTGGCGTAGAGGCCTGAGGAAGGGGTGAAACTGGAACCTTGGAACACAAAGAAGAGGATGGCATTAGACAGCGGGAACGCATACAAGCAAAATAGAAATCAAACAACACTCTTAAACCGTGTGCAAAGTCATAGCATTGAAAGGTAAGATCATTTCCAGCAAGAATATAAAAATACTGACGATATTTCCTCCATTTTTCAACAGGAAAATAATGCAAATTGAAGTGGGAGTAACAAGAGAGGCATTAAAAACTCAAGCGTTTGATAGTGCATGTTCCCAACTGACCTGGCATCTGATAGGGTGAGTATGCAGTCTGTCCGGGCTGAGGTGTGGTGAAGCCGGGGCTGTAGCTGAGGCCTGTCTGCAGAGGAGACTGACTCTGGGCCAGGCCACCCTCTGTCTTAATGCCTGGCAGCATCACACCAAGGTCTGTGACAAGAACAACAAGAATATTACACAGTGTTTGTATTCACAGTACAAATATGTTTTTCTTTATACGCTAGACCCGTAGTTCCATTTATTATATAATTTATATGTGTTTGTTAGTGCAGCTACTGTGTGTCACTGTGTGTCTTTGTAAATGTGTGTTTATTGATACCATAGGAGGACAGTCCGTATGCCTGTCCTGTCTGGGCGTAAGCAGTGTAGACGGTCGACGGCTGCATGCTGCTGAACTGGGGTTGACCGGCGTACGTCGGCATGGGTGGGGCGGCCGGTGTGGAGAGAATGTGAGGATAGGGCCTGGGAGAGGAGAGAGATGAAAGGTGAGGTAGATGCAAGACAGATGACGGCAGAATAGGACAGTAAAGATAAAGTACAGGAGACGGCATGCTGATAAGGATTCTTTGAAAGCAGCTTCTGTTGTGTACAAAGCCAGACTTACTTTGATGGGTAGAGAGGAGGGGAATACTGGTGGGCTGAACGAGGGCTGTAACCGCTGCTGGTGATTACTAAAAACAGCACAATGATCAAAAACAACAAGGTTATGGATGGTGTCAACTCAAATCTTCTGTTTCCTTTCACATTCAACAAAAGCACCCCTGAACGGCACGGTTCAAGGCCTCAGGCTTGTTTGAGTTGAAACGCTGTTCAAGTAAACATCATTTGAAGCATTTTCAATGGAGAGGAGCCAAGTTCTTCCCTTTTAGAGAGCACTGTAGTCCATGAAACCCTTACAGCGGGCCTCTTAGTAAAACACAATGTCTGTTTGTGGTCATTGGGATGTCAGAGCTCAATACTGACCAACCCCCCCCCCCCCCCCCCCCCC
>NW_022280082.1:2224410-2227070 GCF_004355925.1 Anarrhichthys ocellatus
CCCCCCCGCTGCTTCTGAACCCTCGCTGTGTGTTGCTTCATGGTTTTGTGTCTCGGTGTGTATGTGTTTTGCAGCGCGAGCGAGCACAAGGTCGTGTGTGAGTCTAAAAAAAAAAGGACAAGTGTAAAAATGTCTCTCGCGCTCTCTCATCCCTCTGCCAGCCTTTGATGACGCAATCCAAGGACAGGCAATACTTCATGGGATTAAAGCTTTCAGCAGGCCTACCGCTGAGCCGAAATGGATGATGGTGCTTGTGTGTTCGTCTGAGGAAGAAAGACTGATATAGAGCTGGCGAGTACAGACATGTGAATTTGTTTTTTTCCTCTTTAGGAGGAAATAGTACATGAGTACATTTCTCTTGGGCAGATGTGTGTGTTACCTGAGCCTGCGTACGTGTCCAGTGCTGTGTCGCCTGACGTAGTGACTGTATCGCTGTTGTTCATAGGCTCTGTTTTGACTTGAGAAAGACGGAGAAGATCGGTGTTAGGGGAGACCAGTAATCAAGTACTATCACACACACACACACACATACACAAAGAAAACTACCATGCAGTTTGAGTATGGGAGAAAATGCTGTTTGCAGGGTTCCCACCATAATTATTAGAAGATTTCACAGCTTTTAAATGACTTTAACCAAGTCAAAACACCACAATGACCTAAAGGTTTAACTCCTCCTTGATATTTTAAATGTTTGGTAATGATCGAATTGCTTTAACAAAGTTCCCTGATATTGCCTTACTTCCCTGGTAAAACTCATCAAATTCCCCAGCTTTTCATGAATGTCACAATTGGAGGGAACCCTGCAACTATGTAAAAACTCCACACACACTGTGATAAATCCAATGGGATCCAAAGAGCAGGGAACACTGCACAGCAAAAGAAAATCACTGCAATTCTGGAACAAAAGAAACATCAGATCTCGAAACCAGCCTTAACTATAGAAACCCATTCCTTTTGCATTTAAAGTAATACTGTACGACCACTGGCCTTGGATTCACACACATGCACCTCTGTACCATAGTCCTTGGAGCTCGGGGCGGGGGGCGGGCTGCTGCAGCCCAACAGCCAATCAGCCGTGTTTAGAACTGTCATGTTTTCACCTAAAGGGGTGCAAGGTGGGAAGGTGGTGAGGACATGACGCACTGAGAACCAGATGCCAGTCTCAGGTACTGTATATCGGACATGGTGTTGATTATTTAAAAAAGTAGACATTGGTATTTAAAACTTATTGAAATTGTTTGACATTTTGGGAAATATGCTAATTTGCTGTCTTTGCCAAGAGTTACACGAGAACGTCAATTCCACTCTCATATCTGTATGCTAAATACGAAATTGTTAGCTTAGCTTAGCATTAAAAAATGGATCCAGAGGGAAACAGTCTGGCTCGACCCAAACATAAAACATCTGCCTATCAGGCAACCAGCGGAGACGACAATGAGTCACTATGCCATGCCCAAGGAATATAATACCACAACTTTTTGTTTCTACACTCTGGTTTTCGTACAGATTTAACAATCTAGATACAGATGTTAGTGAGCTTAGAGGGGCTGGTAGGCTGGTTTTGTTACCTCCGGACAGAGCCATACTAGTTCTTTCCCTCTGTTTGGAGTCTTTATGTTAAACTAAGCCAACCATCTCCTGGCTCTAGCTTCACATTTAAACCTGCAATAACTGATATTTTTGACCACTTTGGGGCAGCAGGAACAATCTGTAAACACAACTTTGACATATTGTTACCTGATAGAGTTGAAATGTTTCTGGCCACCTAACAAAGTATACAATTTTGCTCTCCTTTAAACCGTTTACTTCTGTTCTCCGACAACTCCCGAAGAAAATATCCGGCTTGTAAGATGTTAAATGCTCCACTATGTTTACAAGCTAGTTGCTAACTCTGTCTGCCTGCCGTTTGGTCCTGAGCAGGTATAGCGTACACTGGGTTTTTGGATGTATGACACAGAAAACAGCTGTCTGCTGTGGCCGGAAACTACGCTGATGAAGCGAAACATTTGTGACCTGAAAGATGCTGAAACATGCAGCATTGATGAGGGGGAACTGCAAAGCCGGATGCTAATTATCCGTGGGTTAGTCCTACCTTTCACATACAAGTAGTCATGCGATCCGTCCTAAATACAAACATATTGATGATAGCCACTTCAACAGAGATAGAGACTCTCGACACAGCAATAAAGCATATTTCCCAAACTATTTTTCAAAGAGAAGTACACCTGTTAACCACCTTTAACATCCTCCATGCTGTTTTATTAGGTTACTCTTCTTGTTTCTCTCTGAACATGATTTAAACTCATCATCAGTGACCATCTGAGAACTCCATTTAATTCAACTTCATTAATCCCCTCGGGGAGCAACACAACCCATCGGATGAGCCCTAATGAAGACAAATGAGTTGCCATGGAGATGGCCCGCGGGCCCGAGCCCTGGCTGATGTCAGGTGAGGGGAATGTTGGGTATGTAGTTTGTTTTGGCTGTGAGCGTGTAGTCCCGGCTCTGTCTACTTTAACTATTAACTGTGAGCTCATCATAAATGATTTAACTTGCTCTAATATGGTCTGAATGCACTGTTGAGTCCGCTCTGAGCACGGCTATTTATGTGACTGTGTGTGTGTGTGTGTGTGTGTGTGTGTGTGTGTGTGTGTGTGTGT
>NW_022280082.1:2227080-2239110 GCF_004355925.1 Anarrhichthys ocellatus
TGTGTGTGTGTGTGTGTGTGTGTGTGTGTGTGTGTGTGTGTGTGTGTTTGTGTGTGTGTGTGTGTGTGTGTGTGTGTTGACACATCAAGTTGACTAAAATGTGGTATCTCACTTGTTCCATTACATTAGTTTCCATTGCCTGTTAAATCAGCAATAGATCAAAGGATCGCCCTCAACAAAGGCACTTACACCCAGTGCTATTACATCAAACTGCCTTGTCAAAAAAATATTGTAGAGAGAGGCACAGAGCGATGAGGAGATCAAGGGTGACAGTAAAAAAAAAAGATGAGAAGAGAGAAACACAGACAGACGGAGGAAAGAAAAGGAAGAAAAAAGGAAAGACAAAGAGGAGAGCGTTTACTGGTGTTGACGTCTCAGAGAGCTGTGACGCTTTAATGCTCTTGTTGAGTTTCCAGCAGGGTTTTCAGCTTACACACACACACACACACACACACACACACACACACGCGCGCACACACACACACACACACACACAGGCTACACACACTTTGCAAAGCAAAGAAGAGCAGAAGTGCTTCACCGTGTGTTTACACATATTCTCCAGTGGTTTACTCAAGTCCTCCAACCAACGTGGGGTGTGTGTGTGTGTGTGTGTGTGCGATTGCATGTGCACGTCTCCTTCCGTCTCTATAAATTCTTGAACAAAGTACTTATCTCTTCATGTTGAAAATCTTTCTAAATGATTATTTGGCAATGTATTTCATTACATTATTGCACTCATCAGTTTACTTTGCTTAACGTGATTTACAATATGAATCTCTGCTGAATCTCGATATCATCAAAACGTCTACATCTCTCCCAGAAAAAACAATGAACAGCATGTATAATACAGGTGCTTAGACGTCATGTATTTTCTTATTTAGTTTGTGAAATGAGACATCAATTACTGCTATTATGACATGTCGAGGTGTAGACTGAAACAGCGGGTTTTCTTCTTAAAAGACATCATTCGCTCTTTTACTGGTCTTTTTTTGAATGAAAACATAGATCGGTCTACATAGCACTTAATAAAATAATTCCCCATTTTAGTAAATCCACTTTTGAGAGTTGAATAAGAAGATTAATATGACTCTCATGTTTGTAGAGTAAATATGAAGCTACAGCCAGCAGCTGATTAGCTTAGCTGGAAACAGCTAACCAGCCTCTGTCCAATGGTAACAGAATTCTCCTACCAGCACCTTTTGCACACCAATTTACAAGTTATCGATTTGTTTAAACCGTACAAAAGAAGTGTAAACACAGTGTTATTAAGACCTTTGGAGTGACCCAACTGCCAACAACTGCCCATTCACTACTGCAGTAACAAACATATCCTGCCCTCTCACCTCCTGTTCCATTGGTGGTGATGGAGGGGCTGCCAAGGTTGTTCTTGTCCAGCTTGGAGCCCGTCGAATCTCCACCTCCCACACGGTTATGAGGACTGGCTAGGTCCTGCATTTCCATAGACCTACAGGGAGGGAGGGAGGGGGAGGAGGGGGAGGAAAGGAACAAAGATGAACTGCGATTTTTGAATGAATAGCAGATCAACAGCAATATGCTCTCACAGCTGGGAATCTCCAACCTCTATATATTACGTTGAGATCTCACTGAACACATTCAATGACATACTGCATATCCACACAGGAACCACACACACACACACACACAGACACACACACACACACACGCACACACACGTGTCATAAACTCCATGCTTCTCCGTACCAGTTAGCTTACATGAGCATGTGTTCAGAGGCGCTAGACATTGTCTGCGGGCCTGCTGGCTCTTTTATGGAGTGTGTGTGAGTGTGTGTGTGTGCACTTCTGGGCTCCAATACAAACCCACAGCCTGCCAGCATGCTTTAGTTTTACAATGTGTTCCACATGCATGACTGGAACCAGCATACAAAGTGGTAATGGTGAAGTGAGAGTGTGTGTGGAGTAAGAGGAAGTAAATAAAGACATGAAGAGAATGGAGATGCACATTCATGGTAGAAATCTGTCTTTCATACATCAGTGTTTATTTGTTTATTTGGATCCTGATTACCTGTTAACACGACAACAATCACTCACACTGGGGTTCACAACCCCTACCGAGAGGTGTAAGTGTTTTAATACACTTCATGAATGGACACTGTAAGAAAAGCAACATTAAACACTTTTTCTCGACTCTTCCTCACTGTTGCCACAAACCCACATTTTGACATGTCCTTTGGTGGCAGACATAGTTTAATGTTGACTCAGTGTGTGTGTATGGACAGTACCTCATATGAACGTGTCCGTGCATGTGTGTGTGTGTGTGTGTGTGTGTGTGAACCCTGACTCACGCCGCCCGCAGGTTGGTCACAGGCGGGCTCTTGTGTGAGAGATCAAAGCGAGAAATGACAGAGATGGAGGGAGAATTAAACAAATGCGGGCTGCCGTCCTGCCAATCTGTGTGTATGTGCGTGTGCGTGTGTGTGTGTACTAAAAGGGAGTGTGTACAATACATTTGTGTCATTGTCTGGAAGCTGGCCATCGCAATGCTATAGGCAGATAGCATCGCCACACATGACTGCAACCCACAGTCAGACTGACAGGTATGAACATATAGCTTTGAGTCGACGAGAAAGACACCGCTGAAAGGGCGCAAAAGAGAAACCATACGAAAGATAAACGCGCTAAATCAACTCTCGCCGTCAACTCTTCATTCTTCTTATTTACAGAGAAACATTCATTCTGCTCTCCTGTACATTTTGAACACTTGCAACTGTTTTAACACCAACACCGCATTATTGTGGATGAGATATTGAGCCAAGCAGTAACTTCAAACACGGGCCTAGAAATATATCGGCTTTACATGGAAATAACAGTTAAGAACTTTCACAGATTACAGTGCCCTCTCTCTCTCTCTCTCTCTCTCTCTCTCTCTCTCTCTCTCTCTTGCTTCAACACTCTTCATTCATCCTTTTCTTTTGTCTCTCAACAGCAGGAAATGATTCTGTCTCTCCCCTCCGTGTACTTTTTTTCCCTTCCCTCTCTGTTTCACTCCTCTCGGGAGGCGATGGCAGGAGTTGGTGTTTCATAAACTCTTTTCTGGTTTTCGCATTATGTCTGGTCATTGAAAAAATATGCTTAGTGCAATACACAGTGTATGCTGTATTGTGTTAAATAAATAGTTTTAGGGCCAACAATTACTTTCACTATTGATTCATCTGCTATCGTCATTCGTTTTTTACTGAATGTAAATAAATAAATGAAAAAACACCCATCGCAACTTCCCAGAGCCCAAGGTGACGACTTTAAACGTCTTGTTTTCTGCGACCAAAAGCCCCAAACCAAAATAAATTTGGTTAACAATGATGTATTCTCATTCGAGAAGCTAGAACCGGAGAATATTTGAATGACGGAAATGATTAATCAATTATCAAAATAGCTGCTGATTATTTTCAATCAATTAATCGACTAATAGCTGTAAAGAAATGACTGTGTGTACAGCATGCTGCCTTTGCTTGTCCTTGGATTTGATCAGTACATCTTTTCCTCTGTGTGTGTGTGTGTGTGTGTGTCAGACACTGAGTTCTTGGGAAAGTGTTGATGACCTCATCACAGCTTGCAACTGCAGTGAAACCTCACCTCTCTGCACCATGATCAGAGAACTAGGACACACACAAACACACACACACACACACACACACACACACACACACACACACAAACACACACAGAGACTTCTGAAAAATGTAATGTTGTTTACCTGGTGTCCGAAGGGTCTGGAACATGAGATTCACTGTGTGATTTCTTCACCTGCACAGACACCAGAGCAGAGGTTAACTAAACACACACATTACATTAGTGTTTAATGGGGCATAAACCAGCCTCATAAACCAGCGTTTACAAATCAAAAAAATTATATTAGTATCATGTACTGTTGTGAATAACAACAAAATAAATTCCTGCCATCGAGTCTTTGAATGTTACCACACAATGCAGGATTCATGATAAATCAAAACCCGGTGTCCGTAGTTGTAGCCACCACCGTGACAGAAGTGCTAACTGGCATCTAAGTGACAGATATTAACTTTCCCTTGTTCACCCGTGACCCTGCTGCATCCGGAGCTCAAGCCCCTTCCTCAACCCTTAGAGTTGGAGGGTCACGGTGGGGTCACTCCTCACCCTTAAACGCGTCACCATAGACACTAAATTGAGCATGGACTTTGGAGGGTAACCGAGACATGAGGTCGTGGCAAATCACCGCGTGCTGGAACTTTTCCTTCATCATTGAAGAAAAAAAGAAAAGAAGAAGAATTAAGAAAACACACTTCAGCCTCAATGCCTTTCCACCGTAGCATACACTCACCGCACTCACACACAGACTGACTTCATGTTGGTGTGTGTGTGGGTATGCGGCGCTAGGCGGCCGACCAGCGGTTCTCTATTAAAATTCCTCTCTCTTATTTGGAACAGGAACTAATTAGAACAGTAAATGCAGGGCGGAGCGAGGGCCAATGTGTACCAGCTGCCCTATAATTACTGTGTCAACACACTGTCGAGGTGTAGGGCACGCGCGAGGTGCCAAACACACACATACACACACACCCGCACATGGAAATACACATACAAACACACATACACGGTCAAATTCACCCACGCAGCATATATTCAAGTCATTTGCACATTATCGCAATCACAGGTAAGTGTACAGAGAAAGTGCTTGGCCAAGCAGACACCAAACGCCAGGTATTTTGAAACTAGGACATCTGTGTGTGTGTGTGTGTGTTAGTGTGCGATGTGGTGTTATGGTTCTGATTAGAAGATCCTGCTGAGAGCGAATAAGAAGCAGCACTTAGCTGTTTAAGACAGGGTTCAAAGGTTAGCCGGTGCCCTCGTATGGATCACTTTACATACGCACACACACACACCCACACACACAAGCCACTTTCATGTCACGTTTCATGCTTTACTGAAATTTAACAAGGCTGTCAGTCACGACATCACCAGCGTGGCCGTGAGAAACTGCAAGCCACATGTAACGCACACGTAGGGCTACATACAAACGAGGGTGCTCACACGGCCCGCATGTGCGTCCGCACACACACACACACACACACACACAGAGAAACACAACTGTCTGTCTGTTTCTGTCTCAACACGATCTGTAAAAACACAAGCACACAAGGGCTTTGATCCTGAAAAGCTTTTATCATTGTGCTTTATCCGTTGCACACTTTCTCTCAGTGTCCGCCTCTCGGAGTCTCTCACATCTCTCAATGTTTCACTGCTTTTATCTGCGTCCATGAAAAACACTCCATATTTAATACAATTCCATGCATGGATTTAGTTTGTTTCTTTATCACATTTTAAAAATGATGTGAAACGTTTCTTTTTTTTCTGCTCAGTGCTGAAACTTTTTTTTACTTGTTTTAGCTGTCGTCAATAGAGAGTCATCAAGACCAATACACGAAGGTTTATGATCCAATCGAGACCCCTAAAAACTACCCTGCTGATGAAAACCTCTCATACAATAATGAAGCATCGTGCTCACTAACTCCTGCATTCAGATATTCTGCATCATTCTCTCTTCTTCCGTATCTAGCAATAACACAGGCCCAATTTCATCTCTAATAACAAAACGAAGGGCCTCTAAGCGTACTCGTAGATGACCACGATATCTGAAGGACCCATTTGTGTCATCTGAGCCATTTAAATAGGTGACCTTTGACCCGGTTGGCCAGGTGACCGGTCTGGAACACAACCTGCCCGGCCCGGGGAATCCCTGAGGGATAAATACAGGTACCCCAGGTAATTAGCTCTAATAACAATGATTTATTTAAGGGAATTACACACTGCTATGTTTGTGTTGTTACTAACGTATGCTATTTATCATCTAATGGCTGTAATGATAACATGAAGCCTAATTTGACCCCAGTATTAAGAAAACAGTAGGTGTGAATCAGAAATAAGCAGAAGCAGTCTTAGTTCAGGTCCGCTGTATTTTGCTGTCATAAAAGGTGCATCGACAAGGTTTGTGGTATTGTTTCTGGCAAACTGCAAAAACATTGCACAGGAAGAGAAGAGAGGTAGGGACGGAGAGAGAATGAAGAATAGCTCTGTGTGTTCCTGGTAATAACCCAACCCATCTGCAATGGGCCATTTGATACCATGCATAGAGTTGCACACACACACACAGACACACACACATTGGTATATGAGGGCTTTAAGAAAATCTCTTTTACAATTTTTGCGCTCATGTAAAAGGAGCTTTTAGATAATCAAGTTAAGAAAATTATTTTTAATAATCAAGAAAAAATTGCAAATCCATGATTTTTAATTGTTACGCGGCTCATGAAATTACCATTTTTTATGAGGGAGGTTTGTATTAGATAAATTCAAGAACAGATCTGTGTTCCTAAATAAAAACTAAAATGTCACACAAAAAAGTAAGAAGAATATCTAAAATATTGAATGACAATTATCTAAAATTAAAAAACTGTCCAAATACAAAAGGTAAAAGCATGAAGAAGAAATTATTAAATTCAATTTATTTTTCACAAATTGCTTTGAAATATTTAAAGAGTAAACTAACTTAACTCAGAATGATACCCTGAAAAAATTACAGTACTTTCATCATAACCTACTAACCCTATTTGTTCAGATGCTCTGAAAATTGCATCCATTCAGACAAATTAAATATATATTTTTTAGATGTCGAATAGCAATTTTCATCTTTCCTTTACATGCAGCAGCATTTATTCATCCAGTGTGACTAGCGAAATAGAATATTAAATATCGTCACATTACAGAAAACACTACAACTGATTTAAATAAATTACAGCAGGAGTTTGAGCATGAAACACACTCACAAAGCGATCCATTCTTACCTCAGGGTGTAATCAGGTCAGGTAGCAGTCCTATACTTCCACAAAGCATTACAGAGCTGTACGATCCACTGGCGTGCTGGTCTCACACACAACCAGAAACACACGCACACTCCTCCAAACTTCAACTCGTCGCGATCTACCTGCCTCTCACTCTGTACTCCAGGTGTCAGGTTTTTCTCCTTTTTACTTTCTAGTAGAACTGCGGTCTTCTTCTCTTTCTCTACGAACAAACATGCAGCTGCTGGAGAAAAGACACAAACGGGCAAAAGAAACTACGCTTGTCTCCTCGGGTCAATCCATGCACAGCTCCTGTCTTCCTTGACTCCAGTAATGGGGAACATTTCACTCGTCCTGTTTCTCTCCTCCTCTGCCTCCTCCCCCTCTTTTTCTCTCCTCCTCCTCCCCCTCATCATCTCTCTCTCGCTCTCTCTCTCTCTCTCTCTCACTCTCTCTCTCTCTGCTGTCACTCACTGCAGACTCACTCAAGCTTTCATTTAAAGCCAAAGAACTTTTCAAATGTAACAGATGTAGCCTTTTTAGACACAAATAAACTGAATTCCACATTGCAAGCAGCCCGTGTCTGAAAATATAACATAACTCAAAAAGTCAGAGCCCCCAAAATTAGAAACATCCGTGTATGTGACTGAAATCCTGCTGACGGTAGCTCTAGCGTGATTAAGTCCGCAAAGCTAAGGCGGTAAATGGAGATGTGGTGTGGCTGTGATGTCAATGTCTTGCTGTGCAGTACAAAGTACAGGCCAGGCCATAAACTTCACACCATGCAATCCCCCCTACATCTCACCACACACAAACTCACATGTACACCTGAACACACGAACACACACATTCAGTCCGAGTTAGTTGCAACCACACGGGGCTGGATGTGTGCATTATACTGTATGTGAAGTGTAGCTGAGCTGGAGGGGATGGGTGAGGGTGTCGTGTCAACTAGGTGGATTCCTAGCTGCCTCGGTCTGAAGATGGCACTCTTTCGCTTTGGTCTTCAAGGTGTTGTCTGGGGAGGCCCACGCCCAAACCGCACACTTAAACCAGCGTCGACGTCTGACCATTCTCGTCCAAAATACCGTCGCTAACTTTACCACACTAATACAAATTTAAAAGGATAATCATTTCTCTCTCACCTCTCATGGTATTAAGTTCAGGTTTTGAGGTTTCTGCCTCAAACTTCAGTGGAAGTACTTTCTACCTATGGAAACTCTTAAAGTTATCATTCAGACATGCATTGTAACATCTTTCTTTTCTTAGGCTACTTATCGTTTTACTCACGTCCAACCTCACATCCATTCTGGTTTGAAACGCACATCAGAATAGGATTTGTTGGGCTATCCGGCTAACAGTACCCTGAAAGAATGCATTTTGTACAGACGGGATTTGCAATTGGAAGCATCTATGTTATTTTACGAAGTTTGTCGGAAATTCTGCCGATTCTGGTTTACCATACTGTTTTTAAGCACCACTTTTAATCTCGGTCTTCTTTGTGCTGTTAAATGGCTGTGGCACTGAGTTGTACTGATTTAAATGTAATCCAATTGTGGCAATCTGACCAACAGTTAATTCTGTATTGGGAAAATAGCAGAGTATAGACCTAAACATTATGTATTTCCTTTTTTACGTTACCATAGAAAAAACAACTAAATATCCTAATGTAGTAATGGATTTTGATACAGTGAATATTGAGGTATGGGATATACTTTACGGCCAAAGATCTAAACACTCAGCTGGCAAATAAAACAAGAATATGCATGGCTAGACTCCACTATAATGAAGTGAGATCTTTTTCTAATTTGGGTAAACCGACCCTTTAACAGCACAGACCAGTTACAATGTTATTGTACATCTACGGTGCAGAAGAAAACAGCTAGGAAGGGTGCAGTACGTACGTACACAGGCCTAGAGACCAATTTGGAACAGGGTGACTGTCTCCAACCGTGCACCAGCCACCTTTAGGTCGGTCACCAATGAACAGCCTGATTGATAGACTGTCTGTGAACCTATGTTCATACATCAGTGCAAATGTCTGTTGAAAGTGTGTTATACGTGCATGCCGACATACGCTTGTGTGCGGGACGTTTGAGAGCGTATGTGGAGGACTAGCTGTCAGAACAGATTAGGGTGTTGCCGAAGCGCTTGACAACTCAAGCACTTTATTATTAGCCAGGCAGGACGCCCATCAGGAGGGGGTTGTCCAAAAACATCCCCGATGAAATATTATCACAGCAAGTGGAGAAGGGTGCAAGGGAGGCGTCCCAAAACACGTCTGATGAAATACAAAAAAACACACACAAAAAAAAAAAAGAGTAAAAACAAAACAAAACAGTAGCGTTGAGTGGGCACATCAGAGCAGTGACCTGAGCGATAGAAGCGGGTCGTATATTAGACAGATAAATGACAGGACTCGGCTTTGGTTTTTGTTGACTTTAGGAGGGTTTTAAAAAGTGTCTGACTGGAGTGCCTCGCTCCCTTTTAAGAGGCCCTCGAGAACAACTTTGTTCTTCAAGTGGAACAACAGCAGTTTATCTTCCACTCAGCAAAAAGTAAGACAGACGGAGACAGACTCTGCTGTCTTTATTTCATTTGTCTTGTTGTTATTTTCCATTATTCCGAAGTGCAAATCATTTTTTTTTTATTCTATCTCTACAAGAATGCATTTAATTATCTTAAAACAATATATTTATTAAATGTATTTTTAATCAATTAATTCTACAACATAGCTATTAAGTATTGAATGATGAATGAGCCTTATTAAACCTGAGTTTAATGGAATAGTTCAATATTATGTGAAGTATGCTCACTTGCTGTCTTATCAAGAGTTAGATGATACGATCAATACCACTTTGTATGACATATAGGAAGCTAATGCTTGGCTGAGCTAAAATTGGCTAGCTTAGCTTAGCATAAAGACTGGAAACAGGGAGAGACAGCTAGCGTGGCTAGGAACAGGCAGATGACAAAGACGATAGTTGTGTATAGACTTCATAACACATAACAGGATTCATTGGGAGTAATCAGTAGGAAAATAATTCTTTCACACATGCACAAACACAAGCACGCACACGCACACACACCCACACACACACACACCTGTGCAACATGATCATCCAGCCATCCCTGTCTCTGAGATCGGCTGGTGTGTGTCGACCACAAAACACATTCATGAAGGATGTTACTCACCACACAAACACAACCTCCATCTCTATCTATCCTCCAAATTCTCTCTCTCTTTCTCTCTCTCTCACACACACACACACACACACACACACACACAGAGTCTCACACGTTTTACCTGTCCCCTGCTCAAAGCTCTCTGCTCTCCCCATTTGTATGAGTGGTTATCGGTGTGGTAATTCTATCCCCTTCCTTTCATGTAAAATACATTGTGCCGAGCCTCCTCCCTCCCTCCCTCCCTGCCTCCCTCCACCACTCCTACACCCCCCAGTTCCCCCGGCCTGGGGAGGTGTAAAACTATCCTTCTCTTTATGCGTCCAAAAATGCCCCTTTTTCTGGTGTAGTAGGAAGCTATAAGGGAGTGAAAGGGAAGAACAGGCTGAGTCTGTGGAGCAGGGAAAAGGTGGAGGAGGAGGCGTTTGGGCAAAAAGGTACTCTCCAAAAACATCTCTCTCTCTCTCTCTCTCTCTCTCTTTCTCTCTCTCTCTCTCTCTCTGGTTTTACCTGCCTCACATGAATTTGCCAAGAGCTGCCTACTCACAATTTGAAGGGTTCAGAAAAGAAAGTACATTCACACACAGTAAAGTATCACATGTCGCTGAACCTTTGTCTTCAAGACGAAAATAGAGCTAAAACTAGACGCTGACCTCTACATTGAACCCCCAAGACAATACGAACAATCTGAGAAACGAGAGAACAACACGCAGCATGGTTGCCCCAAGCTTTAAAGCACAGAGCGGTTACGCCACTCAGGACAGAGAAAGAAGTTACAGTGAATTTGATAAGGCGTATATGTGGTGCGTGAGTTCGCTTGAAAAAGAAATATACACAACAATATATTTTAGTGAGGGAATGATCGTAAACTGATCGAACCATCGTAGACGTGACATGTTATATACGTATGATGTGCTTTAAACACTCGACCAAGACTTTTCGTAATAGTTATTTTTTAACATTTGATACTCATAAAAAAAAAATCAAGATTAATCCGCTTAGCTTAGCTTAGCATAAAGACTGGAAACAGGAGGAAACCACAAGCCTGGTTCTACTGACCATGATTGTCCAAATCAGTTTATCCAAGGTCAATATAAATGGAATGTAAGATTCATCAGGTGTTGGCTAAAACAGGAAACACAGTCTTCGCCAATTCATTGTTGCTTTTGGTTATTTTCATGGGATTTGCTGATAAGAAAGAAAAAAAATGTAAGCTAAGAATATACAACATGTAAATATTAGATCAACAGAAACCTTTAACGAATTAAAAACAGATTTTGAGGCAGGGCTCCTCGACTAGAAAGCAGCTCAGTCAAGATTTGGTACTTGAGTGGATCATTTCCAAAATAACAATGCAATCAATTGTATTTAAGTAATTGCTCCACAGACAATCTGCGGCTAAGAGTCTGGGCTCCAGGGCTGCTGCCCACTTCTCTGTGACCCATCAGATTCTGAGACTTGATTAGGAAATTCAGCGATATACGAATCCGGGTTGCAGGCAGAAACAGAAAAGCCACCATTACTGTGGTCACAGCTCACTTGTAAACCCTTGTATTAAAAAAAAATGTGATGACATCAGCTGCTTCAACAACAAACTGATATGGAAAAAAAAGGCACATAAAAGCCTCAAGCCTCTGCTCTGTGAAATCAATTTGACCTTCCGAAATAATCGTTGCTGTATAACTATGGCCAAAGAGTGGTCAGTGCACTTTTCTAATTTTAGAATCCCAAAGATTATTTTTGTATTTAATCAACTTGTAGTGAATACGCATGTTTGGGGAGGAAGAGCAGTAGAGGAGAACAGTGAGTAAGGCCTCCTCGCCGTCCTGGTGGTCTCCATATCTGCCATTTAAATTGGCTCCTCATTGTCTCAGAGATTGAGGGGATCACAGACATGATTTAATGCAGCTTTACTCAATGGAGACAAATGAAAAGTCACTGATGGATGTGTGTGTGTGTGTGTGTGTGTGTGTGTGTGTGTGTGTGTGTG
>NW_022280082.1:2239120-2251068 GCF_004355925.1 Anarrhichthys ocellatus
TGTGTGTGTGTGTGTGTGTGTGTGTGTGTGTGTGTGTGTGTGTGCGGGCCGGTTCTGCGCTGTTAATTGTGAAGCGTTTGGCCTCGACTGCCCCTGCTCAGCTAATCTGATGAGAGTGATTAAAAAAACAACTGGGAGAAACCTAAACCAGTCTATGGCTGACCAGGCACACACACACACACACACACACACACATAGAGAAGCACTCCAGAACATCACTCTAATCAGTGGCGCTGAACACACAACTCAATGTGAAATGTCTAAAGGTATGGTGGTAACACACTGGGACAGATGACTGCAGAGTGAACTGAAAGATGTAGTTTAGTGCGGAAACAATAAGTTGATACTTATTAACACTGCTATAACATATATCTATAACATTTTATAGACAATGATTAATAAATTAACAGAAAATCAGCAGCCCTAAATAATTCATGATTCTCCACCTCCATGCTGCATGATGTGTAAAAGTCATCGCACAGATTAGTCACCAAGATAGAAGTTGTGACAGTATATAGAACTTAAAACTAAAACTGTTTGTTAATATTATAAGATAAGATATGAGATATTTAGGACAAATCTATAATTGGCTTGGAGCATTTCAAGGTACAACAAACATGACAAACTCATGCTGCGCAGCGGAACGGAGGTCAAACGCGCAGGACTTTGTTTCAAACGCTTGTGCAGCTGAGGTTTGCAAACCAACCAAGTATGTTACGCTGATTTAATATAAAATCTTCAATATTTCCATTTGATGAAACGATGAAATGGTGCTGTCATAAACGATAAAGAGCTGCGGCGAGAGCGAGACTATATATGACACCGGGAATAAAAAGGGGAGAAAAGCCTGCTAAAGGACATCCACTGGTATTCATATGGACTCAATGTTGTCTGGCAGGATTCAGCTTTGATGAAACGGAGAAAAGAATGAGTGGACTAGAAGAGTTTGAGCTCCTCTCTGCTGCTGTGTGAGACCTGAAGAAACACAACACCATCCTCCTGCAACCCCCCTCCTCCTCACCTTTCCTCATCCTCAACCCGACCGCAGCTACCGCACCCCCCGTTCGGTCCCCACACCGCAGCCTCCCCCCCCCACCCCCCCCCCCCCCCCTCCCCCCTCCACAAGTCCACCAACCCACCCCCCTGAGCACCTCCTCATACGATCAGGTAAGAGGGCAAATAATTCAAAAGCAAAAAGAGTGAACATGTTTGTGTTTAAAGAGTTTAACTCTAGGAGAGTCTGAGTGTTGGTCATAACTGGAGTGTGTGTGTGTGTGTGTGTGCTTGAGCCTGTGTGTGTAAGTGCAGCAGCAGCCGCATCAATAATTAAAGCTAATCTCATTAGGCCTCAGATCCCTTTCAGACGCTTTTAATTAAATGATGAATGGCCTCCCAGCTGCCTGTTAAATAATGCTGCTCATGACATCACAGTGTGTGTGTGTGTGCATGTGAGAGGTACGCCATAAGGTAGATATCCTTCAAAGGAAAAGACAAACGGAGAGACATTCAGAAGACAGAAAGGTATGCCCTCACATGCCATCTGCTCTCAGATTCAACAGTATAAGAAGTGGCTGCTGCCCTCCGCACCGAGGAGAGCGAACGGGTGTTGAGTGTCTCAAAAGCTGTTCCATCAAACCAGGCCTCGAAAACACTTCATATCATCTTCCTAATAAAATCACTCGCAATACCATATGTCTGCGGAGAAGGAAGGCAGCTTGAGGGAGAGAAGGATGTACGTAAGTGTTAAAAAGAAAAGAGGGACAGGCAGGGACACCAAAAAGGAGAGCTCGGGGGGGGGGGGGGACAAAGAGACAGAGACCATAGGGCAAATCTGAAAATGAGGGCAACAGGTAAAGCAGAGGACAGGTATGGGTGCCAAAGCGCCCTAGGCTCCAGACAGCATGGACCTGGCTATGAGAACACCCATAATACCTTCTGCTTCTCATCCCCCCTCTACTCTCTCTATCCCTCCCTCCTCCCTCTTTTGTCCACCTCCCCCTCCCTGCTCTCGGGCTGGCTCTGTATCGGATTGCTGACTTCACAATAGGCCCTGAATCATCACTCTAGCCAGAGAGACACAGGGGGAGACAAAGAGGCGGGCTGGCCGGCAGAGGAAGAGATGGTGAGACAGACAGACAGACAGACAGACAGGAAGAATCAAGGACAGGGAGAACGTGTGTCTCTGGGCATCAATGCTGGATCCATTTCAAACATGGTCAGATGGACAAATGGGCTTCCTTAAATCTTAAATACACAAATTGCAAATAAAAAAGGAAATTTGAAAGGATCTCAATAATACTGAAAAGCATGCAGCATGCTGTTTGTTCTATTACACTCCATCTTTAGTTTCTTACCTGCGAACTGTCACACAATAAGTCTATGAATGTTAATTTAGGCATAATGTAGGGTTAGGGTTAGTGAATCAAAACAGGCAAAACAGGAACTTTGAGCACATTACCTTGGGCTCTTCTGAATTCTGTAACGTAACTTTAACTTAAGAAAAAAAAGGTTTCAGCGAAGTTTTCAAGAACTCACTGGAGATGATGGGCAGCAATGGTCAACAAAAGGAGTAATCAAAAAAATGAAAGAATTGATTCATCGATAATGAAAATAATCTTCAGCTGCAGCCCTAGTCTGGGACAGACAACACAGAGACCCAGATCTCAACCCACTTGGCCTCGGCGACCCCTCTGATACCTCTTTGATTCTACGCTGCAGAGAGAGAAATACAACCTCCCAGCAGAGCAGCAGAGGAAGTTCTCCGGCAGGCAAGGCAAGCAGGTTCCTCCGAAACCAAAGCACAATTGTTGCAATTTCATTTCCTTCCCAGTAAAATGAGGAAATATGCACCTTTATTTCTAACCAATGGCAGATGAGCGTTTAGTCAGAAGACCAGTACGAACAAAAGGTGGGCTGTGCTATCAAGGGTCTATTTATAAAAGTTGATGCGACAAAAAAATATGTTTTACGACTTCAGGACTTCTGTTAATATAATGTTTCAGAGTTCGGACGAGTTTGAATTCAGTGTCATTATTGGTAGTTTCTTTAATAATCAACTTCTCACGCTAAAATGTTCAGTAGAGAGAAATGTAACATCTGGCATTAATATGACTTTCCTTGAAGATTCTTTGAGTAATCAATAAAGTGAGGAATCTTGGCTTGAAATATTGCACCCTGATTGACTTCCATTAAACAAGCATGGCCACAATATGAGGCCGTCTCTCCACTCAGATGACCTCAGCCGTCCCACACCACAGCGAGTTTATGTGTATAACAGAGACACCTACACACACATGCTCTCACACAGACACATGCAGCAGACACTAAAGCACACGTATCATGTGGTTTCCTGTCTGGTGCGTTCCTCTAGAAAGCCCACGCCGGTTGCTCCGGGTTTCTAGATGGATTCTCCAGTCTGCTTGGGGGGGTTTGAGTCTGTCAGGCTGTGATTGGCTCGCAGGCTGTCTGTGACCTGCTCACCTCACACCTAGCTGGCTTTCCCTAGCCGGCCAGGCTCTCACTCGACTCTCTTATATACAAGTTAAAGATTATCTGAACCAACAAAAGAACTGAATAGGTTTCGGTGAGAAACAGATGTTTTGGTTGTTTCAGCTCAAATAAAACTCATGTCAAAACAAAGAGAAAGGGAGTTATTTTTCCATTTTTCCCATGAAAGTAGGATATGGACTGTAGGACTGTTAAATATTCAAAATATTGAAGTAATTGTTCAATATATTGGGAAATACATTTGCTCTCTTACCAAAAGTTAGATGAGAAGATTAATACTCTCATGTCAGTCTGTTAAATACAGCCAGCAACTGGTTTGTTTAGCTTAGCATAAACGCTGGCAGCGGTTGGGAAACAGCCTGGCTCTGTCTCGGCAACAAATCTGTCTACCAACACCTGTAAAGCTGACTTATTAAAATGGCTTATCTCGTTTGTTTAATCTGTACAAAAACAAAGTGTAAAAACAACAAGTTGAACTTTTGTAGGCCTGACTACTTCTTGGCTGAGGAAACAAAATTAGTTTCATCTCAGTTCCAAGTGAAGAAATCTGCCTTTTTTATTTTTTAATGATTCATTGATTTTAGTCAGGCTCTCAGCGTTGCTCATAGCGCCTTGGTCAATCATAACAGGTATCGTTCAGAACGTATGAAAAGCTTGAACTTTGAGTGATTTAAACTACATGGGGGCGTTGGGGTGATGGATATCTCATGCGAGGTATGTCTCGGAGTCAGTGTGGATTGACACATTTCATAAATTGGAAGCGTATCTCCTGTCTGTGTATGTGGACCGCCCATCACTCTCGGCAAGAAAGCGAATATTTCCTAAAATGTCAAACTATTTGTTTAAAATATAAACATCACCATCTTCCTGATGAGTTACAAAGTTACAATGAGTTACATGTTCCACATTTTGCTTTTTTCTTTATTTGTCTGCTACTTCACCTCCTAATGAAATCAAGAATAATGACTATTATCACAATAAAGTATTGCCTTAAATAATTTCTTCCCTCTTACAGCTCAGACTGAATGGCAGCCTCTCACAGCAACACTCAGCTGTCAACTAAACATAAATCTTACAAGAATCACTGTACACCCAGCTGAAATTGAAGTGCACCTCGGTGCCACAACTAGGACGCCAGCCTGCTAGAGGGATGCCAGGGGGTAGCTTTTACACTCCACACTCCTGTGATCTGACCACATGCCTTGTCGCCGGGCAGATTTTGAAAACGACCGTCTATGACGCCAATGCACTCTTGGCAATCAGGGTTGGGCCGTGCTCACATTTAGCTACTGCTGCTGCATGTAAGTTTGTGTGAATGTGTCTGTATGGGGCTGTAGGGGTGAAAGAGGGGTGCAACCTGACCCCTTTGCTCCTCTAACTTGGTCTCTCTCTCCGTCTTTCTGTCTAACCCCCCCCCCCCCCACACACACACACACATACAGAGACTGGGACAGCTGCCATACTCGGGGCCTCTCCCAGTGCACCAGAGGAAAAGGCTACAGCTAAAAGAGCCCTTTTTCCCTCTTTTTTCATCCTTTTTTCCTCCTCCTTCATCTCTCTCACTTTTTTCCTTTGGTGGCCATACATTTAAATCCTGCAAGGCTCCCCGGGGTCAACAAACAGCGGCGCTCCCCCCCGTCTCTCACTGCTTCCTCCACTAGCCAACGGACTGGAGACTTCTATCAGGGCTCTGTCGGATCAAGAGCCATTGAGGGACTACGTGTGGAGCGTGTGTGTGTTTGTGTGTGTGTATACTCGAGGACTGTGCTGGTCTATCATTACTAACTATCTGCTTAATGCTTAGACAAATTCATAATTGTATTTAACTGAAATCTTAATAAAACTTTTGATCCAAACAGCATCATCTGTTCATCACCAGCTCAGAGAGCGTCACTCAAACGCAACAATGAAAAAAAAAAACCGTTATCACCTTTTCTCCAAAGCTAAACAAGTGAGTGACAACAGGTGGAGTGAGACGCTTAAACAAACTAAAAGTAGCATTAAGAGGCTAACCACTGTTGGCCCTGCCTCAGGCTCCTTCCAGCGCTCCCCGAGGACCCCAGACGGCAGGCTGGCCCTCGGCAGGCAGGCGGCCAGAGAGGACGCCTGACCATAACCCAGATGACGTGCGATGGATGTGGTGGGAAAAGGGCGGGGTGGAGGAAGTAAGGGACGGGGGGGGGGGACTTTAAAAGGGTAGAGGGGAGGTATGGGGGTATCAGCTTTCAAAAGACAACTCCCCGAAACTTTGTGTGTGAGGTCTGCGCTGTTTTCTCAGTCACCCGAGACACGCCTATTTCAATGGTGCAGTGCAGGGAAAACATTCAGAGGAAATTCATCACAATCATAGAACACATTTACAAATTAAAACCTTTATTTTTAACTCAAGTAAAATTGAATTTGTGAAAGATGTCATTCGTACTTAATTTAGGTTTAGGTTCATTAATTGATCGGTCAACTCACAGAAAATGAATTGCCAACAATTGATGTAATAGTTAGTTGATTTCTCCTTCTCCGTCGTGATTATTATTTCTTATTCTATAATATTAACCTAAATATATTTAGGTTTGGACTGCATGGGACCAAACAATGCATTTGAATATGTCTTCTTGAGCTTTGGGCAAGCGTGACAGGCATTTTTCACTTTCTTCTAACATTTTATGGGCCAAACAATTAAACCGACGGATGAATACAAGCCGAACAAAGGACTCATTGCAGGGCTTTTGTTTTAGGCTGCAGTCATTTTATCTAGGTGTGCCTAGTAAGCAGAATGTGCATCAAGCACTAAAATACTGATTCAAAAATACATTCACAACAACAACACAATTTTGATTCAGCTTCATAAAGTAACTTGAATAATTTCTTGCAAAAAAGGTAAAGACCAAACATTTCCAGAAGTCACAAATCTCAGCTCTGTAAGTCTACAGCTCTGTGCGGTAAGATTAAAATCTCTGTCCTTGCTCTGAGGTCTCATTTCCAACCTGAACAATTAATCAATGTCTTTGAGCCGCAGCTCAAATTCACATTATAAATGATGTCAGTGCCCTATTTAAAGCAGGTGAAGTAATTGGGGAATATGGACATCAATATTTCATATCTGGATGGCGGCAAGACAAGATGGACGCTCCTCTCGTCCTCTTTCTTTCCCCCTTTGTCTTTTTCTGGGCCTTTTCGTCGTCTGCATGTACTGTACAGTATGTGTGAGTGACAGTACTTCGCTGGGGTCAGCCCGTAATCTAACCCAGGGCGAGTCTGACAGAGCAACACAAAAAGTGAGGGAAAAACAACATACTTCTTGTGCTCTGTCCCACTTCGCTCTATTATTACTGTCGAGGTTGGCAGGTCAGAGGGAGAGTGAGGGAGCGAGAACCAAGCTTGATGGAGGAGGAGGAGGAGGAGATGAAATTACACCTGTTCTGGTGGCTGACTAACGACTTTGAAATGCGAGCGGACCTCGTCGCCGCCAAAATCATTTTCCCAACAATACGGCCTGATCTTTAAACAAGCAGAACTGGGACGCTGCGCTGACGTGACGCAGAGACAGCCTGCTGTGCTCAGACTCCGACAAACCCTTGGTCTTGATGCGTGTATGCGTACGTGTGTGTGTGTGTTATTGAGCTTTTCAAAGATACTGTATGCTTGAAATTAAAAAAATACCTACTTTTACAATTACATTAACCAGTCATTTAACAGACTGTGGTTTCACACACACACACACACACACACACACACACACACACACAGTTCCTAAATTGATGTCTGTCCAGCATTGTTTCTAAGTCTCATTCACTGCTGACTGCTGCCATATGGTTTCTGTACACTCACTGAACCACATCTGCTGTGTGTTACCGCACGCACACACATCTCTCCAATGCACCCATACCTCAGACTTGTGTGGCCTATACAAGGTACCCACACACGCACACACACACACACTTACACATGCATACAGTAGCGTTTAACTCACCATCTGTTCGTTGAGGTCCTGTGAGGCCTCCATGGTTTCTTGGGTTTTGATCCGCCACACGCTTGAAGGGGCAAAAAATGAGAAAATAAAATAGTCAATAGATATGAAATGAAAAAACTCACTTTTTTTCTATTTACCTTTGCACAGGTTTAAGCATCACCTGAACTAACTTTGTTTTCCAGGGATGTTGCTTGAACATTTGCTCGGGAGGGTTTGATTGCCAAATTGAATCACTTACACTCACACTGTGGATGAAACCACGCACCATCCTGCATTAATTTCTTTCTTTTTTTATGTCTATGTGCATCTGTCGGTTAGACCCTCTGTCAGTGTGTTTATGTGTGAGCAACAGGAGACTAAAGGAGGGAAGCGGCAGCAGTAACTTCAGTATATCACCTTCAGTCGAGGGTGAAGTGGAGAGATAATTGCAGAAGTAAATATCAACAATGAAAATTGAGAAGTGTAAATGATACGGCTGGTTGGCTGGCTCTGGACCACAGTCACAGTGGCTGGCGAGCACGCGAAGACAGTGAGTGACCCTATTAATACTAGACAGGAGACAGGTTGGCGCAGGAGTCCGGAGCGACGCAGAGGCCGAGGTGATTGTCGACAACCTAAGTGAGATTAGATGTTGCGATGAGAAAAAAAAAGAAGACATTCTGTCCTTGTTTTTTGTTTTTTTTGCCACTGTCATGCAGAGGGTGACGCTGCAACAAAAGGTCGGCCGAAAGAATGGAAAACAATGCCATCCTCCCAAAAGAACGGCACAAAATGGCTCCCCTGCAATATTGTGTAAAAATTTGACAGTTGAACAAAAAGAGTAGGCGGTGAGGACACGCACTCACACGCAAACACAAAAGTCCTTCCCCGTCATTAGATCTGCTGTTCCCAGCAAGTGTGTGGTAAGGAGAACAATTCCCAGCTCATTTGCCCCATGAAAATGTTTTTAAGCATTTGCTCTATTTCACTTCAAATGAAATGAATATTTTTCTACACCTGCACTTTGAGCCATGTGTCAAGAGCAAGCTGCAAATATCCTTTTCTGCACAGTGTTATCGTGTCATACAGTGTGTTCAGCTAAGTGAAGTAGGGCATTTATCAGAGTATATGTGTGCACGGTGAGTATGCATGGACACATATGACTGTGTGCTCTTCTACAAAGGCTGGTCAGTAGTTTAAATGTCAATTATATCTAAAATGTGTCTCAAAATAACAAGTAAGAACATTTAAACATTAAACTTTTTTTCCCACTTTGTTCTGTGTGTGTGTGTTTGTGTGTGTGCGTGTGTGTGTGTGTGTGTGTGTGTGTGTGTGTGTGTGTGTGTGTATGTGTGTGCACTGTGGAGTTTTCTGGCTCACTCCTTTAAACTAACTGGCATCCTTTTAATTTTTCATAGGGTTCAGCTCCTCCTCGCCTGAAACCAAAGACAATAATGCGTCTCTCAGGTGAATTGATTTGTGCCCAAGCCACCCTCCTTCCCTCTCCCTCCCTCTCCCTCCCTCTCCCCCCTCTCCCTCTCCCTCCCTCTCTCTCCCTCTCTCTCCCCCTCTCACCTTTGTGGAGGGCAGAATCAGACTTCTATCTGTTTGCTTTTCACTCTCCTCTTCACAATATGTTCTTCTTTAGAGAGGATGCAGTGGGCAGTAAACACACACAAAGTCAAGATTATCAACCATTTAATTGGAGAACGTTTGGGGGCAGTAAAGTGATAAATTAACACTGATAATGAGAATCAAAGAACCACAGTAGAGTAAAATAAGTCTTTTAAAAATATATATGTATGAATTGATGCTTTTAATATTCTTAAATGTCTTGTAAACTGGTTTGCCCACCTCTTAGGCCATGTGTCTGCCTCAGTAGTTACCTGACACTGCACTGGGAATCAATAATGCCTGCCATTTCCTTCAGCGTCCCAGAAGAGAGAATTAGATTTCTCACTATGGCCATTGACAGCGACATAGGAAACACATATGGGACGGCGGAGGATTAGAAATTGGACTACACGGCCACGCTGCGGTAATTTCACGCTATAAAAGCCGAAGAGAGGAGAATGTAGAACAAACCGCAGACTGCTGCTGGCTGGAGAGGTTGCAGTGAAAGGTCACATATTCACTTCCACTCCAGCTTGATTGACTGAACTACCGTTTTTACGCACAGATCGATTTTTTTTTTTTTTGGCGACACTTTTAAAAAACGCCGTTGAAGAAATGTTTTGTATTCTTCGGACGAAAGATACAGACACGCTTGTTCTCTCTGTATACTCTCTTTTTTCATCACCAGTTCTTTAATAAGTAGTCTACACAGACACACACACACATTCCAAAAAAAAAAATCAGGACAAAAATCGAATAGAAATTTTGGGAAATTACCTTGTAAGAGTGTTTTCCATATTAGTGGCACGAAATGATGAATAGGGTTTTGATTAAATGTAATATTAAATGTAATACGTTTTGCAACCCTCAAAGCTTCAGGACTAAATCCTGCGAAACCGCTTTTCAATGTCTCAGACAAATATTCTGCCCGAGTAAAATACAGATAAAGAATGACAAAAAGAAACGCGTAAACATTTTGAAATAAAAAAGGGCAGAAATGTTCAGGGATACAAAAAAATAGTCCCTCATAAACTGAAAATGAAATCTTTACAATTTTTTTAATTTATAGGTCAGAAAACGTCAATCCCAGCACGTTATATTTTCCTCATCATAATGGAAAACCGGCTTTTTCAAATTAAGAGCGGTTTATTTTGAATTCTAAAACTGTTATTCAATTCAAATGAAAAAGGCCATACTTTGTTTTCAACCTCTATGTGTACAGAATTTTATCATGTCACCAAATCTCCACACACCAAATCCAGTCCATCCATCTCTCTTGCGCATTAATGCGCATTGGTTAAATATGAGTCCTGAATGTGAAATTGAATCTGTATGGATTACGGTGCTGTAGACCTATCCGATTTTGAGTCGGCGCGTAACTTGTTATGTTGTTAGGGGCAGGCCAATAGCCAGCGGCCATTCAAGTCCTGAGAGCTCGGCCATGGTATAAGATTCCCATTTCCTACATATCAAATATAAACACAAACTCCACGTGGGATGAGAGAAGAGATGGGGAGAAAAGTCGTGGACACACAGAGGGATGCTGGCAGAACACTGACGGGAAACAAAATATTTCCATGTGTGATGGAATCTGGATTAAAAACTGTAGAAACCACATTGACCTGCAGTCCAAGATCATTATGGCAAATAACCACCAGAATAAAGCTCATTTTATTTTATTTTATTTTAACAAATAATTTAAAACATCAGAAAAGTTTCATCACCAGTTTTACAGGGGTATGGGGTATTATTATTAATTAAACCCCAAATTAAATACTGTTAAATTATGTTTGTGCCAATCTATAAAAAGTCTTTACCTGAAAATGAATATGAATAATAAACATTTAAGTGGTTTTAAGTGCCGAGATCCCGAGGCCAACTGACGAACTGAGTCGTAAGAAAATTGGACACCAAATGAAATATTATAATCATCATTGACAGACGTATTAATAGCTGAGTAATTGCCGTAAATACATTCATGAAATTGTCATACTTATCAATTGAATTAAAATGAATTGAATTAAATTCATTGTTGAGGGACAAATACTTTTAACTAAAGTACAATTTGAATAAGAATCATGACTTGATGCTTCGTTTATTATCTAAGATTGCATGAAATTAATCAGACTGAATCAATGTCAATAACTATGACAGTTATCGAGTTATCGTCCGCGGACTGCAGCCACGTGAACTGTCACTGACCTCATATCTGTCAGAGTAAAACAACAGACCCGTAACTGTCTGTAAATAAAGAAACAGAGTCAGCATACCTGTGTTAATATTGCTATCGTCCCAGCAAGAAGCTCCCAGATTTCCTTCACTTCTTGGAAACGCTCATAATCAAATGTAGTGAGATCTCCGCACAGCTCTCCCTGCTGTTCGCAGGCTGTCACTGACTGGATCAAAACACTTCAGCCACTGCTGGCCATCACCCGCAGGAGTCCCCAAAAAAACGAGCCCGAGGAGTTAATCAGACTCGATGAAACTAATTTACAAACTTAAGCCGGAGTCCCGGGTCTCGGTTTCGGTGACCGGACCGCTCGCCTCTGCGGGAAACACCATTGTTTTCAGTCCGCGTCCAAGTTTGAGCACCAGGCTGTTCAGAAGCATTAGGCTCAACTTCATTATTTGAAAACCGTCTCGCTGCGCATGCGCTCAGCTGCCATGCGGACACAGTCGGGCAACTATCCAAAGGACTAATGGGGTTCAGAGGGGAGGGCTGGGGGGGGGGGGATACCAAAATGACATTCTTATTAATAGTTTGGCCTAAATGACGTGCTCGCAGTTTTATTTATCCCATCAGAGCAAAAACAACATGCACACACTGACCAGCTTATCTATCTATCTATCTATCTATCTATCTATCTATCTATCTATCTAT
>NW_022280082.1:2251078-2287331 GCF_004355925.1 Anarrhichthys ocellatus
TATCTATCTATCTATCTATCTATCTATCTATCTATCTATCTATCTATCTATCTATCTATCTATCTATATCTAACTGTATCTAACTGTTTGTCCGTCTATCTGTCTCTCTACCTATCCATCAATATATTTATACACTTTTATCTATTCCGTAAAATAATAACAATGAGAAAAGCATTGCAATCAATCAATTTTTTTCTTCCTTACTGCCATACTATTTTGTCTAACTGTTTGATTGTCAACTTCATGTTGTTTACAAACCCTCTCCAAAATGCCATAAATAGTCTATAATTCTAGTGGAGGAACCGTATTGTTTATGCATTTACTTAAAGGTATTCAATTTAGTATTATTATTTTGTTTTATTATTTATATATTATCCATGGGGCAATATTTAACAGTACACTACAGAAAAAAACAACAACAAATATATGTAGGATAAAACAAAAATCAAAGAACTCATTACATGTTCAGTTTAAGACAAGACTGGACCCCGAGGGACGGAACTGGTGCATCACCCCAACAACAGACAACAAAGTTATATGTTGAACTAAAATACATTTCACATGCAGTTGGAAGATTTTTGGATTAGAAATGTATTGGTAAATTGAAAAAAAAAAGGCTCCATGCATTGTGCAAAACGTCTTTCAAATAATTAGTTTAAGTTTTGGAAGATATAATTAAAGATGCTTGTGCTTAGCTGTGTATTTTCTTTTAGCTCTACCAAAAGAAGACAAGTTCCCTAATGAACAACAGGATACTTACATGAAGGCTGGTCAAATGTAAGAATCAGTCAGACTTTGTAATTTGGGTGCACTGACCCTTCAACACAGCGGACACTCTTTACATGTCTACTGTACTGTGGAGGGTGCAGACATATGCAGCTTCTCATTTAAAACCATGACTTGAAACAGGCCCCTGACAGAGAGCCATTTGAAAATGTACATATCAGAGCAGACATGACAGCAAAAGTACAGAGTCAAACCGACATGCAGAGGAAAAACATGATGCTGGTTCAATCTGTTTACATTAGAATAAAGAAAATGCAGTACAACCGTGCCAATAAGAGCCTGAAGACATGCTGGGTGAACAAAACAAAGTAACAAACATGGCTCAAATAAATTGTGTGAGAGTAAAGTCAGACAGCGCTGTTCCACAGTGGTCCCGGAAAGATGACAGGTTTGGCCACAGAGTGTAGTTTATTTTGAAAAATGAAATGTTTGTTATGGCTTATGGATTCTGTGACTGTTGGATCCCGCTGGCCTCGGATCAGCGCTCTTTTGCCATGCTGTCATATATTTGGGATGATGATGTCAACAGTGTCTCTGACAGATCCCTGATTGTTGGTTTCGACATCTTGCACACACACACGCACACCCACGCACACACACAAGCAAATGCATCTTAGACTCTTCCTCCTGCTGTTGTGTCCGTCACATGCATACAAATGCAATTTGTTTATATGATTTAAATGGCTTCTTGGTAATATTATGTGGAATGAAAAGAGCCAACGTTTCCCTGGCACCAAACACACAATCACTGCAAAAAAAGAGCTCTGCTCTTTGTGGCCTTGGCTGACACATCGGCTGGCAGACCCAGAAAGAGAAAGCTGCCGACATACTGGCAGAGCAAAAATGAAAAACGCAGGGATCAGAGGAAAAAAGGAGGCTGTGATATACATTTTCTTACTTTCTCTCTCCATTTGTCTGTTTAATTGGTAGCTGGAGATTATCCCAGCTGCCGGAAAACATGGATGCAGTATTGATGTCATACATGCATTAGCGGCCTCTATCTCATCAGTTATTGGGAACAAGACGATTCAGGGAGCTGAATCAAACAACAAAATAAGTAATTTATCCCTGCCCTCTAGACGGACACATGGAAGAGTTTTCTGACCTGACACCTCTAGGACAGCATCACATGTCTGTGCCTTCCAAAAGCAACACAAGTTAAAAAGTAAAAGAGTTTTATGATGTGGCAGCACTGTTTAAGGTTTGGTTAAGGTACAAAACTCACTTGGTTAAGGGAGACATTGTGGTTTGGGTTGAAATGAGTAATTTGTAAAGGTTGAGAGAATTTTTGGTTTGGATGACAATGACTTCACTACTTCATTAAGGTTAGCTTTGTTGTCGTGGTTACAATGATAAACATATGGTCAAGGTTCGGGATCGATTGAGGTCATGCTTGGAAAAACAAACCAACACTGACTGTTGGGTGCAAACGGAAATGAATAGTGGTGTTAAAGTTTCTCTGGAAGAGGACGAGTTCGTGCAGCGATAAAGACACGTCCCTCTCTGGCTTCCCACCACATTGGAAGTACGTTTTTCTTGCTTTCGGGTGTGATAATAAAAGTTAATCGAGCAAAAAAAAACAGGTCAAAATCAATATAAGATGTACAACTTAAAGATGATGAAATTATTTTATAAAAATCAGGGTGTTACGTACATAAGAAGCAGTAAAATGATCCACTAAAACGACACTTTCAACTGCTGCTCTGTGTTCCTAAATAGAACGTGGGAATGTTTAATCAGTTCAAGTACAACAAGACCAGCTTCCATGAAACATTAAAAGTAGTCTTTGGGTATAGAAGGCGACAAAAGACAGGGTATCGGTTCCTCCCAAACAACGATATGATGCCATGCGTATGTGGGCATGACATCACACGGTGACTGACGTGTGTGTGTGTGTGTTTTGGCACTGCATTGGGAGGGTCAAATTCAAACCTTTGGCATGGCCTGTGGACAGGCACTGGCAAGGCAAACTGGCAACTCTAAGATAGAGAGAGAGAATAACAATTACTGTATTCATTGTCACTGAGACAGTCTTCATCAAACCAGTCAGGTAAAATGGCCCTTGATGCTTGTCTGGAATTGTTCCATAAAGTTAAATGATGTTAAAATGAACTTATTTTTGTATTTTTGTATCTTTTATTTTACCAGGAATATTTGGAGTTGGTTTATTCGTAGGGCTGCAGATGTCTGCCACTTCCGCGACTCATTGGGCCTCATTGCACGAACATTGCACAGACACGGAGACGACCGAAGCCGCTGCTCTGGTAACGTTTCCTGCAAATGCCCCAACCAACCAATAAGCGTCACTAGTGCACCTAAAAGGATATGATCCCTCACTGGCTTCCCACCCCATTGATAGCAATGTTTTCTGGCTGTTCAGTGCAGACGGCAAACATGCGGAAAATAATCTGAAAATGATTGTGCAACAAAAATATGTGACAAATAAACTTAATGGGCATTGTTATGACGGGAAGGTTTGGGGAATTTCCAGCACAGTTATTTTCCGTCACAGTGTCAGTTGGTTTCTAGTCCTGTTTGACTTCTACCCGCTGTGCCGACCCCCTCTCCTTCCGGCAGCAGACTCAGGCCTGAACCTTGCTGCTCAGTGATTGACACATTCTGGCAGAATAAATTAAAACCTCAAGCTGTGACAGATCCCGAAATAGCAGGAAGCTGACGCTGACCTAAAGTCTCTTGTGCCACATGTCAGCAAGCTTAAAAAACTTGGCAGAACATTCTGCACAAAGGAAGCATGTGCAGGTGTTTGTGCGTTTCTGGTGCGTAAATACTGTACATGAGTCAACAAGCGCTAATCCACGTTGATGCTTTACCTACACTTGCAGTGTCAGCAATTAATCCTACAGGTGGTCTTAAACTGAATCCATCTGCCGCAGTTTCACTGCTTTTTATTAAATCTTGCGGAAATCAATTTCAACTAGTTCAATTAAACTGAAACCACTTTGGAATTTGAAGGCAGTGGCAGATGGATCTATTTCTTCAGCCAGCTGTTCTCTGGAGGGTGACTCTGGGGTGGGGGGCTAAGCCCCAAGATGTTTAGTGGCGTAGGACTGCGGGTCCCTTTGCCAAGTCACAGAACTCCTGGTTCTTGCCAAGCAGGGGGTGGGTGAGAGAAAATACCATTTAGCTGGCTGGTATTTATAGATATGTTAAGAACTTGTGCTCAGGCCGGGCCGAGGTGCTGACGACGTAAAACGAGAGGACGCTTCCAGAAGTCGAGTGTCAGGGCACACAGATAAAAATACCCGGTGAAAGATGGGCCTGGTCATTAGTGGCGCAGTCTGGCATGTGACATGGCAGCATTTCAGAGGTGATTTACGATTATTACTACAGCTAACCTATACCTCTCCCTTTCCTGCCCCCACCCTCCATCCCAAATTGGTTTGCCAAATGGAATGGTGCATGGGGTTTATTTCAGGGGCGCAGTGCACAGAATTTTAGACTTTGGCAAAGTGCCACAGTTGGGTTTCATATTTTATCACATTATCAAAAGAAACACAAAAGCGGTGTTTAAATAATCTATCCTGTTAATTAAGAAGGTAGGTGCACGAGTCGAATGCATGCTACATTACTACTCATGTTTCTGACCTATGCAGGTGCAAGGGTTATTTTTATGACCATGTTAAAACAGTGTTGATTTGCATATGACATGACTTACTATTGGATATATATATATATATATATATAATTAATTCTGCATTAAAATGATGTGAGAGATAGAGAGAGAGGAATAATGAGCTCATTGCAGAACGCTGCCTTGCTTAATTGGCAGAGCGAGCTGCCACAGGGAGGAACAAAGGAAACATTTAACACATCGTAAATTCCTGTAACGTCCTGCCGAGGAGCTGCCGCTCTAGTTACACTTGCAACTTTTTTTCGCTGACTGTCCGGCAACAGAAAGAGCCAAACATGATATATTAGTAAAAGACAGCTAAAGCAACATACTAATTAGGCTTTTTCTCCATGTTTTAGGTTTCTTTATGGCCTCCCATCATCATTGCAAAATATTTGTTTATTCTTCAGAAACATATAAAATAAGGAATCAGATGGGCAGACAGTGGATTTCAGTCTCAGGTGCTTCCAACCGTCATGTGGCAGGAAAAGTTCTTTCGATTTCAAATGAAGACATTTAACATTTAAAAGCTTGACATACGCTTTAACAAAAAGATATCTGGCATTAACACGCAAAGCCTTTCAGACATAATCAGAGCTATTTATCACGTAAAGAACATGACTGATGTTTTCTTCTCCTCATCTGAAGTAGTGTGTATTGAATATCGAGCCCAGATTTAGACTTGTATAGTGTTTCTCAGATAGGAAAGCTGTGCAGCTGAATGCTGTTAACGCACACCAATGCAGCACTTCTCTCCAAGAGTCTGCAGAGAAGTGCTACAATGTCTCGCTGAATTCCTTCCCAGTCTTTTTTGTCCCTCATGGCAAATGATGGAGCATATGCTTTACTCGCCGAGATGGTGATCAAGTGTGTGAGAGCAGTTGAGGGAAGAGATGGAAAGAGGGAGGGAGAGAGAGAGTGTGATTTTGTCCCACATTTAGCTTCCTCGGAGACTCCTCACTCGAGTGGAAGCATGATACAGTACAGTACGTCCCACATAGATGTGTACACCGTGTGTCTGTGTGTGAACACAACAAGTACTGCATGTGTGTGGGTTTTTCTTTGGGGGGTTTCGGGGGGTATCAGGCCAAGGAAATTAGTTTACCATCAGCTGTCCTCTGGCTTTCATTCGGTCCCAGCCGCTGTCCAGTATTTCTTCCAGCTCCCTCCACCTAATGGCGTTTTACTGCACCACCCTCGGGAGGCTACTGTGGCCAGATCCAGAACATTTGGCTTTATGTGGATTGAATGTTTTATGGTTATGGACATAATATTTAACTATAGGAACAGTCTCACATGAATCCACCCCCACACCCCTATCCTCAGCCCTAATAATAATTACACCAGCATATGAAAGGTAAGTGGGAAAAGTCTGTAGGAGAGCACAAAGTTATGTAACTGCTCATACTGTTAAGCAGCGGTGGAATGTAACTAAGTAGATTTACTCAAGTACTGTACTTAAATATAAATAGAAGTATCTTACATGAGTATCTTTTTATACTTCTACTCTACTACATTTCTGAGGGGAATATTGTAGCCTATAGGTTTTCTTTCATTGCAATTATTTGGCAGTTTTAGTTACTTTATAAATTAAGACATAATATCTGAAAAGGTACAGTTGAAACCACTGGTCAATTAATCAATGGATGGAAATTGTATTGGCACCTATTTTATTGATTGCTGTTATTTTTCATGCAAAAGCATTTCATTGTTCCATTTTCACAAATGTGAGGATTTGCTGCTCTTCTTTTTTATTATTTTGATTCATTTTTACAAAAATATTGAGGTTTGGACTGTTGGTTGGACAAAACAAACATTATGAAGTACTTTGGACTTGGCAATTGGGACGGCATTTCTACCAATTTTCCAAATTTTTACAAACCAAACAAACCATAATGGAAGAAATCATCAGCAGATTAATCCGTAATTAAAATAATCATTAGTTACAGATATTAAATAGTTAAGATTGACCTACAGCAGTAAAAATCCATAATTTCCATCAATGCATGAGTAATAAAAATCTGATGGCATTTTTATGAATTGGATACTTTTACTTTATATACTTTAAGTACTTTTTACTGAGTATTTTTACATTATAGTGTTAATACTTGTACTTATAGGATCTGAATACTCAAGTAGGACAAAAATGTAACTGTGTGCATGGATTTATTAAGTCTTCTCTTTGAAGTTTGTATCACAAAGGGAGAGAGAGAGAGAGAGAGAGAGAGAGAGAGAGAGAGAGAGAGACAGAGACAGAGAGAGAGAGAGATCAGCTGATCACATGGTGTGCTGTCATGTTAAAACAGTTAGACTTTGATAGCTGTTGCTGCAGTGGTCAGGGGTCAAATCATGTGTGATTTTTACTGCTGTGAGTTCAATGTGTGCAGCTTATGTGTGTGCATATGAGATAAAGAGAGAGAGAGAGAGAAAGAGGGAGAGAACTGCCATTATAAATTATAAAATGTGAGTGTTTTGTACATGTGAGCAAATCTCTTTGCATTAGTTATCACCCCAGAAACAGCTGATATTAGATCCTGCAACTAAAAATAGCCTTGCACTCAATGCTGTCTTCAAGATTGTAAACTGAACTTGTGAACGGTTCACCATGCTGCGTTGTCTGATGTTATTGCCACCATCTACTCCCACCACTGAGTATTGATGAGGTATCTTGTAAATGTTGAATACCAGCTAAGATCCAAGTGTTTCACAGGAATTCTTGATAAAATTGGGTCTCGTTTGGGGAAAAATACCAGCTGGATGCAGGGTTTTTTCGCATGTGGTCATAAAGACATATGTATCCTGTATGTACCTATCAAACAAAGACACCCTCTCCACACCTGTGGAATCCTGGGAAACCTGATATATTTTATAATCATTTTAAAAGTCTTCAACCCTAGATCTCACATGTTTTGTGAAGTTCTTATTTTAGATTAAATGATGTTATGTTATATATATTATCACAATTGATAGAAGTCATTTTTCACCAAAGTCGGAGCAGTGTATTACTCATTAGATGATCACACCTACACAAAGAGTGACCTTCATCTGATTTGTCTTGCAGTTTCTAGCTTAATGTTACTCTTCTCTCTTCTTCATCACCCGGATGAGGGTGTTTCTAACGTGCACAGGGCAGGACGGAACTGCAAGAGATTTTTCAAAAAAACGAAAACTTTAACTCCTCCTATTTTGCAAAGAAGTCAGGAAGAAGAGTCGGGAGGTTAGCGCCTAAAGCTGCTTCTGTATTTGAAAACAAAACAAATGAGGAAGGGAATAGGACGCGTTTTATGTAACAAGGGGTTTATGAGTGTTTTTGTTTTTTTTGACCTAAAAGTACCGAACCTGAGCACTGGCCGAGCAAATACCAGTGAATCTGTGAAAGCGAAAGTAGTCTGACAGCCACGTGAGACATCAACAGAATGGCTGCTAACGCATCGCCGTCAGAAATGGATTATACCTGCCCTGTGTGCTGCGATATATTTAAGGATCCTGTTGTCTTGTTGTGCGGTCACAGCTTCTGTAAGCACTGTCTTCAGGAGTGGTGGAGACAGAGTGGACAACAGACGTGCCCGGTCTGTAAGCAAATGTTTCCAATGGCTCAGCCTACACGTAATCTGGCACTGAGAGACGTTTCTGAGGCCTTGAGGCGGGAGAAGATTCAGAGTGCTAACTCAAGATCTACGGAGATCTGCAGACTGCATGGTGAGAAACTCAAGCTCTTCTGTCAGGACGATCGACAGCTCATCTGTGTGATTTGTAGGGATGCACAAAAACACAAGAAACACAACATCGTCCCCATCGACGAAGCAGTCAAACCCTGTAAGGTAAGCAGATATGTATAGTTTAATGAAAACACCGATAAATGTCTTTAGTAGTTTTTATAATTCTTTATATTGCACAATGCAGGCAAATGTGTTGCTAATCCACTGTTTACTCTGCATTTAATTTATACACCTTTAATTTCTATAGGCCCCACTCAAGCTTAAGATGATGCATTTAAAAACCAAACTGGGGAAATTTAAAGCACAAAAATCCAAGTGTGACAAAATTGCCGGCCACATCAAGGTAAGTCTCAGGCATTATGGTTATATCGGCAAAAAGCAACATGTGCTACCTTCGTAAAAACAATGTGTTTCTCCTCCTCAGCTGCAGGCTCAGCAGACTGAGAAGACAATCAAAGAGGAGTTTCAGAAGCTCTACCAGTTCCTGCAGGCAGAGGAGGCTGCTAGGATGGATGCAGTGAGGAAGGAGGCAAAGTTCAAGAGTGTAGCAATGGCCATCAGGATTGTGAATTTGACTGCAGAGATCTCCTCCCTCACAGACAAAATCAAAGCCATAGAGACTGAGATGAAAGCTGAGGACATTTCATTTATGATGGTACTGGTTACCTGTGTGAATTCATATTCTAATCTAAATATTGAATATTTAAAGAAATGTATAGGTATTGATTTGTTATTCTGTTTTCTCTTTATTTGACAGAATGTCAAATCCACCATGGAGCGGTAAGTTGTTTCCTGAACACTATCTATCAAAGTACAGCTGAGTGACAGTCAGGGCTGATGGGAGGTAGGGACATTATGTGGGAATGATGCACTCTGCCACTGACATGTCAAATTACTAGAGGGGTCACTGATGATTTAGCCAGAGAAAATGCACCAAATAAAAAGACAACCAATGTGGGGTATTTCAAAATATTTGACTGGTATTTGGTGGCTGCTTAATATTCCTTCAGATCCCAATGCAACCTACCAGACCCAGAGACTCCATCAGGAGCCCTGATCGATGAGGCCAAACATGTGGGGAACCTGCTGTTCACAGTCTGGAAGAAGATGAAGGACATAATCCAATACAGTAAGAAGTGTTTCTGCCATATGTTTACATTTTAATCTGCAGTATCATGTACAGGTGACCAATGAAATGTATCACCAAATAAACACCAGGCTGTTCTCTTAATGCCTTAAGTTAAACTTTTACCTTTTATTTTAATAAACATCTGACCAAATGTTCCCTTTTGTTTCTATATTTTCTCTGAAGGTCCTGTGACTCTGGACCCCAACACTAGCGGCTCACTATTGATCATATCAGAACACATGACCCGTTCAACAGAAAGCAGCAAGGACCAGCCGCTTCCTGAAAACCCAGAAAGACACTGCAGAGATGTCATTCTTGGCTCTGAAGGCTTTAGCTCTGGAAAACACAGCTGGGAGGTGGAGGTGGGAGGTTATTGGACAGTTGGTGTTGCTGCTAGAAGCAAGGATCTACTCTCTGAAAAGGTCTGGGGCATCTTCTCGTGTTGTTGTACTCCATTCCTTTGTGGACGTCATTATCAGAAAGCTGATGGTATTGTATCCGAAGATCCACTTCCCCAAAAGGTCAGCGTGCAGCTCGATTATGACAAAGGAATAATATCATTTTTTGATCTCGACAGGAAAACACTCGCACACACCATCAAATACACTTTCAAAGAAACTGTATTTCCGTATTTCGGTGCGAATGCAAAACTCCTTCCAGCTGAATTTTCAGTGAGGATAAGAAAACCCAGACCAACGTTCAGCATTACATGACTAACAACAAGATGAGGCCTTATTTTGGGACCTTAAGCGTTAACAATATGACTCTGATTTCAGTATACTAATAAACTTTGTCTATCTCTGTATCTTCTTCACATGTTATGTGGTCAACCAAAGAAACGTGAACAGTAATTGTTATCAATCATCACAGATGGTTTTCCTGGTTCCAATTTGGTTTAGTCCGCCTTAAAGCGGCACTGCAGTGATTTTATCAGGCGGCAACCGCACATTTTGTAAAATAAAGCCAATGCAGAAGTGTTTTAATCTGGCATTAACCCATACTAGGGACAAAAGGCGAATGCAACAGACTATTAGAGTTGAATCATGTAAATATGTTATCAGATTAAGACAATGTTCCTGTTTTCAATATAATAATAATAATAATACATTTTATTTATATAGCGCTTTTCAGAGTACTCAAAGACACTTTAAATTAAAATCATTATATATAAAAGCAATACACTAAAAACATAAAATACACAATATCGGTCACACATTAAAAGCAATTTTGAACAGGTGGGTTTTGATTTGAGATTTGAATGTGGAAAGGTCAGTGCAGTCTCGGATATGTTTGGGGAGAGAGTTCCAGAGTTCCAATATGTTTCCCTGTTGTGGGGGAGTTCTTATCTGAACTGAGGGTGTAAGGTTCATTTACAGATTTTTTTTTTTTTTTGGGTAAAATCTGTGATTTGGGGCTATATAAACAAAACTTAGCTTGTACGTGCTTCAATATCAAGTCAAATGTATTTCAAGTAATTACTTCAAGAGCTCTTATGTACATGCCAGCTGTTGGGCAATGAATAAAATAGTCAAACTTAGCTCTACAGCATCTGGTCTGGTGCAATTGCCGATCACGCAGGGTGTCTACAGTAACGTGGCTCTTTTGATTGTTCTTAAGAAAAAGCCTTGAGGTTGAAAAAACAAACAAATAAACAAATATGCAGCTCTCAGCCAGTCTCAACGTCGTCATTAGGAATCTCCAGAGCATGCACGCATAGCAGAGAGATGAATCATTCTCTCTCTGACACACTCACACACATGAGTCTGAATCCCCACACTGATACTGAATCTCAATGGTATTACAGCTGGAATGCCTGCTATGTTTTTTCAACTAATGAAAGAATGAAGAAAAACAAACAGAGGGGCCAAATTAAAAGAGAAAAAAAAGCATTGAGAGAAGAAAACACACTGAGGTAAAAGAGGAAATAGAGCGAGAAAAGAACGAAAGAGTGTCTCTTGTCCAATTTGTATTCCTCTGCATGTTTTACATGATCAGTGTTTCTGAGTCTCTTCTCTCAGCTAATGAAGGTTGAAGATCAAGAGCTGACTGACACAACATTTGCCCCGATTACCTAAGATGAATTTCATTCGAATTAGAAAAAGCTATAGAGAAAGAGTGTCAGCCGGAGTGATTACTCATCTGTGAATTTAATCAGGCAAAGTGTACTTTTCAAGTTTTAATTTCAGTATTGGACACGAAGATGTTTTCATACTTTTATTCCAAATTTAATTCAAGACTGTGGGGGAATTTGGCGACTTGGCATCAATCCATCATTTTATAAGTAGGCATCTTTATAGGGTTCAATTTTCTGTCAGATTTCACATTTCGAATAAAAAATTTGCATTTTTATTTTTTTAAATACTTTTCTCTCTACAAATCATCATTTCTGTATAAACCATTACTCCAGTTCAAAGGAATGGCAGCAATCCAGCGTAGCCAACTTTTTTCTTTCTTTCTCAAAATCCCATTTGAACGATCAATCATTCGATGTTTACCAGAGAGCACCAAGGAGCCACTGAGCAGAATACGTCAGATGTTATTTTACTGAAAGTCCCGTGTTTCTCCTAATCAGATGAAATAAACACATTAATCTGGGGGATTTCAAAGTGCTGGCCATTGTTTTTGTAACCGGGTGGAAAGTACTTTTGTCCCAAAACATTATGAAGAGAATCTATCACATTTAACAACAGTGATTTTAACTAAACTAAAAGGCAAATCAAAGGTATTTGTGTGTATGTGTGTGTGTGTGTGTGTGTACTGTATGTGAGCGTTCTACTTATAAATCATACGTGTGAGAGATAAAGTCGATGAAAAAGAATGAAACGGGATGATGGAGAGATCCAAGGCGGCCCATCTCCTGGTGATCAGAGGGACAACATGGCTCTGAACTGGGGCCAAAACAGTAAGCAGATGTCAAGTTAAGAGACAAATAGAAAGAATACAAGAGAGACAGAGAGAGAGATGTGTCAAAGGCCTGAAGGTTTGAGACAGAAGACACTCAATAACTATTTCGTTTGACTTGGCTTTTGAGGAGAAGACAGAGTGTGTGTGTGTGTGTGTGTGTTCAGGAAAGATTCGCAAATATAGATGGCGGACCGGAGAGAGAATAACTGTTACACAATGCTGAAGCAAGCATAAAATGTAATCAAATATGAGCAAGACATGCCGTACGAGGACGCCACAATTACTGTCTAAATAAATGCAGTGTATAATGCAAAGTATAGATTCAAGAACACACACATGGAAACTCACGTGTGCACATTTATGTGGATGTTTTTCCATCTGCTCCTTGTTTTCAGGTCCCTTTTGGTCAGTTTTTGCTCATGTTTTTGTGGTCTGGATATCTTCAAGAAAAAGTCTCCAAGTATATGATGTTGTCATTTCTCTCTCTCTCGAAGGGTTTATTGTTTTGTTTGGCATTTATGTTTCGTTTGGAGGCAATCATTGAAGAATTTGAGCAGCACGTGTCCTCAGCAATCATAATCATGAAATCCCTACCGGTCTCACACACACACACCAGACACACACGCACGCTAGGCCTGATTACTACTGGGTCTGGTCTGTACAATGTTATAGATACAGATTGAATGTGTCAGTCAGGACCTCACAGGAGGATATCGGGAGAGATGGTAAAGGGCGGAAGGAAGGAAGGAAGGAAGGAGGAAAGGAAGCAAGGAAAATGAAGTTTGGTTTTTAGTAATGAATGAAGTGCAAGGTTGAAATTTGAGTAAAAGGAGGCTGGATTTCAAAAACACAGGTCTGACAGTTAAGATCCTATTCTTGTGTTCTACAAAATATCTCTACATAACAAAGTGCTTTGTTAAAGCTCCATCTCCCTCTCTCTAACACACACACACACACACACACACACACACACTTGCATTGGCCAGCCTAGATGGTCAAGTGCTGTTATAAAGTGCTGTCTAGTGTTCTCTCACTCTCTAAGCCCCCCGAGAGTAGATCAATACTCACTCAGCATCAAGTTACTGCTAATGTCTTCATGTTTTTAACCAGGCAGTGTGTGTGTGTGTGTGTGTGTGTGTGTCTGTCCCTGTCCCTGGTGTGACCCAAGTTATAATTATCATTAAATGTCAATGAAGGCGATAGGAAGAGCTAGACTGCAGATAAGTCCCAAAGCCCTGACTCACAGCGCCTCCTAAGGACCTTCCTTAGAAATTGCAGCCTCAGTAAAGGATGCATTTACTTCTGTGAGAGATAAGAAGGTGAATCATGTCATGTGGCAATGACCTTATGTGTGTGAATCACTACCTTTTGACTTGCAACGTCAATGAGAAGAAGGCCTTTACCTCATATATCCACCTCATCCATTACCAGCCTCCATTCAGCTACTGTTTCACGTCCACAATTATGTTGCTGAGTCATACAGGATAGTTAACACATTAATAATATATGTCTGTCTTGCTGAATCAACAGGTATACATTAACTTGAATAGATACTCTAGATAGCGATCAGTGTGATAAGCGGTTCGCAGGAGTTAAAGGAACATTTAATTAAAACCTATTTATTTTCATAGTTTTGGTCATTTATATCCGCTATGACAACATTGTGCTCACAAAAGTAAATGCAGAGATCTGAGAGCAATAAGTAAGTTTGTCTGACAATCCATCAGGTTTTAAACAAACCAATTTTTTAGCCCAATTCATTAAAAAACTCTGGATAGTTGTCGTACAAAGTGTAGACCTTCGCCCCTGGAGACGGGGGTTGAAGAGTTTGGGCCTGTGGGTGAGGCAGGAAGCATGAGGAGTCACAGGTGGATTTTCAGAAAGATTTAAAACTTTTATTTTTAGCGTATACTCGAAGACAAAACTGACCCATGGAGCATCATCACCACCAACTGCAATACCAACTTTCTAAACAAATAAACTGCAAATAAAACAAAACAGGACTTAGTCTTAAATACAGTCTTAAGAAATAAACAAAATCTCCAAACTAGAAATTGCAATCCCCCCCCCCCCCCCCCCCCCCCCATGATGTGGGGAGCACTTGGTATATTCTGATTGGCCACTTCCTGCATTTAAGAGCTCTGTTTTTGTGGGTGCATCTTTTGCTTTTTTGGCCTTTCAAGATGTCCTTCCAGCAGCAGCACCCAGCAGCAGCACCCTCAGCTCTGGTAACTAAAAGAGAACGGAAATTAGACCAACTACAGAACTGAATGGTGCACTATAAGAGAAAACTAATTTACTGCCAACAATTCTAAATATAGTATGATTATGATGTATGAAACAAAAGCCAGTGTCATAATCATCATCATCATCATCATCATCAGTTTGCTAATGTATGAGCAATGTGGTATAATTATTAGGGCCGCTGTCACAAAGACAACCTGATCGAATACAACAGAATGTTTTTATGCCACTGATCATTTCAGAAAGGCCGCTGTGAGAAAATGGGTTCTTTGTTTAGATTATCAAATTGACAATAAATCCTAGATGTTTGTTTTTGGCCACTAGCATTAGCATTAACATTAGCTGGCTAGTGTTAACCACGTGGCTAATGCTAATGCTAGCAGCCAGAACCTGAGACTTTCTTTGGTCCTGGCTTCATTGTTCGCGACCCAGCGGCAGAACGATTTGCAAAGTGAAAGCGAGGCTTATAGGGAACCAATTTAAATGGTGGTGATTGCGTCATATATTATATTTATTAAAAACATTTTTTCATTATGTCACCATTATGGTTTTTATTCAATGTATTTAGGAGTCCACACACCTAGATCTCAAGTAATATAATCACTACTGAGTGAAATTGTAACCAAAATTCAGACTCGGATTGTATGAAACTGTAATTTCCAATGTGAATTATTTACACAAAAACATTAAGTATAAACACAAAATTTACACAACACTTCTTTATTTCAGTATCGCCACATCATTACAATCGAAAGAAAGTGATGCGCCCCATTCCACCCCTTCTTTCTCTCACCTCCACCTCTCTATCATTCCCTCATCTCTCCATCCCAATCAATCTCTCCCTCCCCCCTCACTAATGCACTCTTTCATGTGCTCTCCTATTTCTCCCCCTCTCTGCTGCCCTCTCTCCCTCACCCTGATGTCTCATGGCCTTTTTGTAGGCCCTCTACATTTTTGGAGGTAATGTGATCCCCCCCCCCCATTTCTCCCCAGGGTGGTCCGCTCCTCTCATTCAAACAACAAGCTCGGGCTGAATGGAGCTGGTGGTGCGAGGGGAGATGGAGATGGAGAGGGAAGAAGGCTTTGGGAGAGGATGGAGAGTCGGATAATGGGTATGTAAAACAGCCATTAAATCTCATCCTTGTTCATTCATATCTTGGGTGTGCATACGTAATGCATCACATCAGGCGAGTGGATCTGTGTGTTTGTGTCAGTATCGTACCTGTACCATCTGTTTAGTCACATCCAGCAGCTGCTCCTGTGTTCAGCCTACAATATCAAGGCGAACTCAACATTGTCTCAAAGCAGCATTTCCATTCAAATCCAAAATATATATATTATCAAAGGATGTAGGCTATTCAATGTTTTCAAAGAAACCTATATCATTTTATATAAAAAGTGTCCGACGTACACATGCAGAAGACATGGAGCAAGATAAATATTCATTAATGCTACACACTGTTCCTTTCAGTTTTCTTGAAACTATTTCAAAATAAATACATTTATACAATTAAGTATGTTGGTCACCTTTACAATTAAACGATTCTTAGGCTCGTGATTCAAGCAAAAAGGTCATCACCTTATCAGAATAAATGGAATCAGTAAACACAGTCTGAACTCAACCTAATACCAACCTAGTGTTGGTGATGTAGGACACTCTGTTTTCCAGGTCTAGAAGTCATGTATTTTCTCATCGGTTCCTGTTTTGTAGTTGACACATCATGCTTTTGTTCTTTCCCTCTTGTCCTTCTTTTGTTGTTCTCATCATCTCCTCTCTTTCATGCTCCCAATTCACCTCTTTTTCTGCCTCAGGCTGTCATCCTCCCTTCCTGTCATCCCCGAGCCATCATGTTACCTTGTCAAGGGACACACACACACACACACACACACACACACACACACTCACCTATACATACCACTGCGGTGCCCCAGACAGCCCTCCACAATGTGGATGCCCCAAGGGAGCTTGGGTAACTTAGTCCCCTCTATCTGCCAACTGCTGTGTCACAAAGAGGCTCGCATTACACACATGCGCACACACACGCGCACACACACACATACACACGATCACATAATTAAACACACACTCGGATACACAAGCACACACTCAATATTTAGCCATGCAAATACAGTAGATTACATGACACACACACTTTCAGCTGCTAAGTCTCATTCGTTGCAGAGCTTATAACGAGTGAGAGAGAGGATCAAGAGAAGGGGAAACAGTGAATGTCCTTATACCAATAGGAACGCTTTAAGGCCTGACACACACTCAACCAACCTCAAATACAAACTCACTTTCGAACAATTCGCGCTGACAAAGTTATTTCAAGGACAGTAATTTTGTCATCCTGGATTAAGTCACTTTTTCATCAACTATTTAAATGAAAATCATTTCGTCCTCACTTGTCACCTTTCTGAGTGCAAATGTGTTTAACCAAGTCTGTGTTTGTGTGTATGTGGGTGCGTGCTTGAGGTAGGAGTTGTTGGTATTGGCTGCAGGACTGAAGTTTAGCTCCAGTTTGGCTTCGAGCTACAAACCTCAGACCTGCACACACACACACACACACACACACACACACACACACACACACGTACTGTGGTTTTTTAAAGTGTATGGAGGGAATGCTGTGGTCACACCTGGGAATGCTCTTTCAGCTAACCTGCCTAACGTTTTTGCTTTCTCAATCATTTCCCCTCTCTTGAGGTGGAAAGTAACAAATTACATTTACTTAACTTGTGTTTACTTCTCCTTTTTAAGCAGGCTTTACTTATAGGAGTAAGTGTACAGAGTATTTTAGCTTTTAGGATAAAACAACATTGATTTCCAAATATTGGCCATAAAACCAAAGTCTTCCTAAAAGCCGTGTTAGACTAGAGTACATATTGTTTTGCATTGAAATGTGACCGCTTCTTGTAAAATTCTTACAACGAACTCTCATTTAGTAAAATCCCAGCTTGTGTGTCTAATTTGGGTTGTACTAACAATTCTGTATAGTCTGACATTTTTTGAGAGTTTGATGAGAAGATCATTACCATACTGTTTGTATATTAGTCTTAAGTATGAAGCTACTACCAGTAGCTTAGCTTGGCTTGAAGCTGGAAATAAGGGGAAAAAGCTAGGCTGACTCGGACCAAAGGTAACAAAATCTGCCGACCAGAATCGCTTAAAATTCACTAACTCATCAAATGACAATTTGAGATATATGTGGAGAGCAATTTCTTGGTTGATGAAAGACAGAGACAGGCTAGGTGTTTATGCTTGGCTAGGCTATCTGCTAACTCCACCCTCCATGTTAACAAGAATAATATGATATAATATGATCTTTTCATCTTACTCTTGGAGACAAAACCAATAGGCATACTTTCCGAAAAATGCTGAACTGTTTCTTTTAATTTTCTCATATGTTGCCTCATATCTGTATGTTCTTAGCTTAATCTCTCCCCCCTCAAATTAAAGGAAATACTATAGTTTCTATTAAGTTATATCTCAACTCCCTAAATGAATGGATCACACAGTCCAGGGGTAAAACCAATACAGGAGAGATTATAGTGAAATGCTACCCACCACCCACCCACACACACGCACTTGGTCGCTGTCACATTGTGTATGATGCACATAGTAACACATTGTGAATTTTAATTCTGATTTGATTGGAGTTAAAGTTGTTTTAAGCCAGAGTTAATGGATTTAGACTGGCTCTAATCCTGGTTTAATTGAGGCCTGTGCTACTTGCCTCTTTCATCATCCTGGACTTTGGCCCATCATAATCCAAGTGGTGAATTAATCAACCACTTTATGGAGAGTGTGGGGTGTGTGTTTTGTAAAGAACATGGGAAATGAATACATGGTCTAATCAGGCTATCTATATGTTTTTTTGTTGTTTGTTTTAAGATCTGGTCCATCAGCACTTAGAGGATAGCTGGGTCATTCTTGACTTACTCTCTTGGCCGTGTGTGTGTGTGTGTGTGTGTGTGTGTGTGTGTGTGTGTGTGTGTGTGTGCATTCTTCACCGTGCGCACTTGGGTGCATGCTCGCTCTCTCACTCCCCATCCCTATGTAACTGGAGCCAACCCTCCCCTGTCAAAAATAAAAATCATTTGTCCGCTGCACAAGTGTGTCCATTAAAAATGCATGGTGGAGGGAGCTGGGAGCCGCTAGGGAAGAAAGCTGATATTTTGCTCTCCGGAAGGGCATCGGAGTACCAAGGTGGGCAAATGGCATCCAGAGAGAAAGAACGGGATGGAGAGTGAGGGTGATGTGAATGGGTGAGTAGGTGGGTGTGGTGGTTTTTGTACCCCCAGACAGCACAGTCTTAACATGCTGATGAAACTCAACTTGTGGGGTCTAGTGAAAGTGCCTCTCTCTCTCTTACTGACCCTCACATACACATATTTAAAACCTATAGATCATCTATCACAGTGAATTTAAGGCAGGTACACGGGAGAAGATGCAACACTGCGCTGTATACTTTTTGGGAGAATGATCATGTGTACAAATAAAATTAGCTCAGTTGCTTATAGTTAGTTCAGTTTATTCAAAATACATATCTGTGGCATTGACTCCTGTCTCATGACTGTCTGCAAACCCTTCCTCTTCTGTGGAGCTCCGACTGAGGAACTTGGATAAATGTGGATGGTGCAACACAGCTAATTTCCTACAACAGCTTCCTACATTTTGGACTCTCCGTTCCCTCGTAGGACAGCTCTGTCGAGATGTCTTGCTTTGAGCAAATGTCACCAAAAGTGCAATTTAAAGTGAAAAATTGTGGCGGTCGATTTATTTGTCTCTGCAAATGAAACACTCTTCCCGGAAATTACATTGAAATGAATGTATTTACCCACCAAAATGTGCTGTTTTGATTGCTGGTGTGACTGGGAATTTAGTGTTTTGCAGCAGCAAAAATATATCTGAATTTTTGAATGTAATGTTCTTGAAACCTCAGCTTATGCTTGATATTAGGTTTGAATCTGCTCTGTGCCAACTGTAAAGAGGAGGTAAGGGAGTTGGTGGACAGCTAAATGTCAAAATATAGCTGACAGGAAATTGTGAAAGAAATACAGAGGTAATCTGAATAAAGGCACAGCAGTGTGTTTTTCCTTCAAACAATCACCCCTTTAGTGTTTGACCTTTCAGCTGGCTTTTATTGAATCATTTTTTAACTTTTGGAACCGCATCTCGTTGTGTAAGAAAATAGACTGTAACTGGAAAAGCACTGAGTTTTGAGCAAGACCATTCCCGACATCCTCTTCCGTGTTTGAGTTGTGCTGTGTTTTACCGCCTACACTCTACTGTAACCGATCAGTTATCCACACAGGTATTATATCACTTAATTTGCATATGAAATGATGCAGCATATTTGAACTTTTGGTCAGCTCTAAATGCTATGTCTGCATTTAGTATAGGCTAGTTATTTTTAAATTAATTTGTTGCCTTTGTGAGTTTCTCAGTACTTTGAGTGACTTTAAAGTGGTGTCTGTTTTTCATTTTTCATGTTTTTATCACTAAAAAGAAGGGATGTCATTTTAACAGGTGTACTATTGGACGGTCTGTATTGCCTCCTTTTTTTTAAACAGGAAAACTAAAGATGTGTATACATTGAATGTCTTTCCTACTTTCTCCATCTGCCAGTCTCACACTTTTCTTCCTTTCCATAAGTGTACAGTAGTATTACAGTTTTCCACTCTCAGTGGCCTCTCAGAGCTGTCATTGGAAGAAAAGTGCTGTTGTGAGTTGCGTAACTCCACTCACCAGATAAATCTGTCATAATACAGGTGTGTGTGTGTGTGTGTGTGTGTGTGTATTAGGTTTTTTTCATGGTGTCAAACTTGTGGCCTTTCATCCTAAACTCATTAAGAAAGTAGTTGATCAGAATATTCCATTACTGTCCAATATACTGAAGTTAAATTTTTGCGTTAAGGTAATAACTTGTGAACATTTTGTCTTTTTTTTCTCATTCACATTTCTTTCTGTCATGCTAACTCTTTTTTTTTTGTTTTATTCCACTGTGAACCTCTCTCTTGTGGGACTCACTGTTTTCTTTCCTTGGTCTTGTCCATCTGCTTCCTATAACACTGGGGCAGTCTGATCTGGTTTGCAGAAACCCCCTCTGAAAAATCTGACATTTATTCACGTACAACCAAAATAGTCCCTTTTTTTTTTTGTCTCCCCCCAACAAAATAACCCCACTAAAAACACGGTCCCGGCCCTGTTTCGATAGGGTGGTCGAATCTGGTCCCAATTAAAACGGCGACCCCCTAAATTTCCTTCACACCCAGCTTGAGGAAGACCCCAGATTAGAGGAATATTTTCCTTAATGCCGACTTTACTTTTTGCGGAATTCCTTGGGATAATAATTGAGCCCATGTGTGCTTGGTATTCCGAGGTGTTCCCGTCTTGGTAGCTGTGGATAAAAATGGCATGTTGTTACAGCCATCAGGGCGGGCACAGTTTTGACAAATCTGTTTTGTTTTTTCCCCCTTCCTTTTCTTTTGGGTTTTCACCACAATCCTTGGAACGTTGTTTGGAATTAATAGAAGGGGATTTTAAATTTAAAAAAAAAGTCTTGGTCACATATCCATGTGGCAGGAGGCGGAGGCTTAATTGAGATCAAATAAACAAAGTCACCTGTGAGTGATTTCAGCTTATAATGAGACACATGTTCGCTAGTTCAAATGTGCGCACACACAAGGCCGCATGCTCACATACACACTCACCGCCTCAATTTGATAAGCACTAAAGCAGGTGTAGTGAAATCCTGCACATGCTAGGCGTCCACGCAAACACCAGATTTTTGTCCAAATACACACGTACGCAGACTCACCGAGGATTAGCCTCGGCTTCTCATAAACTCCGTGACTCAACAGTGAGAGCTTGTGTTCTGCTCCCCCATGCAGTGACCCATCGTCCTCCCTCTGGCTTTGTGAGTGCTCTGCTCTAACCGCGAATGAATAGCCACTTGTTCAATAAACCCGGGACGCTGCTTAGGTATCATAGTTGTCTGCACAGTATTATTCTAAGTGCTTATATTAAGAAAAGCATCAGGACATTGTCTGACTCTCTGCTCCTCAGCTGACGGTCCTGTACCTGTGAGTGGTCTGTGGAGATTTGTGGGAGTCTGACTTTGATTCATGTCTTCCTAATTGTAATAGACCTGAATCCTCTTAAAACAACATGTGGATAATTCTTATGCACACACAGACCCACATATACAGAGGCGTGTGTGCATGCACGACATAGAAATACACACACACACACACACTCCACACACAGGTAATTGTGCCCACCTGGGAAAACATCATTTAGTCAGGCGCCCCTTCCTTCTACTAACACTGCTCTTACAGCATGGTGCGTGTGTGTGTGTGTGTGTGTGTGTGTGTGTGTGTGAGAGAGTGTGAATGTCTGTGTGTAAGCATGACCTCCGTTACCCTTTATATGCTCTTTGATCCCAAATTGCATTTGACTATCAACACTCTAAGCCCTAAACCATCCAATTACAATACTGTATTATATCGGCTTAGCAGTTCAAGGCTTTGATGAAAATGAGTGTGCTTCTCTGTGCAGACAACCAACCATGTTGTAGTATAGTCCACCATCCAACCCTAGTCTTCCACATGTCAAAATACATACTTAACAATGTAATAATGAAAATAGAATAGCCCTTTGTTGTTTCGGTTGTTTTCTTGTCTCCTACCTTGTAAAAGTACTGGCTTCTAGGTGCAGATTAGTCCATATATATTATTGTAACGTACTCACCAAAGCCTGTGCTGACAGCTGCTGTGTTTAGGTCAAATTCCTTCACAGTCTGCTGAATGTACTTTAGACTACATAAATCTGTTTGCAAGCATGTACTTCAAGGCTTGAGGCACAAACATTTCACAGTGAAATTTATTGTACGTGCTGTATAATGGCTCAGGAGGAGGAGGACAACGGTTGAAAGCACCCAAGCAGTGATGGAAATTCATCTGCTCTACTGTAACAGCTGTGTGTGTGTGTGTGTGTGTGTGTGTGTGTGTGTGTGTGTGTGTGTGTGTGTGTGTGTGCGTGCGTGCGCGTGCGTGCGTGCGTGCGTGCGTGTGTGTGCGTGTCAAGTTGTTTGAGCTTTGATCCGACTATGATGACTGACAGGCTGCAGCATCACTTTTAAACTTTAACGCATTAAAAGTAGTTTCGGAAAAAAAAGTTATTTCAAAGCTTTAAGTGAATTTCTACAAAAGTCAGCAAAATAAAATACAATATGTTTTTTTAGCAACTAGAATTTATCAAATGTGGCACGATTACTAAATTAAAGGAGTAGTTTACTAGAATAGAAAGAACTGTGTGTTTTCTGTAGTATGTGATTGTAATTTAGCATCTTTCTTTTCAATAACTAACTCATTAATGATATTCAATATTATTCAAGGGGACTAGCCAGCTCTCTCGATAATGTTTAAAGTTGGCTCTAATCGTCAAATGTTACACGTCTCTATGAATGTAGACCTTCATACCGGTACAAATGTACAATGGTGTCGCTTTCCCTGGAAGATAAACTGGCAAAACTTCAAACTGCCAGACAGCAGAGCAGTTCTACTAAACAGAGAAAACACACTTTCTACATATTAAGTCAGATAGATGAAGTATCAAAGTATTAATACAAGCATACCATGATGTGTACATCCTTTTCTTTCACACCTGCAACACAAAGAATGAAGGAGCCACGGACGGATAGTTTACTGCATAGATGACTCCAGCAATGACGTAAAGGCCACAAGTCTCATGACACCTGCTGTGCTCCTTTTAATAAGCACAAACTGATGCCAACAATCACACGCATGTGAGTATGCCCATAAACATGGGTAGGTGATCTGGTTAGGCCTTAACTATCTTTGGCATCTCCTCTGCTCTGGTGGCTGCTGTGCCAGGCCGCCCAGGCTGCCATACCATCTGATACAAATTGACACCACTAGCAGCTGTTCCTTAACCTCAGTCATGTTAGTATATCTGGCTGTTTTTTTTTTTTTTTGTCTAATGCATGATGAGCTTGTGGCTTTGCATACTCTTGAGCTACACATTGACGTCCAACATTCATGATATGTAATGTTCAAAATGCACAAGAGGCAGACCGGTCACAGCGGTCGGCACTATTTTACCAAAACCTTTCCACAATTTGAGTGACGCTTCCTCACTCCTACACCAACACTGAGCCCTACATCGTCTCCAGTTTGTCCAATTGCTGTCCTCCATTTGGTTGCTGCACCTTGTCATCATCTCAGTGTCCATAAATCCTCAAATATACATGCGATGGGTGATTATTTCTCACTTCTCTCCCCTCTCTATTTCATGCCCTTATTGCTTTTGTTGACGTTCACAAGTTTTCATGATAGGGGATCCTCTGCTGCCATCTACTGGTTTAAATAGATACTGTTAGCAGGTTCCTGAAAGGTATTTTTAAAGAGGTTTTCTCCTTTTGGAATTTAGTAAATAGTAAGTTATGGACATTAGTGTGCCATATTAAATTATTATCTTAAAGCTATACATATTTGAAGCAAAACAGTTTAAAAACAAAAAGTGTAAAGCTTTCCTCCTCTCTCACACAAAGACAACAATAGAATGGTAAGTATATTGATGCTCAACATCTGGCATTTATCACATGACCTTAAAGCCTGAATCTGATGAAGAGAGTGTACCATTTTAGGTTTACAATATATGATCACAGGTGAGTTCAGCATGTGAGGTAAAGTATTTCATAACAGCAGATCCTTAATGTAACTCGGCAAAAAGCACGCAATCTATGACCATGTAAACAATCACAGCAGGCTTCTTGCAACGCCAATATAATACAATTTGGAACAATTTTATAAATGACAATTAAGATGAATGATTACTGTGTTTTGAGAAGCCCCAGTCATTAGAAAGGTATGGAAACATACATTAGTATAACACTCTCATTGGGGAGGTTATAGGGATGCCTGAAGTCCAAAGATGTTCCCAAAAGTATACTGTGTCCAGAAGATGGCAGTCTAAGAATGCTACATGATGGTTGTGTTAGAGTGGGTCCCGGGGAGAGTTTTGGGATGGTAATGACATGTACAGTATGATGTAACATAAGAGAAAGAGTGATGCGTTGCTTTTTGCAGACGACTCAATGAGATCTTCCGAATAAATAGCTTTTAAAGTATAATGTAAAAAACATATGTCTTTCTATTGGCTCATCTGTCCAATATTTATGTATAGAGGGATGAAGAGAGATGTTGGAATGCACAGTATAAACTGTTGATTATAGCCTTCACACTTTTACATCACCCCCGGAAAAACAGTCATGCTAATATACGGTAAGTGATCTGCGGGTGGATGGGAAACATGATGGGATCAGCTGGAACACGATGTGATTTCTTTCCTCCTCTCAGCCCGTCGAGCTTTTTCACATCACAGTTTGGGCAGCCGTCCAACAAAACAATTAACAAGTATGGGAATCCCGGCCCTGCTCTCATGCAGACCCCTCCCTACCCTTCTCTATCTCTCTTCCTCTCTCGCTCTCTGCAGCTGGCCCCGAGAGAGAGGCGGCCAAGTTTATTTTCTCCACGGTGGTCCCTTTGAGGTGGCGGCGAGGCCCCTGCCACGCCGCCGCTGATGTATTAGGTGAGGGTCCTTGAAGAGATGTCGGACTCTTTTATTACTACAGCACTCAATCTTATTGTTACTGTCCTTTTCACATATAGGAAAAGTAAAGGAGTAAGTGTGATTTAGGTCATCCACATCCCTCCTGTTAGTCACTGAAAAGTAGTGATGAATAAAGCAAAGTTAGCAGCCTCAAAACTAATGGAAATACCTCCATGGCAAGAAAATTCTGTCTCTTGGTCAGAACCATGTGATGATGTTTGAGAGCTGAAAAAAAGCTTGTAAGTGGACCTTGAATTAGTATTGTTTTACTTATTTATTATTATAAAATGTTACGCTCAGTTTAAATATAACTGAAATATAAAATATTTGTGATTGGTGGATACAGAATATTTTTTTAAATGAAACTGTTTCACGTGCTTATCATTGGTGTCAGATTAGTAAATTAGTAAAATTAGTAATTTCTTATAATACACTCAAAGAATAGAAAGTATCCCCCCTCATTAGGAAGTCGAATGGCTCAAGGCAGTTATAGATTATGGAATTATCATTACAGAGGCATTACTGTGTAAGCAGCATTTTAACAGTACCACTGAGGTCACTGAGGTCATGTCCTGTGAAAATATTTTTATGAATTTAAAGGTTTTAGTGTCGTGGCCTGAAGTGATTCTGTACTGTACTAAGAAAACACGCGTGGGTTATTTATGCTCATTCCTATATGAAATATAGATGGAAGATATTTAAATTGAACCACATTTTCAATAAAAATAAATCAGTTTTTCTCATTTGTATAATCTTGGCCATAGCCCATCCTAACTATAATTGTAGATAGTTACTTCGGGTGCATTTTGATCTATAACAATGTATCATATTTTATTAACTTATCAAAGGTTCTGTAGGCTAAATGTAACCAGTAGCTATAAGTACATAGTGGAGTAGGCTGCAATATTTGCTTCTGAAATATAATTGTAAAGAGGTAGCATGAAATAAAAAAATATGACAATAAAGTAAGTAGGCTAAATGTCTCACATTACCCCCCCCCCCCCCCCCCCAAAAAAAGCAATGCAATTTTGCTTGCTTGTACGTGTGTTGGAACATGGCCTTTAGAGTGGAGTGCTTTTTTTTGCAGGATGCCTTCTTAAATAGTGAATGAACAATTTATGTTACAGAGAGAGTAGGCATATGCGAGATATATAGATATATACAGAAAGGGGGTGAAAGGAGAGGGAATCCATGTAAAAAAAAAAAAAAAAAGAGCGAGAGAGAAAAAAAGACAGGGGCCGCGTGTCAGCCTGCATCAATAACTGTCTGCATGATGTAAACATAGCGGTCATAACCCGGGCGAATTAAAACAACTGGTCTGGGCGGGATTAAAGCTCAGCCCGCAGGTTTTCTTTAAAATGTCTAAAATGTCCTCTGACCTCCAACAACTCGCGCCGCACCGCTCTTCACTTCTGATTGGCTGACTCCAAAATAGTCCATCCAATCAGTGCACATCAGTGACAGTTAATACAACTCACACTTGACACTAACTCCGAAGTGATATTTTTCAGAAATAAATGTGTGTTGTGTCGCTGTTGGCATTACATGAACTTGTATCATTTATGGCCTAACAATTGGTCAGATATTTAAAAGAGAAATTAAACCAGTATTCGCTAATTATAAATCAATAGAAATGGCAGAAAGATAAACTTAATTTGATTTGCTTAACACTAACTGCATTTAATTTAGGTTCCAAATAATCTTTGAAGGCAGGAGTTTGTTTATGTAATGACATCCACGTCCACTGTTATCTTATAGAAACAACAGAGAGACACTTATCTGCACTGACGCTTCGTTGGTGCTCAGGTTCTGCTATTCTGAAGGAGTGGAGTGATAAGAGGGGTTACTAGGTCAGAGCACCGGCCCACACACGCAAATGAAACACAATAACTTAATAAAAAAAAAACATTCAACACACAAGGTGTAAAAGTGATACAGATATATTTTATATACATGTAATCTGTACAATTTGAGACAGTGGCCGCGTTTCACGTGCACATCCATCCATCATAATGCAGCAGCCGAAACAGGCCTGCATGAGTAAAAATGCATCTGCAGAGTATTAAAAAAAAGCAATTGAAAGCACGCAGTTTATCTTTGAACCAGCAAAGACAACGATAGGTGGCAGAATGCATTTAAATAAAAGTTAAAATTGTCTTTACGGGAACGAAGGAGACAGGATACTGTCTCCGTTATTCCCACTCAAAGTCTGCGGAGATGAGACGTTCAGGTCTGTCACAACCTCTTTTTTTTTTTTTTTTGTCTTGGATAATTATTGCCCCTTTAAAAAAACGCACAGACGTGTCCGCTTGGTTTCGTCAAGACGCCGTCGTTCCACATAACCTTGTGGTGTTCAGCATCTCCTTCAAATCGTTATCCGGCTTACCTGCAACCATGAAAGGCCACGTCTGCGGAGGGAAACACAGTCAGTTAACACCAACAGCTTCTTGGGATGTTAATTCATCAAGCAATCAAATCGAAGTTAAGCAAAAGCTCAGGCCAATTATATGTCAATTAATCACCTGCATGGATCAGGTGAACATAATGAAGAATGGACTATCGCCATATGTTTATGATTAATAATCGTATAAAATGTAGCTTAAGTGTTTTTGCATATCTTTATCTCCTATGTCCTGACACAACAACATTTCAAAGGGTTATTTGGAGATCTGCTAGGCTATGATATTTAATATTGCACAATTGTTTAAGGTATTTTTATTTCATCATTTAAGGCCCAGTGTTACTGTATCTGCATTATTTTGAAAAATGAAAGACCTACATGAAGGCCAATTTGTGGTCTTTGTATTCATTATGCCTCATAAAGGGTAATACTTTCAGTCAGATTTTTTTCCTTGCAGTCAGCATAAATAGGAACAGTTTTCCCCTCTTATGCACCTGCTTCACAAAGCTATCATCTTGGTACCATGAGGCCTAGCAGGAGTCTGCAACCCTTGTTAAAATCCTCATCAATCTATAAATTACAGTCCCTATAGCCTTGAATGAAAAATAATGTTCACATTATTAAGCAAACATACTATCATGAATATTTTAACAAAATCCAATTAATTTAATTATTTTTCAATAGCCTAGATACACTTTCAACTGGGTTCCCCCTTCACTCTATCCCCCAGGCTCACCAGGTTAACGGGGTGGATATATCCGTTTTCATATTTGTCGTTGGCCAATATCTGCCGGAGGTGCGCGATGTAACTGGACGCCAGGCGCAGTGTGTCCAGTTTGGAGAGCTTGGTGTCCGCTGGTACCCAGGGTAAGGTCGTCTTCAGCCGGGAGAAAGCTTTGGACAGGACGCGCATCCTGGCTCTCTCCCGGGCGTTGGCCGCGTTCCTCGGCCCATGCTTGCCCTCCTGCTGTGCCACACCCTTGGATGCCGTTTTCCGGGACGCTGTTTTCCGTTTCTTGCCCGGCGCGTCGTTTGAGCAAGTGCCCTCGCAGTTGGAGCTCTCCTCCGTGCTCTCGTTGGAGTCTTTACCGGAGGAGCCAAACTTCAGGATGCCGTCCAGGAGCTCGTCGTCGACATCGCTGAGAGACCCGGTGGACATGGTGAACTGTCTCCAACTGGAGCGGGCTCAAAACATGGGAGCAGGACGCTGAGGCTGGACAGGAACGAACAGGGTGATCAAACACACGCCTTGGAGATGTGTTCATCAACGTGGAGAGAAGCAGAGAGGAACGGACTTTATATCTTCATATGGCTAGAGAGGGCGTTACCTCATGCTGGGAGGAGACACTGGTGCTGATCCAGCATGCTGGTCCCAAAGGGTTCCAGGACCCCAAGAGACCCTGGATGGGAGAATATGTAGTTTACTTTAACTGCAGTTTAACTCACTGAGTATTCACTCGTTTCAGACAATTGCAGAGAGATTGTTAATTTGGCCTACAGAATCGTTGTTGTTTACATAAGGAACACCTTGAACCATTAGCTTCATGGGGGCTGAACTTTACTTTGTGAACGAATGGACTACCTGTTTAGAATCAAAGGGCTCAATCTGTAATATTCACATACCAAGATTTTAATCTTTGACCCTTTGTCCATCCTGACTGATGTGGTTACAAATATTACTGATGTAAAAATAAAATTATTAGTGATATTTTTTTTTTTTTGAAGTGGTGGCACCTTTTTGGTGCATCTTTAAAACCTGAAGAAAAATGACCAATTATTTTTCTCCCAAACTTTGGTCAACTTGATTTCTATGTTTAGTTTTGTAGATGTTATTGATATAACAATGTTGATTCTCATAATATTTAAATTGGATTTAAAAAAGGCTAAATTGGAATATTTTGTTTTCTACAATATGTTATCTTAAAAAGCTGCTGCTGCTCCTTAGATCCAAATTTGCAAATCAAAAACACTTCAGAGTGCTACTTTTAAATAAATCATAAATCAATGTATTTAATACTTATGATATTGTACACTCAACCTGACAATTAAAATTCCAAAGTATTTGCTATTAGCCTGTTCCACTCACAGGGCCACGTAACTTTCAGCACATCTAGCCAGTTAACAGGATAAAGTGCAAGGACAAGGGGGTGTCACGTCTCAAATGGCAAACTGGCGCCTTGGTCCCCTCTGATGTAATGTATACCCGGCACCCACAATCCCCTGTTTGGCCTTCCACATCATTCCACACCAATGCTCCACGCACGGGTCCACTCAGGGCCAAGTCCAACCAAAACGTCTCTGAAGCTGCTTTATGTGGAAAATACGGATGATAATCATGTGCATCTTGCAGACTTCTTATATATAAATTGTTCATTGTGAGGCTGAAACATGTGTTGTGTGCCTAAAGCAGCACATTTTCATGAAGCTGTAGATCTCTCTTGCTGGGATGCAGGATTTTCTGTGTGTGTGTGTGTGTGTGTGTGTGTGTGTGTGTGTTTGTGTTAGGGTTTATGTCTGAATCCACATCCACAGCTGAAGCGTGTGCACGGATGAGAGGTGTGTCTCTTGAGAGCTGACCTTTAACTCCTTTGCTTCCGGTGTCACATTGCATCTAAACAGGCACCACCACTACCTTTTAACCACTAGAATTGACACAATACAGAAACGCACTTAATGTGGAGCTGCATTTCCAGTCGGAAATTAGTGACATCTCGAAAAAAAATGATGGATATTACAAATCCAAAAGAGGAGAACGCAGTTTGGTTGGAAATAAGTTCACAGGACTGATGTTGCAAGGAAAAGAGAGAGAGAGAGAGATGGCGCTACACATAGCAGATGGAAGAAGAGGAAGAGGAATAGATAGGTGAAGGGACAGAGGGGAGAGGAAAGAGAGAAAGGCTGGGGCTTAATCTCCTGGGTGGGCTGGAAATCAAAGCACTTTGTGGAAAAGTAATAATAGTCTGCTAGATTGATGATCACCTCTGAGATACATGGATCCACCAGAGAACAACAGAGAGAGTCAGGGAGAGGGAGACAAACTAAAATAGCTCACGAAACAGAGCACGGCCCTTTTTCTCCCCCGTGTGCGTCGATAAATCGCAGACCCTGATGGAATGCCATGAAAACGATGATACTTGCAAAAGCTCTTCATGTGAACGGCAAAACAGTGTACGGCGAGCGTTTAGGAAACCTTCTCTGTGACCGTTTTTTCCTCCAGTTACACAGTGACGTGAGGCAACAGGTGGAGAGGGGGGCTAGTGAGAAAGATGGGGAGAGAAAAAAGAGGGGACCCTGGCAGTTATGGAAGGACGAGCTGCTAATTAGCCGGTTTGTGGTCAAAGGTTAGGCTGGTTGTGTGATGTCACCACGAAGGGACGGGTTCCAGATGTTGCTTGCAGGGCCACCGAGGGGGACATTTGATGCCTCGGGTCATTATCATTTCTCGCTCTGTCACACACACATGCACACAGACACCTTTTGTTAAATGTTGAGAATCGGTGGAGCTACGTTGTTAAATCGTTATGGGAATGTCCTTTAGGGGAAACAATTACATTGTATCTGTGATGACTACGCTAGTGATTGGTTTAGATGTGTCTGCTTAAGTGTACAATCACAGTTCGTACCATCCACACTGTCGGTACCAAAATCTTTAATTGGTGTAGGGGAGCACTCCTGGATTCCATCCACAACTCCAGGCTTCTAAGGTCGTTGTGATTTTGTGAGTCCGGTTATTTGTCATCACCACAACTGGACCCATGAAAGAGAGTCGGGTAACGCTAGCTAGACTCACTTCAAATTTTTTTTTTTAACTGGATATTCTCACAGTCAGACTTCACTTTCACAAAAACTACTTTTCTCGTCTTCTTTCCTCACCCAATCTTTCCAACATTAACTAACAAAAGGCAAAAACCCAAGGGGCCGATATAATAGAGGAACAGTCGAATAATGTGAGAGAAAGAGAGCATAATCTGAAGCAAAATATTATTTTATTTATTGGCAAAACATTCCACTTGTATTTTCCTGTGATATATAAAAACAAAAATATGACAAAAGAAAGAAAGTAGTTCCTTGGTGGCTGGAAAGAACAGAATGAGAAACTGTAATCTTGGAGTGAGGCTTGGGGTGAGAAAAACATCATCCATCCATGTCTAAGCACTCCAGTTCCCTGTCCCTTATCACAGCCATACTCCCCCAACACACACATGCACACACCCACACACACACACACACACATTCACAAACACACTTGTGCACAAATTGGTTTCCGCTTCAGTTCAAGTACCTCTAAAAAAAAAAAGAGGAAAAATCAGAGAAACAACTAAAAGAGAGGTTGCGGAAAGTACAGCAGGGAGTGGAGAAAGCAGGGGGAAAAGGATGTGACGGACAAACTAGGCAGTAAGAGAGAATTATGAAGATGTTTATGGAAGTGGGAATATGATATTATATTTCAAAAAGACCACAATCCTTTGATATTCAGTGACAGGAACATCCGGGGGGAGGCAAACAGTGATCCTCCAGAATAAGAATGATATTCTGTCACAGTGTCGGTTAATGACCTGGAAGTCTTGTCCTTACAGTGTGAGGGAGAGTATTGGTCTCTGGAATGTGTGCACATTATCTTCATAAGTGTGTGCATCTGTGGGAAATGTATTGGATTTCACAATATGTGTGAAGGATGAGAAATTGTGTGATATGTTGGAGAATGTTAGAATCTGTAAAATGTTCCTGCAGGGCTGCTTAACTGTTTTTCTTCAACTCCAAACACTTGGCCAATTGCTGCGTGAAGTGGGCACACTTGTCTGTTTTGGGGAGGTGTTTCAGCCCAACGAATCTGACAAGCACTTATCTTTTAAAGCATACTGACCCCTTAAGAGGTAACAAAAAACAGTTGTCTTTCGCTTAACTGCAACACAGTCCCTGACCCGGTCATCGTCTCCCAAAAGCCCAGTTTTTCACTTGATGGCAAGGTTGTTTTCAGATTCATGTCCAGTCTTACAGTTCAGCTGTAAGGCTCAGTTTTTAAATATGAAAAATCCACGTGGATGGAAGGCCACGAATGACAAAAAAAGGATGCTCCCTGCAGAGAGTTTTCATTTCCTGCGTACAAATTTAATGGAGAGCGCAAGACGCGAAATTTAACGTTTTGCGACAAGTTCAAAATGTTCCAGATTAAGCAAAATGTGTACACGTATCCTTGAATTTGTGTCATAAATGCAGAAAACAGTGGAAAATAGCAGGAAGAACTGATTAGGTAGTGGTTAGTTCTTGGATCAGTCAGAAGCTGAGCTGAACACAAGCACACGGGTACACTCTCACACGCGCAGTTAGCTTGTTGCTGGCTGCTTGGGGCAAATAAACACAAACAGCACGGTTAATACGCAAAAAAACTGTCTTTCTGATCACACCTTTAGTAAACTGATCCTCTACTTAAAGGTTCTTTAAAGCCATTTGTAAAGAAAAGAGGACATGTCAAAGAAAGACAGATGGAGGTCAGTAGCGAATCAACCGTGGGAAAGAGGAATAGAGAGAACTGCAGACTGCAGAGACACCACCAAAGAGATTCACAACATTTTGGTCTGAATTTGTGTCTGAAATGTTCAACAGGCACCGCTGCATTGATAGCTGGGCTCAAAATACACATACACACACCGTTACTTAAGTCGTATTGGCTTGAACTTGAATTGGCAAAGTGCCCAAAGTGGCCTGTCGGAAGTAAGTGAGACGCGATGCAGCTGCAGTTCGAGTGTGTTTGTGTGTGAGGCTGAGCATGTGTGGTGCTACAGTATGGCACTTTTCTAACCTCTGTTGCAAACTCTGGTCTAACTTGTGGCCTGGTGATCGGATGCACAGATAAAAACTGTGTGTGTGTGTGTGTGTGTGTGTGTGTGTGTGTGTGTGTGTGTGTGGCTTCACTTGTCAGCACTGGGCAGTAGGGCAGTGTAGGACAGTGCCGGGTTTCAGAGTCAAAGGTCTGGTCTCTGTCACTGTGATTGAGGCCACAGTTTATAAACAGAGAGAATGGACACTGCTCAGTTTTCTATCTCACACAGTTGAACAGTATGTGTGTGTATGTGTGTTTGTGAGGTGTGGTCCTCCAACAGACCAGAACTCCCAGCACCCTACTAAATCCTTCACAGCAGCCCCCCCATCCTCCACTGTCCTCCACTACTAACTCCACTCTCTGTTGTTGGATGTCTGGTCACCTCCATCTAGCCAAAACAAATAGAGTCAAAACAGTTGAGAAAAAAACAAGCTTTTTCAGCCAAGATGTGGCCACACACTCCATCCTGTTTAAACACTAATACCTGTATTTTAAAGCAGTATACAAGCAACGGTAAACTGAGACGTGTCGTTGTTTGGCTCTCAAGTGGCCTACGATGGTCGATAAAACCCTTGTGTTTTATTTATTTGTTCATTTTTGCCTTTAAAGGTATTGTCTATATGTAATTCAGAGCATTTTAGCACTATTGCCTCCGCATGGTTCTCAGCTTGGCCACAGCTAAGCCCACGGCTAGAAATGTAAGCTTTGTTTATACTCTAGCGTGGCACCGATGCTGCGAGTCTCAACAGATGGCGCCCGAGCTACGAGCACGCAGAAAGGCACTTATGCCTTATGCTCAAGGCATGGTTCGTTGCAAAGATTGTATCTGACAAAATGCCATAAACCAACAATGCAGAGGAGGAATTGTAATTAACGGTAAAATCATATGTCCTATTCATGGACTACTTCATTGCCTTTATACAAGTCAACGGTGTTATCAGCGGTAACCGCCACATGAGCACAGGGCAGAGCGGCAGCTATTACCTGTCCAGTGGGGCACAATAAAGGCTTGCATGCACTAAAATGCACGCGGGGACGGTCTGCCTATAAACAAAGCACAGAAAAACTCGGATTACAACACACAGAGAGGAAGCGCAACAACTTTCTCCTCAGGACGACGTTACACCACTATAGCTTCACATTGCAAATAGTTGTTTGCTGCTAAATCAATGAACTGAATCCAGTATATAGAACCTTTAACAGGTTGGTCTAGAGTGTTTCACTGGATTTTGCATGGCTGCCTTGTGCACACAGGAAGACGAAAGCAGATTAAACCTGTTAAAACAAGAATTGCAAAGATTAAAACTGAGATTCGAATGTCTATAGCTGCCCCATACTCCAGATTTGTGGTGTCATTTTTGCAATGTTACAAAATGTTTTGTTAAGAGCTTCTCAACTCGCCTAACAGAGATTCAACACTACTTTTGGAGATTGCATTAAAGATTTAGGATTCAAAGGAGGATTGCACAGACAACTCATTCAAGTGTTTGAGTAAAGTTTATCCAAAGTACAGTTTATGCATGACAGGATCATTTCATATCTCTATATCTCTGTAATTGAATGGGGATATAATGTCAGGATTATCATTACACACACCTAATTAGCTGTGTAATGCTGGACCGTCACTGATATTATTCACACCTGATTACTCAGGCTGTTGTTAACATGGAGGGCGATGATGGAGAGGGATGATAAACAGTGCTGAACCCTTATTGGCTGGATCAGGTTCTGTGCTTTGATCGTCTTCCTCCTCATTACTCAGGGGGGGAATGAGTCGCTCAGAGCGACAGGTGTGTGTGTCTGTTTATATACGTGGACATTTTTGTAACACGTTAAATAAGGTGCAAAGATTCCTGAGTAGTTACCAAGGAGGAAAAAAATGTGTTTGTGTATTCTGTATTTTATTTATTATCAACATTTTAACTCCTCACAAATCTTTGAAGTGCAGCGCTTTTATTTTACTTTGAAAAATGAACTTTGTTTTTCTTTTCCCTGCAGATGAAATGATCTCATCACATCATATCTCCTCTGTCTCAGTGGTCCGGTTAGCTCATAGTTGCACACTCACAAACAGACCACTGACACACGCACACACACACACACACACACACTCTCTCACGCACACTGATTATAACTATGACATTCAGTGGTAATTACTGTAGCTCACTCTGCAAAGGGAGACAGAGTATTATCAGAGCCCAGAAAGAGAGATATGAGCAGTCCCTAAAGGCAACACTCTGAGAGTTGTGTTCTTTGCATTCATGTGCATTTCTTTACACGTGTCCATGTGGAGGGGGGTGTTAGTCTGCTCTTGTCCGAATGAACAAACTCCAGGCTCGAGTGAGATACACCCACATAACCTGCTGATATCTCCGGATAAACCATCCAGAACTGCTGATAGCCAGGGTGTTAACTGCCCCAGATGCAGGAAAACCTCTGCCTTCCTGGGCGAAGACATTACGCATATCCCCCGTCCTCCCCTGGCTGCCTCCCTTCCAGCCTACAATCTCCCTCCGGGTCCCACAGGGAACCGTCACCCCCACCAGGCCCAGCATCGAGGCTCCTCCTGGGCTACTCCGCCGATACTCCTCTCCTCGAGGAGTGGGCCTGATGTACAAGGAGGGAACTTGTACAAATATTTGACTTACATGCACACACCCTGACACTGTACATGCAAGGAAAGCCAGGCAGAAAATATGCAACAACAAAGTTCCAACACTTGTGTAATATGAACATGAAAAGCCATCGGTTGTATTTATGACAGAAAAGTAGAGAGAAGAAAAAACTAAAAGAAAGACAAAGGAATGTGTAATTATGAAAGGAGTGGATATGTTTGGTTGTCTATATCACTCAAGGGATGGTGTATGTGTGTGTGTGTGTGTGTGTGTGTGTGTGGGTGGAAGATTAAGGTAGCTGACCTTAGAAGCACCTTCTCACATCTCATTTCAACCTAATCTGTGTGTGTGAGTGTGTGTGTGT
>NW_022280082.1:2287341-2300975 GCF_004355925.1 Anarrhichthys ocellatus
AAGTCCCTGACACACATACACACACACACACACACACACACACACACACACACACACAAACATCCAACATCAAATCTCAAGGGGCGTTAAGATCCTCTGAACCCAAGTCCCAAGGCAGGAAGCAGACAAGTATGTGCGCATGTGTGTGTGTGCGTGTGTGTGTATTAGCTCATTAGTGTGTGCATGCGTTTGTTTGTGTCAGTGTGACCCAAGCTCTGGTGCAGCTAACAGACAGGTCCACTTAGTAGCAGAGGACAGACACAACAGCACCTCACCTTTATGGAGTAATCACAAACAGATGGTGACCTCTTATCTAAAAGTAGGATTTAATTATTAGTTTATGATGCTAAAAACAGAGCATGTTCGTGCATATTTCTCTGATGACACCACACTGCATGCAGTTAAGAGAAAACTCAGCACAGAAATATCTCTGCTATATTGTTGCCAGATTGACATTTTAAACTCTCAGCTAGCTGCCTCTTATTAGCATTTGAAGAGTTTGGTATTCAGAGCGGTGTTCAAGAGAGATGCAGTTGTTGCATCTTGCATAAATTGTGTTTCTGAGGGCAGCAAAAATCCTGGTAGAAATGGAAGTTGATGCAAAGCTAACAAGGCCTGATATAAAGCTATGATATAGCTACTGTTGAAGTTGTACTGATTATTAAATTGATTTGACTATCAAAATTGGTGCAGTGTATAGGATTTGGGGGCATCTAGTGGTGAGGTTTCAGATGGAAACCAACTGAAACTTGTCCCGTGTGGCAAGCGTGTAGGAGAACGACGGTGGATACTGAATGTGATTTTAGTCATTTAGTGTCAATGGATATTGATTTTTAAGGTGATAATGAAACCACATACCGCTCTTTGTTTCCATCTAGTTGTTAAAAAAAGAACAACCGCTGTCCCAGGTTTTTGATTGAAAAGAAGACGGAAGATTGTCACATGACCCTTCACTTCCAGGTCAAACTGAAGAGGTGATGCTCTGCTCTCAGTGTGAGTTTGCGCATTCTGACTGACAAAAGTGAGCAGGTGAAGCTTTGATAATTAAGAATGTGAGAATCCTTCTTCCCTTCTCATATAGGCTTACGATTCTGTCCTTGTGTAGAAAACTAATTCTGCAGTTACAAATCCGTTGGCGTCTGATACTGATGCACAAGGTACCCCTAAGCGTCTGTGTGAGATGCTCCAGGCTTTCAAGTAACACTGCGTGTTTTCAGTATATATATGTTACGTTGTTTAAGTTTTACTTAGTTTATTTGGGATGAAAACTTGTTGGCCTGTGGACTCTTAAAGGTTGATACGCAGACTGAGTAGCGCTTGAATTTGTTTTGTCGTCGGTATAATTCCACATTTTTCCGCTTTCTTTTATTTATTATTATTTTGTGCCGTGTGTTTATGTGTATGAATCTGTATCCGTCCTGCTGCCTTTCTTCTTGTTTTTTACGAAGGTTGTTGAATTGTTTGTGGTTGCAAAGAGGTGTGATAGAAACTATGCCATCAATTAATCTCATATCTAAAATAATTGCTGTTGTGTTACACACACACACACACACACACACACACACACACACACTTTATTCACGTGTGTATATAAATCGTATTTATGTTTTGCTCATCCTCTCACTTGCTTAGACACACAGTTAAGCAAAATGTATCTGTCACTGTGGTGTATCAGCTGTTGTCCAGCTGTTTGATTTGCATTTACTTTTTGGCTTATTTATTTGACAGCAGCAGTCTGCATCTCAAGAGGTGAGAAGTGTGTTGGCATGTTTGTGTGCTTGTGTTTGTCTCACAGTTTCATCATCATCATCATCTCTATTAACGTATTTCATTTTTAACAATTTGACGGCTTATGTTAATGAGTTTGTTTTGCTTTAAAACTCAACTTTATCTCTACTATTTTGTTAATAAATAAATGAGTTAACATCCTTGCTCACTGTAAGATATGTTGAATGTAAATTTACAGTAAATTAATGGCAAATACTTGCATTACTATCACAGCAAGTTATGGTGTCATTTTTTCCCCATAAGTTATAGTAAAATGACAGCTGGATACTGTGACTTCACAGCCATCAGATTGCTGTGATGTAGCAATATGCTGCTGTATAATCACTGTAGGCTAAACTCAAAGTGATGCATGTTACTGGAAATGTGCACTGAAAATAATACTGTAAAATACTTTTAATTGGACTTTTTGCCATTTTCATGAAAAAGAAAGAAAGGAGCTGTGTTTCTTAGCTCGTGAAATGTTGGCTTGTAAGATTTGAGGATCTTATCGGCGATGATGCTGTATATAACACTACCCAACAGTATAGCTAAAATTAAGTAGTACAATTCAACATACACATTAATTCAGCATTAACATAAATCCAAGAACATCATATATAATAATATAACATGTAAAACACAAACAGAGAACATTTTATTTTGCAGAATGAGTAATTTTACTTTCAGTAGGCTAAATTTAGCTTATAATATTTACTTACTTTTACTTAAGTAAGACTTCGAATGCAGGACTTTTACTCGTAGTGGAGTATATATTCACAGTGTATACTCTTAAAGGGTTTGATTACAGCATTGGCTGTAGCCATCTATGTTAAAGTAAAAATAAAGGTTTATCTGGAGGCATCTGGATAGGACAGATGATGCATCACTCTGTTTTTCCTGCTTTTTTTTACTACACTCTTTCTTCTTAGTTTGGGGAAGAAAACACAGAGCAGATCTATCAGCAGAATGGTGGTCCTTATCTATCTCTTTCCCCCTGGATGCTAATTAAAGATAATAAACCTTCCAGATCATTTCTCTGCAGCAAACTCAACGTCACCTCTCCTCCTCCAGCACCCCATGGCCAGATGGGGTGAGAACACACACACACATACACACACACACACACACTTGCCTAAACACATGGTTGTTGGCTTTCCCTGAGGTAGCAGGTGTGTGTAAACTAAAATGCTGTAAAATAGCCGCATAGGCAACACTGAGATCCGTGTTTAAATAAGCATAGAATGATAAAATGTAGCGCTTTTAAATACACAACGCCACATCTTTCTACACTCTACATCTAAACGCACACACACACACAGATACATTTCGTCATATGTCTAACTTTAAACCTCTTGTTTATCTTCCCTCCACGCCTTAAACACAGGTGTTTGGAGAGCTTACAGATGAGTCTGATGCCAGATATCATGTAACTATGTCCAAGTCCTCTCTCTCTCTCACTCTCACACACACAGTTGTTTCCCACAGAAAATTCCCCCCTACTTCACTTATCACAAACACACAGACTCTACTCAAACATGTCTTTTCCCCCACTCACCAGCCCAGTCAATACGCAGATATTTATTTAGCCCAGAGACAGAGAGTCTCATGAGCAGACTGGCCCTGAGATTTTTATTGAGCAAGAAGATAAAAAGACGACTTCTGCTCTGTGTCCATTAGGGCTAAAATGGCCAGAAGATCGTCTGATGAAATGGAATAAACTGTTGTGGTTATCTTTCCCTGGCTGCTGCAGTGGAGGGGAGCCAGAGAGAAGGAGAGGGACCACATACACACGAAACTACACATTACTACACAGACGCACACAAATCTACTCCTCCTTGGTATTGCCCAGGTCTGTATTTATCCCTAACCATAACAGAGCAGGCAGATAATGGCTGACGGGACTGTCGTAAAAATAACCTGGCACACGTCTGTTTGGATTAACCTCGTCTCCTCACTCTTTCTTTCCCCTTCTTCATCCCTCCATTATGTTTTATTGCTATTTTCTTTTCCTACCATTCATTTGATATATATCTATCTCTCTCTTTATACTTCTCTTTATCTCTCCATCTCTCTAGCCTATCTATCTATCTTTACACACTTTATACCAACATGAATAATTCATTCTCTTCTTGCTCTATTACTATTATGTTGTATATTTATTTTGGAAGAGTCTTATCAACAGAAAAAGCAACAGGGGCTGCTTTTTTCCCCTCCAAACTAGTCTCTTTGTTTGCGTAAGATATAAAATACTTGTCCAAATATGTTACAAACTGAATCCGGGGGAAAAAAAGAAGATAGAGAGCCAAGAAACGGCATGTATCATCACAAGCACTTCCCTTGAAGGGAGCTTGAAATGCACCCACACACATTCACACAAACACTGCATAAAATGTTGAAACAATAAAACAACTCATTCAATTTATATTGAGTAATAATAAGCTCACCTTTTTCCAGTGGAGTTCCCCCACAACATGAGTGAATGAATCGATTCTTAAAGGTGCAAGATCCAAGTTTGGGAGCATTTCGAATTGCCTCTCAACAGCTCTCAACATAAAGATGGCCGCTCATAGCTAACAGCCACTGGGGGTGGCGAAAACAATCTGTAAACACAAAATTGGGATGTTATCACTTTTTACCAAACAGTTAGCCATTTACATATCCAGTAGATAGAAAAATTAGCATTCATTTAAATTCATGTTTCTAGCCAACTGGTGAATGTAAGCAGTATTCACTCTCTATTCACCACCAACTGCTAATACCTAGCTATTTGTGTAGCCAAAAATCACAATTCACAAATTTACCTCAGAGGGCTTTACACTATGGACAGCATACAACATCTTCTGCCCTTAGACCCTCGCATCGGAAAAGGAAAAAGTCCCCAAACCACTCTCATCAACGAACATATGCAACTGTTTCTAGCAAAAAGCTTTAATAAACCCGCTGTTTGCCGCCTGCCCACCAACAAACAGCAGATGGAGAAAGTTAGTACAGTAAGTGGCTGTTTAATCATCTAGCAAGCTAAAGACCCAGCGACTTTTCTCAGGAGTTGGTGACCAAAACAAAGCTAATATTAACGTACATTCATCAGGTATTTTGACTCCAAAATGAATATAATAGTGCTCAGTGTACATTACATCACATTTAGTTGGAATTATATGTATTATAGGATCAGTGTCATTTAGGGGGATCTATTGGCAGAAATGGAATATAACATTAATAAGTAATACGTTTGTGTTATCCAGGATGTCCCTTTTTTATGAGTCATGTTCAACAAAACCGGAAACAATTATGTTGAAAACCAACAACAAGACGAAGTTGATAACTTCAGTAAACTCTCTGAACCCCAAAGGAGGACATCGTAAGCCTGTAAACTGTTGATCCTCGTGTCTGATGAGAATGGGAGGCCAATATTTTATATCCTCGTGGAGGACTGAGATACGATATATCTGACACAGCTTTATTGGCTTACTCTTTAATGACTTCCTGCGCAGAGTGAGGCTGAAGGAGACAGAGGGAGTCTAACTTGCTAAGAATCTTCTTTTTTTTGTGCTCTTTCTTTTTGCTTTTGGACTTTCTTTGAACTATTTATGCTCTTTCCTCATTACCTGTGTCTTTGCTCCTCATACCAATGGCTGATTCCTCATTCGCTTCACTCTATCTACAACTTTCATCGTCATTTGGAGAGACTGTAAAGTAAATGCCTCTTCAACATGAGGCAAGTATATAACCTTGTACATGTATTCCTTAGTGTACACCTCTCTCTCTCTTTCTGGATGGCTAAGATGGGGTTACTAATGAGCACATGTTCTGATGATGAAGCCTTTTTCCAAGAATCTTTTCTCCCAAACGCCCATGGCCTTTGGATGACTCCCCAAGGAGACCATTAATTTAGATATCGCTGTGTGTGTGTGTGTGTGTGTGTGCATGCGCTTGTGCGTGCATGTTGTTGCATAGGAGTGGGAGATCTTTGTTGCTTTGTTTTATCACACACAAACACAAGTATGAGCAAAAGCAGATCAATTAGAGTGTGTGCATGTCGGCAAACATGCAACAACATCACACACGGTGCAAAACTGAACTCCCAAAACTCTTAGCTGCTAAAACACAACAAACCCTTATCACATATCCGTCCTTCCTATCATCATTCTGCACCTTCATCCTGACTCGTTCCCCAAACGCCACCCCCAAAACATCCTTCTATGTCAACACCTCTCACCCCCCTATTCCACCAAAATGCAGACCTTTACCAGCACAAAGTCTAGGAGACTCTTTACATACATACACATGGAGATACAAGCCACTTTTGGCACCCACCCTCTTCTCCGACGTACATTAACATAGTATATATTAAGACACACGGTGACAATGATGCATTTCACTCCTGATTGCAAACACACACACATACACTATCTCAGAAGGCAACCAGGTGTGTAATTGAGGGGAGCCCCCCCCCCCTCCCAAGCTAATGCATGTGTGGTTTTCCTTTGTGATTGTTGGGTGCTGTTCAGACGGACTCCTCCACTCTCTTACAGCAGTTTGTTTTCGTATTACTCGGTAATGTAGAGAGAGGAAGAATCCACTCCACAAAGCTTATACAGCAACTCCTTCTCTATCCAAACACTGGCTGTGTGTCTGTCTGTCCGAAGTGCTGACAAAATGACCAGTGGGCCCCAGTTTCTGCAGCAGAAATGTGTTGTTTGGTCATGGGTCAGTAAGGAGCCACGGAAAGAGGTTTTGCCATCACGATTTTCCACATATTTCCAAAAGCACTGGTTTTATGCAGTTTTTCATCATTGACCAAATCCATTTTTTAGAAGAAAAGATGGCTTCACATGTGTCCATAAATTACAAGAAATTACACTGATTTCAGAGGGTTTTCTCATTAAGTGTATAGCATATCTGCCCACCCTAGACAAGGTTTATACCTTTTGTATGTGTTTTCTTATTGAAATTGATGGTATACTAAAAACATACAGTTTGCATATAAACATTGAAAAAATTGCCATTTTTCGTGTTTCATTTGAGAAATAAATGAGAAACTTTGATTTCATCCCGACCCAGCTTCCTGTGCATAATTTCCCTTCATGTCTTCCTGAAAAAAAGGAGGTGCTTTCTCTGCGGACTGGATCGCACCAGATAATGTTCATGCCAGTGTCATCATTTCCAAAACTAGTCTAAACACAGCTTTGCAGGGAACTCCATAACATTTATGCAGGTGCTGTTAATATTAGCTCAGTAAATCTGGCATGATGAGCGTTGGAGTGATTGTCTCTCTGTCTGAGCTCGGCCTCGTCTCTGGAGCTAATGGGAGGCTGAGGGGATTTCACTTCTTTGAAGAAACTCCTTTTTGTTTGGTTGAATGTCATTTTTTGGGCCTATATGTTAGACTCCTCAACATTCAGGTGAGCGAGTAGATAGAGAGTGCGGGTTCTGCTGACTCATTGGGGCATACTTTAGATGATCTGACTTTAACAGTATAAAAAAAGATGTTGGGATATTTTGTGTCTGAGGATAGGATTAAGTCCTGTGATTGCAAATTAAATCCTGGGTAAATCAATGTACTTTTTTTCCAAAGACAACGTGTATTATCGAAATTCCACTGGTTTTAGAGAAAGATACAGATTTGTGTTCATTTTCCATAAAACAATTCATGGTATTTGAGACGTCTGCCTACATTAAATATTGTGAATTTACTATGATTATTACGATGTGCACACTGAGTGAGTGGGCTTACATCCCTGCTTATGATGAATAAGTAATTTCCTCAGATTCTAAATCTGAATTAAGTCTTGGATTTTAGGATGCTGCATGTAAAACATGCAACTTTATATGCCGGTGTGTTGGCTGTGCCCCATGATGCCTGGCTGACTGGTCCCAGTAAGAATAGGAGCTGATATAAACAGGCTTGGTCGTTCCCACGTCTCTGTTTACACTGGGAGACCCTAGAGCAGCACTACCAGAGCACTGGATTCCCTCCACACAGCCCACTCACACACTATCCATCTCTGTCTCATACAGAAACACTCACTCATAAGTAAACACATGTAGCATGTGGGCATGCAGAAACAGTATACATGCATCTATGCAGAAATGCAGCCATGCATATTGAAGGCGCGTATTGTCACCGTCTTATCTCCTCCCGCTTACTGTTACTGTCTAGAGCCCTTTCACTGTGCTTTTAGTTTTCGTCATTTCTATCCCTGTCGCTGGTTCCCACCTGACTTGTTAATGTCTGCATTCTTTTCAACCCCTGCTGTAGAAACTCAAATCTGTAAGGATTTAGCAATGTGACAGAGAATTCCCACAAAGCCATCAAACCAGTATTGAAGTTAGTTTTACAACACTACCAAAAAGCCTCTCAAAAGGTTTAACTTCGCTGTCTAAGTCCTTTTGAAATGGGCTTGTGATGTACGCCCAACATAAACAGAACACTGGGGTCCTGACAAACACGCCCAGTTTACAGGCAACAGTGAGGTCACCCCTGCAGAACATCTCTGCAAAGACGCATCTGCTGACATGGACGAGTCAAGTTTTTTAAAAGAAATGGCATTGTGTTTTTGGAAAGCTGAAGACACAAAACAGCCTTGTTTTAGTATGTTTCTTTGGGAGTTTGGAGAAGATTGCGTGACCCTTTCAGCTTTTCGTCATAAAAATAACTATCCAGATCATCCAGACGTTCAGAAGAAAACACACCTTTTGGGGCCTAGAGATAAATGGAAATGTGGCCTTGATTCACCCATAGGTTGATAATATGGTTCCTCCTCAAAGCAAACATTTGACTTCATTCATTATTTCTGTGTCATCTGTCATATAAGGTTAAAACTTTCAAGATAGCCAATAGCCCGTCAACCACAATTCAGATCAAAACTATTCTTACACTTGCATATACATGCGCACACATGCAAGCACACAAACACAAATATATTTCCCAGAAGCATGGAAAAATTATTTATCTCTCACTTTCCCTCAGTCACTCTCTCTTTGACACACGCACACACAGAGTAGTTACAGTGAAAGACCGTCTATTTATTCTTAGACATATCTGCATCTATTAAGCCATAAGTGCTCACATCTGTGTGTTTACATGCCGCATCTTATGACCTAATGAGAGTAAGAGCATTGTTCCCCTGGGAATAAGCTGCCCAAGTGATGTGCAGTCCAACAAACTGTAAACATACTCCTGCGCCCTGCGTCAGCCGCCTTACAACACACACAAACACACGCACACCATCATTGCTAGTGGTCTGACTTTCCTAACCTGATCTAAATCTAAACCTTTATAGTAAACATCTTGGGACATCTGAACAAGGGTCGTGCGCAGACTGGACATCAATTGCAAGGCTATATTTCACCAGGAGAAGCCCAGGAGGATTCAATGGGAGGGAAAAGAGACAATTTGGTAACCAGGGAGGAAGAACAATAACAACAAAGCTGAATCATAAAGAAGTTATTTTTCTGTTTTGTTTGGGCGCAGGCCAGGAGAGAGAAGTGTTTGCAGTGGTCTTAGCAGAAGAGCTGGGTTACAGGAGGCAATGTGCATAAGCAAACAATAAGTCATGGATATTAACACTTGAAAACAAACACATACGAATGTGCACACATTGAATGCACACTTAAGACGCACACATTTAAATCTGTGTTTAGTTTAAGCAACTTTATTTCACAAGGATTATGCGTTATTCTTATCAGATTGACCTTCATGCAGTGTTATACATAAAGTAGAGTGAAATGAGCTCAAGGAAAAGTGTAATCAACGCAAAACCTCATGAAGTCATGATCAGTTTGCCTAAAATGCACGATCACTGTATGATGTGACAGTGAGCAGACACCTCAGGACAGCATCCATTCACTAAATTCATTCATGAGCCACGGGAGCGGCTGTGAACTCTCTCATTGATAACACAAACATTCCCAACTGCCTCCAAACTTTACTCCTTCTCCTCTTTTGTAGTCTGTCCAGAATTCCCTGAGGAGTATTTACTGACCAGATGTGCTCACTTTCCTCAGAGATGTACTAATCCACATAGTTTAAATGTCAATACGCCATAAACACGGGAAAAAAAGTTACGTATTGTTATCTGGAAATGGTGTTAACATAAGCTTGTTAAGTGTAATATTGGCAGACTTGGATGATCACAAAGGCAATTTTGTGGCCACAGAATTTGGCCACAGCCAACAAGCACTTTAACCCTTTGTTGGACAAATTACTTTTACTGAGTCAAAGTTAATTCACCAGTTCATCAGTTTTCAAAAAACATTATTAAAAAGCTCTTTCTGCGTGTAGAAAATGTGAGCTTTTCTTACCACAAATGATGTCAAAATAATGTTCTTTCCACCAAGACAACCCTCATTGTCCACATGGTGGCGCAAAATACCAACTTTAAACCAATTTACTGGCAGCGGTTACTGTTCAAGTCTATGTGCAAGCATAACTATTTATCAGTTAATGAAATATCTCCTGGTGAAAAGATTTGTTACCCTATTTGATATTGTAAGGGATTACATTCACAAATATAAATGCATTTCCGCTTCCCTTTTTTAAGGGAGGAAAACAATCCAACATTGATCATGTTCTGCAGGAAGGCATGGCTTTAGTCTAAAATGCATCTGTAAAGGTACCTCCAACGAACTTTAAACTTTCTGTTTAGCAATTAAAAAAGTGGCATGCATGCATGCAGCGATAGGCTCTTGTAAAACTGATGGGCTACTATTGTTTTATTTTTGAAATTTGTTACCGGAAGTGAATTATTTTGACGTTCACTAGGTCACCTGATTTTATTTTGAAAGCCGAAAACCGGAAAGGGGTTTGCTTTGCAGTCCACGGATGAAAGGGGTCCGTCGGGAATTTTTTTTTTTTTTTACCGTTGGCTGGGCTGTTTATGTCTCGGGGTTACAGCACTGAGATAGCTGATGAGGTAGCTTAAGAATTCAAGCAAACATTCAACATACACACATTTGCCATTTACACGCAAACCCACCTGGAAACAGTGGAAATACCTCGTCTCCAGTGTAACGTTAGACAGCTAGCCTGCTAGCTAGCTTAGCTAACAACTTTTCATTCATCAACGTTAATGCTTGTGCACTTTCTTTGTTGCTAGCTAACTGATATCTGTATTCACCGGGGCAGTAGTGGGGTGTCGTTACTCTTTATGTTCAGTCGTTTATTTCAGTGAGATCGTCATGTTTCACGTTAGTCCACGTTGTGATGCTGAATTAGTTAGCGGTTGTTAGTTGACAGCCGGTTTGTTAGGCTAGCAAGAGTTGCTAGTTTAGCATCAATTCCCTAAACAAGCTTCATCAGTTGCCTTACTATATAATGCAACACTGTGATAAAAGCGATGATTCAGCTGCAATACACCTCACATCCTAGACAAAACTACGACGAGCTAAACCTTAAATATTAACATATTTAACGTCATGTTTTGACTTATAATTTTCCTTTATCTTGCTTGGTAATACTAGCTAGCTACAAAGCGCTAGGTAACGCATGGGGTTGTATCACCAGCGGGCAAGCTAACGTTAATACATGGCACAAATAGCGTAGAAGTACATAACAAATGTTTAAATGACTCCTCTGATGTGTTGCAGATGTCTGTGTGATTCGTGTTTCGAGTGTCTGGGCACCACATAGCTGGGGAATCGGATGAATTGGTGCTGGAACTAAGGTGACAAGTTAAGCCCTCTTCCACAACATTCACTCATACCTGTGTGTGTTAGTTAATTGTCTCATGAAAACAATAAAAAAAAAACAAGTCTATATATGAAAATAATAGATCAAGAAAAGGCTAAGGGACATTGCATTGCATGGTAGCATTTGTAAATGTGTGTGAAACATATTGATCCTGGGCCTTTTGTCCCTTCCAGCTCAACTTGTCTCCCTGTCCGTCCGTGAAAAGATGATGGTGGCGTCGATGATAAATGTGTGAGGAGAAAGCTCCTGTGGTCCTCTTGCTGCACCGCACACTTCCTCATGGATTCCAGCAATGACGAGGCACTTGATATCATTATCACCAATGTGGTGGCAACCTTTAGGACCAGGTGCCACCTCAACCTGCGCACCATTGCCTTAGAGGGAACCAATGTCATCTATAAGCCAGAAGGAGGGGTAAGGAAGCCAAAGACTGCTGGAGAGCTCACCTTTATTTTGACTCTGTACAGCTTTGCATGCGTTTATGAAATGGGTCATGGTGGTAGCGTTCAAAATTCACCACTTTTTTATTTTTCAGAAAGTCCTGATGAAGCTTCGTAAGCCCAAAATAACGGCCTCAATCTGGTCCTCAGGGAAAATCATCTGCACCGGAGCAACAAGGTAAGATACTCTGCACACGAAAAAAACTCCATTAACTGACTCGAAGTGCGGAAATACAATCTATAACTGCACACAAATGGAGTTTGTGGCCTAGTCACTTTGTAATAATGTTGCACAATATCAACTGCCAATAATGTAGAGGCATTACCATCTGTCTTACCTGTCACAGAGACAATGTCGGCAGTACACATGAAAGCTAGTGATTATCATTTTTTGGTATATCAGCCACCTCAAACAAACACTGGGATGCCTTTGGTTGTTGGTGCCCTGAACTCTAAAAGTTGCCAGGTACTATTTACGTGTACCTGGCATGCCAAACCATGTACAGGGCGTATATGATTGTTTTTCTGACTTTCACGCTATGTTCTCTTTTTTGTTCAGTGAGGACGACGCAAAGCGGGGTGCTCGCAGGTTAGCACGCGTTCTGCAGAAACTGGGTTTCAAGGTGAGCAAACCTGTTGGTTAACTGCATCGTAACAGATGCAACTTTTTTTTTCTTTTAAAGGCAGAAAAATGAATATTAATGCAGATAAAGAGCTTATTTTAATATCCGTCAAAGGTTTGCATTTCAGATTGTCTTGTTCAGGTTCAAGTCTTGCATGGCAATAGAAATTCAAACGAACTGTCATTTACGTTACAATTACACTTTATGTTCTTAAGTAAGTATATTAGACATAATTTGTGGCGAAAGAAGATGCATTGTAGTATTTAGAGAGAGAGAAAAGTTTAGAAATGTTTTCATAATTCATTATATTTCAGACTTACGTAAAAATATGATTGTAATAATCCGTAAATATTGACTAAATTAAAAGGCCTATAAGAAAGTATGTGGTGTGTCAGCAGATTTTGGGTGATGTTTTTACAATCCCTGTCTTATTCTCTTAGTTTTGGCTTAATACGCCCAACGGTTAGTATAATAAGCGTCCTTTTGTACCAAGGAGGCTTCGGCCTGAAAGCACTTCTTTCATAAACACATAACACTGACTGCCTCACTACATTTCCTTTGAGTTCTTATTTGGTTAAAAGGATTCATGCAACCCGAGGGGTGTACCACGAAGCGAGATTAGTGGGGTAGAGAGCCATGTTGAGCCTAAAGCCAGCGCTTTAGATCCGATGACTTTTCTTGACGACACAGATAGTCCACAAGACCGAAGATTGAAAGACAAAGAGTTCTCCTTGAATGTGAAATTCTAAATACATTCACACGTGTGTGTGTGTGTGTGTGTGTGTGTTTTTTTGTTTTTGTTTGTTTGTTTGTTTGTTATCTGTCCAGGTGAGGTTTTCAGCCTTCAAAGTGGTGAACGTCCTGGCAGTGTGCTCCATGCCGTTTGCAATCCAACTTATAGACTTTACAAAGAAAAACCGACCCATTGCCAGGTAATACAGTACTACACATCACCACCACAGTCATTCAAATCCTCACCATCCACATCTATTTACAAATGATTTATTATGCAGATTGTTCCTCCTGTGGCTGACTGGCTTTCTTAAGTTGGATGATGCTCATTTTGGGTCGTTAGTTTTGAGTTATAAATGTTGATCTCGGAAGGAAAACACA
>NW_022280082.1:2301375-2328073 GCF_004355925.1 Anarrhichthys ocellatus
TATATATATATAGCAAAACTCTCAAAGCTGTGTATGTACTTGTTTTCTATGTGCTGAAAGCCTGAAGTGTACAATACTTAACAGTGTTTGTTTTTGTCAGTTATGAACCAGAGCTCCATCCTGCTGCCACGTACAGGATCAAACACATAAAGGCTACTGTACAGGTGTTCTCTACTGGCAGCATCACAGTTACAGGTACCTCTCACACCTACATGCAGACTAAACTCTCTCACCCTCATTCACGAACAGTTCGAGGGCACTCCAGCTTATGGGATTGAGGTTGTGTTGTCGCAACGCACTTTTGTAGTCCGTTACAACCAGAAAAGCGGCTTGTAAATAACCCAATTCCTCAAGGCATTTCCCTCAGGGTGACATAGTTTATGCCTGCTGCTATTCTGCATTTGTCTGTATATGGGGTTTATTGTTTTTTTTTGCTGTTAATTGTACTCAAAGCTTATTCTTATGCTTTCATCCCTATCGCATGGTTCAGGACCAAATGTGCAGAATGTGGCCACAGCTGTTGAGGAGATTTACCCACTGCTGTTCGAGGTTCAGAGACCCCGCTGCAAGTAAAAGACAAAGTTGCAGAAGGAGGCATCGAAGGAAAGAGAAGGCATGACTGAGGAAGCACCTTATCCTTGGATTTACTCGCTTGATCGAAGCGGCAACAGCCACAAACTTCTAACCCGATCAACAGACTGTGTCACCTGGATTTTTAAAGAAAATCTCCACCAACCCCAGTTGGAGTCTTAAAATGTCCCTCTCACAAAAATGTATTGCTGTTGTGGATTGTGTGGCTCTTGGGATTTTAACAGCCTAAACTTGCAAGTACGTCTTTAAACGTCGTATCCTTCGGGGGAAACCGGTCTACCGAACTTGACACGACACTGAAGGTAGAGGCAGTTATTCGCTGTCGCTGGTAAATTGGCTGTTTTTATTTTTTTGCATGGACACAGAAAGACCATTTTTTTTAACAGTCTTCACCATTTCAATGCTTAGCAGTTGTGATCATTGCGAAACATCAGTACCGTAGGATAACACTAAGAAACCTCACCGTTAACCCTTTATACAAGACGACGTCACATCTTCCAATTTCTTCTGGAAGGCTCTCCGTCCATTGGCTCGTTTGTCGACGCGTCAACGCAAACACAAGGCGTCCACTGTGTTCCTCGTAGTGCTGCCCAAAGAGGGAAGCAGCAGTCTAACCACAGACTAAGTCTTGACTGTTACACGTGGACTCGGAGTAAGAGCAGGTCCTTCTGCAGATGGACATTTCCATAACTCACAATATACATTCATCTGATTTTAATGGTTGGTTTCCTTACTTACTTAGGTTAGTTCACTATAAATATGTTCTTGTTTCTCAACTGTGGCATTGGATCAGAATGCACACACATGATCTGATTTCATTTCTTAACAATAGTTTTTAAACACAAGGTAAAGATGAAATATGTACAGATCAAGATCTCTGTCATAAATGTTTTGGAATGTAATGAAACTTTTTGAAAAGTTAAAGGATATTTAATGTTTCAGGTGGTGTGTTGAGCCACAGATCCCTAACTCGCTTTCACTTAAGCCAACTACTGGCTACTGGGCTAACCGGATGCTGTCTGAAGTCAAAGGCAGATACTTGATACCAACCAGTAGCTGTCTGTCACTTAAGACAGCTACTGGTTAGTCCCAGGCTAAAGTTGGGATGAGACAAGTCAAGGCGTTGAAAATTGGCGCAGGAATAAAGTTATTAAACTCTGTCCAGAATTGGTCTTGGAAATCGCTGCATAGGAACAGAAACTCTGGTGATGTTTAAGTGAAGAACTCAAAATTACAAATGCAGCCATTCAGTTAAGTCAAACATGGCAGTTCATTCTGCACTGTTGCTCGTCAACAGGTTTGTCGGTACATTCATCTGAGTTTTAGAAGGAGCATGTTATGCACAGTGTTCAAAGAGCCCATGCTTATAGTATTAGCCAGTACCTTAACAATAAACCTTCATAGAATATAGCTTTCCTAAGTGTTTTTAAATGTGAAAACCTAATGACAGGCAATGTAGATTTCTGTATTGGATCTGATGGAAAAGATTAAAAAAAAAGACTTGGACATGTTGTCTCCAGTATTTGGGATGGACTTTTTGAACCAGTGTCAACTGAGCATTTGTGACATTTGTTCAGAATTTTGTATTTTGTATAAAAATAAAGGTTGATGATAGAACGCCACCACGGGACTACTGATTTACTCTCATTGTCATCACGTCCTCATTGAAGCACTTTCAATGGCTATCCAAGCTTTTCAGTGTGACACAATACAAATACATTTCTACATTTTCCAACAAGAAAAAAAAGATGAGGTATCAAAGTACAGATTTTAAAATGTGCAATTTTAATTGTGAACAGGTCCACACACAAGTCATTCTTTCCTGCAGTAAACATCCCTCCTGTTAATCACCTAAGTATCATTTTGGCATCTCAGACACAAGTAACAGAGAAAATTGATTGCTTGTTCCCATAAAATGTAAAGAAAGAGACACCCGTGGTCTTTATCCATGTATCGGTCACCGTGTAGATTGTGGTAGACAGTTTGTTCTGCAGCATGACTGGTTTGAGGCCTGTTAATGTTGTTACATTACATAAAACAGGGAGCAGCATATAAATAATATTGTGTTAAAGGAAATCATTTGAAATCCAAAGAATGTTGAATACATTTGAAGTGATTAGCGTCTAATCATTTAGAACATCTTTGATTTTTTTCCCCCATGGTCCAAAAGAGCAAATCTTTGTGGTCCAGGCCACCTATTATAGCAGCAACTACCACTGTCAGTCCTTGAGTACTTTACCAGGTGTTAATATTTCTGTCTTTTTGACAGATGTCGTCACCGCGAAGCGTCGCAGTTGTGCAAAATGCAGTCGTGAAACTCTACAGATGTGTAGACGAAGAGGTTGAAGAGGCCGTTGACCCACTCACTGGATTTGGAAACTTCACAGGTGTGTAGTTGAGATCAAAATGAAGGCTGAGATTGGAGGTGGGTGTGGTCCGAGCAAGGGTGTCAGATGTAAGGGGGTGGGAAGTTGGGAAGGGGGCATTAGTCGTCATTCCCCCCCCCCTCTTTACACCCCTGGCCCAATTTGGCATTGCAGCTGGTGTGATCCCACCGCAAGATGGCCTCTCGTTTGTAAATGTAAATAATGTCTGACGTCGCAATGTCATGTCAAAATGGAAAGAACATTGTAGCAGTACAGTGTGAGCACTCATTCGAGGAGCTTCATTAGTTCTGCTGGCTGGTGGGGAGTCATTTCTATCCTGGTCTTAAGGTAAAATGCCCCTTTCTGCTGTATTCTTAAATAGGGACACAAAGAAAGAAGGGGACTAAATCAATAAAATATATTCAATCCCTATTCTTATCTTTTTGTTTTACTGCTTTTTAACAAGCAAGAGTGAACCCTGAGATATCCTCATTTGAGCAAATTCACACATACTTCTCCATTATTTAATTATTTCCTATATATTCAATTTCCACCATCCCTTTGCTGTTGATCTTTTCCTTTACATACATACAGCATGTAGCAAGAAGGAACTATATGACAACGACGTCATTATAGGAATCCAGGGATGTACAGTACAGATGTGGGTGAGATGTAAGAGTGGTACCCCAAAGTCTTAACAGTGCTAATATTATTGTCCTTTGCTCTCCGCTCTCCTTCAGGTGAGGTGTTCGGTTGTGGTCCGTTAAAAAAGTCGGACTATCGGAAATCTCTGTGGTCGTGCTGCTGCTGATCTGGCTTCCACTTCCACAAATCAGTTTATTAGATACACTGACAACGTTAAGATCACGTGTAAGCTGCCATTTACTTCTTAGCCAGTTCTTTCGATATCTCCTCCAGCGTGCGACCTTTGGTCTCGGGGACACAGAAGATGACGAACACCAGCAGAACAAAGCTCATGGCAGCGTAGAGGAACATCACGTTGGCCACACCAATCTTTTCTGGAAAGATAACAGTGAAGAAATGTGTCCTTAAATGTCCGCGCATGACCTCAGGCAGCATACGTGTATGTTTTGCGTGCTGTGACCTCGCCTCCTCATTAGTATGCATAGTTGGCTCGATTGGCGACAGATGTTTTAATGAAGTTTAGAGGTACTTCACAAGTAAGAAAGATTGGCAAATCAGGTCAAGCCTTGACTGTTTTCGGGGTCTTCCTATTTTGCAAATCCTATACACTATACAGTATACTTTGCAGTATTATGGCTCCACAACAGATGAGCAGTGAGACTGACGAGCAGGAGGAAAAAAGGTGAGACACACCTTTTTTCTTCAGAGAGCATACCAATGAAACCGGTTTTGTACAAAATCTCTGGCTGTGAACATTATAGAGTTTGCTAGATTCCTATTTCTTTGCCTGTTATTGACAACATATGGAAATACAAACTGAAGAGCATAAAGCTGTGCAGTGGTTCAAATGTTTGTTTACCTGCAATTATCATCTGCAGAACAGAAACGGATCTACTAGTGAATGTCAGAGACAGTTTCAGTCAAATTAACTTGAACCTACAATTATTAAATGTAACTAATATCACACACACACACACACACACACACACACACACCTGTAATTGTGAGGAAGGTCATGGAGATGAGCAGGTTAGTGGCCCAGTTTACAGCCGACACCACAGAAACAGCTCTGCCTCTGACTCCCATTGGAAAGATCTCACTGAGCACCACGTACACCACTGGAAAGAAAACACATAGACACACTTTCAGGGATGTAAGTGAACATGGTTAATAACGCATAAATACAAATAACATGATCCAGAATAGAATTGTAGAATTTTGATATTTGACAATTGTGTGTGGGGAGTTGAAGGCTTTTACATCAGAGTCCACACTTCTTTATCTGGGAAACTGGAGCATTTCAACTTAACCTGTATGTATGATGTGTATGTAAGATATTTATGTATGTACTTTGTACTAAACACGCTGACTGGTTTGGTGCTTACTTGGCCCGAGGCTAATGGAGAAGGCTGCCACATACACCAGCAAGCTGATCAGTGACGCCCACTTCAGTAAGGAGGACCCTCCTCCATAAGTGCTTCCTCCTCCCGACTCCCCGACCCCATCATCTGCTCTGGTAGTCCGCTGTGACTCCTCGCTGCTCCACTGTTCGGGGAGGTCAGTTAAAAAAATGTCACTGTTTCCCAAGTCTACAGAGGTTTCGTTTAAATCCCACGCTGTACGTGTGTGGTTTAATGTAGTGTGACTTGTGCACAGGCTGGTGAGGTTAGTGTGGCTTTGGTGCGTTAATGCACCGAGTGCAACCAGCGACATTCCCATTGCGACAGCACCCCCACACAGAAAGCTCTTGGTTCCCACGCTGTCGACCAGCAACACGGCTGGGATGGTGCCAACTACCTTGACCACTCCGAACCCCGTGGAGGCCAAGGTTGCTGCGGCGTCGCTGTCGAAGCCCACACTGCGGAGAAGCGGTGAAGCGTAGGAGAGGATGTTGGGCTGACCGGTAGCCTGCTGGAGGAAGACTAAGGCCACACCTGTGAGCAGTCGGGAGCGCAAGTTGGCCTTGGTACTGAACAACTCCCAGAAACTATGCTCTGATTCCTCTTTAATTCCTGTCCTGATGTCTAAGAGCTCCTTTTCCACATGCTCCGGGGCCCCACCTCTCATTCGGGCCAGCACTGTCCTGGCCTGCTCCACTTTACCCTGGGTGACCAGGAAGCGTGGGCTCGGTGGGAGGAACACAAGTACGCTGATCTGCAGCAGCGCCGGGGGGATTACCAGCCCGAACGTATACGCCCAGCCATGGGGCAGAGTAGTGAAGGCGTAACTACAGCTGAATCCCAGCATCACACCCACAACCAACATAAACTCGTACAGCGTCACCAGCAGGCCCCTCCTCTCCCTCGGTGAGATCTCCGCAATGTACAGACACGCTCCTGACCCCGACAGCGCCGTTCCCATGCCGACTATCACCCGGCCCAGTGTGAACGTGATGAGCGAGCTGGCCGCGATGAGCACGATGCTCCCGCCGACCACCAGGGCCGCGCTCAGGAGCAAAGAGCAGCGCCGGCCGTAGCGGTCCAATATGGGACCCCCAGCCAGGCAGATGATGAGAGCGCCGAGCAGGGGGGAGCTGACCAGCAGTTCTTGTTCTCGGCAGGAGAGGCGGAGGAGGCCCCGCAGCTGCAGCAGGACTCCAGAGGTCACGCCCATTTCATAGCCCAGCATCAGGCCGCTCAGAGAGGCCGCTCCAGCCGCTACCAGCAACAGCCAGCTGCTGCCTGGAGAGAGGGGCAGAGGGCGAGTCAGAGGATGTGAGATAACGTGTCAAGTCATGGTTACAGCACATTTCTAGTTATATGTTTATCTTATTAACGATCCTTTTGGGGAAGTGGCTTTGGCGGGAGGCCTGAAGGGAATGGCTGTCAGTGTTGCTGACTTGGCAACTTTCTCGCAAAATTTTGTAATGTTTGGAGTGAGTGTTCTTGTTTAAAGCTCGTAGAATTTCGATGCATGTGCAGTTGCAGATATCAGGTTAACGGTGTGATAATCTCACCAAAAACACTCCACTAACAAACCTTCAGTCGAAGAAATGAGTCACAATGAAATGAGGACCTAAATCACCCATCAGAACAGGTACAGTACGTACATGACAGCATGATGTCAGAGGGGGACGGGAAGTGGTAAATGGTCACAAAAGTAAAAACATATTGTAATTTATTTGAAGGAACTGTGTGTCATAACTTTTTTGGCAGAGTCACAGCTTTTTCTCCCCCCGACCTAGAAGTCACTTTAAAACTGCTGACTATGCGGAATTAGAGGTCAGAAGTTCACAAGAAGAATGCTGAGGCAGTCTTGTGAGCCATTGAGTGTATGAGCGGCTTAAGCCGACACGTTTTATTTTGAATGTATCACTGTGAGCTGACAGATGTTCCTTATCATTAGAGAGATAGGAAAGAAAAAAGTCTGAATGGAGCAAAACTGATGAGCTTAGCATGTACACACATATATATATATATATTAACTGTTGTGATATGCATGGCCTTTTGATATTCATATGTCATAAACTTCACAATAGATCCTTGTACTTGTTTTGCTATATTGCTGAAGTACAGCTTTGAATAAAGGAGACTGCACTTGAATTATGGTTGTTTAAACCTGCTACGTCCATTTTTATAACAGGCTGTGGACTTTATTTAATTTCAATTGTCCTAATAATCCTGCAAGGGAGACTTTTTTTCATTTTGTTTTAATGTAACTCTCATGGCGCAACATGCAGGAAAAACAGAGATGCAGCTGCAAACTGCGGGGTCCTATACAGTCATTTGCTTTGACTGTTGCACTTCATACCCCTCTCTCAATCCTTTTCCATAACAAACATTATGTATGAACGGGCTTGCAATATTGAACATGTTCGACTGTACTCTCTTGTATTGAGACTTTCGGCTACTGTGTCATTGACCTGTAGTTACATTTCTATTTGGGGTTTCTTCCTGAAACATTTAACACCAGAGAGCATCTTGGGATCAAATCGGACCAGGGGCGTAAAAAGTGGTGGGGGCCAAAGGCACATTCCCCACTGTCTACCCTCCTACTTTCGGTGCCCTTGCTCGGACCACACCCATCTTCAAACTCAGCTTTATTTGGATCTCAGCCACACATCTGTAAAGTTTCGAGACTGCATCTTGCACGGTCGGGATGCTATCGCGGTGACAAAGTCTGTGCATAGACAGACAACTGCCAAAGTACTCAAAACTGCCTCTATGTTGGCCTAGTTCCTGCTCCAATTTCCATTTTAACTTAACTAATTAACTTGTTGTGCAACATTTTTAATTTATGTTCTGCCACGAAACAGCTAGGGCTGAACCAATCCTACTTATTCACTCCTGATAGCAATACCCAGTATTGTCAGTTTAAATCCTCAATTATTGTTTGTAATATTTTCGCCGTGTATCCAGAATGGATTGGCTGGAAAAACTCCCAGAAACTATGCTCTGATTCCTCTCTGAGTCCTGTCCAGATGTCTACGAGCTCCTCTTCCACATGCTCCATTTAGTCCGTGCAATAGATTTAATCTGTGCCCGTTGACAAGCTGTTTGTGATGAGTGCATGTGACATATTTGGTATAACGCCAGCAAGGTTAGAGTGACACAAGGCATATAAAAAGTTATAAACAATTTTTGGCTTCATCATAAATCAGTGTTTAAGAAACAGCAAACTACATTCTAGTTTTAGTTGAATGACATGTTGCAAGATCTGGTTTACTGATTTATCTGGATAACTTTGCACGGGACTTTCTTTTTATATCGGTCCAAGTTACCGATTTCAGGGAGTGCACGCTGTAGGGAGGTAGGGTGTAGACTTGTATCCACCTTAAAAAAAACATGATCCTTTATCTCATAAAAAACATGATCCTTTATCTCATAAAAAAAATGATACTGCCCTCTTTTTGTGTACCTGTGCTTCCTTGTTGCTCCAGGTTCTGGGTCTCAGAGGGGTTAGAAGTCAAAATCTTGGTCTCACTGTTGGGGTCCATTGTCAACCACCTCTACCAGTAGACCTTGATAAAAGCAGATACAAACCAACACATTCAAACAAAGAAACATCATTAATTATGCAGAGTAAAAAAACGTTGGTCTAAATCATAAACTAAAAAAAACGTTGTCAGTGTACATGCACGAGCGCATCGGTATAAACAGCTGGGCACTTCCCCACAGCAGCACCTTATGGTCATAATTGATATATTTATATGTAATGACTACTGAATGAGACTTCATTTTCTGTGTTTTTGTTTTAGTTTTCTGTCCCCGACTTGAGCTAAAATGTTGCAAGGTCATTTTGTGGAAGCCAGAAAGCAAAGACCACCAAGGAAAACCAAATTTAGCAGCACTTTCTAACACAATCACTTCAAATATGGGACTTGTCCCCTATTTCACGTGACACTTAAGCGAATTTCGCCTCAGGACAAGTTTCACTTCAGGCAACGTATTAACAAATGTGACACTTCCGTACCTGACAACCCAGCGGTGTTTCTGTTCTTATCTTAATTTCGTGTGTACCGGTCATTCGGTTTCTTCCTCGGAACTTTCTCGCTCTACCTCTACTCCCAACTCTTCTCTCTCTCGTGTCGGTGCACACACGCAACTTGTTTTGCTAAAGCACTTCTTTAGCCCCGCCCATGTCTGGCCAAACCACCAATTAGAAACGTGTATTAAGTCTTGAAACGCCTAGCATAGATCCTTATTGGTTCAAACGTGTCAAGCTGACACTATGTATTGTTCAATGCATTTGTAATAGAAGAGTGTGGCTAATATGACTTCTTTGTGCTACATTATGAAGAGACTAATTACTAGTGATATGCATATCTTTCTCTGTGCTGTTTTGTATAGTTTACAGTCGTCGTTAGAAAGAATTATGAAGCGTTTGTTTTCTTTTTCTGCAGTGATCGTCACTTTAAAGTAACTACACCTGCATCAATCATGGTCTTTCTCTGATACTGCATGTGAAAACAAACAGGGTGGCCACCTGCTGTTTTGCTCGGTTCCCATGTCCTGTTTCTATGAATGCTGCGGGGCAGGTGCATGTCCTGTTTCTATGAATGCTGCGGGACTGAGCTGTCACACCTGCCCTGCAGCTTCACAGATGACAGAATGTATCCTTAAGTGCATGCAACGTTCTGCGTTTGGCCCTCCTTTCTGGAAATGTATTTAGAGATTCAGACATGACCTATAGTGACCTGTTTTTGATCTGCCATTTCATCCTCAGTTAACTTTACAAAGGCAGCTTTGTGTAGGTGTGTGTTGTGTAATAAATCAGTAACCAAGATAACTATGGGTGGCCTACTTGTAATGGTCATTAATATGTCAGCAAATAATCACTTATTATTATACAACAGGTTGACAAGGTAAATGGTCCTATGGAAAGTCATTTCTTATCTCGGTTTAGCGTTGCTTAAATACTATCTAGGAATGCTGTGTCTCAGCAGGGACATGACTAAGCTGCACTAAGTCAAATAAACTTTGTGATGGCGAGGCTTCTTTTTCTTCTTAATTTAAGACAATTAAAGATTTACTCACTCAGCAAGAAAATAGTGGCAACATAATCAGCAAACACACATATTGATGGTATAAAAGGTCAAACTTGATTTGAAGTAGATAGATCCTTTAAGTATAGACCGAACCACATTGTAAAAACACTCCATTATGAGTCAAACCAAGAATATTTAAAATCACACTTGCCTCTACAATGAAATATCCTGAAGTAAGCTATTTTAACTGATTGAAAGTGGTAGACAACTTGATAGAAAACGGGAGATGAGTTATATATTTTAATAAGCATGCTTCATTACAAGTTAAGACACCAAGTAAAAAGTAAAACAGTGCCACCTTGTGGAACTCCTGTTACCCCACATTGAGTGGTGTAGTACTCATGAACCAGATGCACCACCAAAATGAATACAATTTTAGAAAGTTATATTATTAAATCAATATTCACCAAGGACAATAAAGATAATTATTAACTGTGGTCACACTAGAGACACTTAATGCATCATATTTTATTGTAGCCTATGTTTTCTTTTGGATACTTATTCGATGTTTGAATTACACCTTTAGGTTTTGAGGTGGGAGGGTGCTTCAGTAGACACATGCACACATATGAGCACTACGTGCTAGAGCGATACTACTAACACACTTCCATTTAATCAAATACTTTTTACTACAAATAAACTATATAGCTTTAATATTCAAAAAATACATAACAAAGTCATCGTGTAATAGTAACAAAACAAGATAAGATAATCCTTTATTAGTCCCGCAGTGGGGAAATTCACAGGATCACAGCAGCGAAGTGGACAGTGCACACAAGATACAGAGTAAAAAAACAAGAGCAACAAGTAATATAAATAAGTAAATAAGTAATAAACAGTAAGAGTATCAACTAAGTAAAAAAGTAAAAAAATCCACAGTAACTAAGCATAACTAAAGAATTAAAATACTAAAATAGTATATATACAGACAGGGTATTTTTTTTATAAACAATGTTGTGGAAATTAAAATGTCTTATTGTTGTATGTTGGTAAAATGTCATACAAAAAGTCAGAGTATTGCAGGAAAAATATAATTAAAAACTCGTAGTATGGTATGTCAGAAAATATATCATAAAAAGTCATAATATTTGATGTGGTAAAATATGTCATTACATTTTTTTAATTTTATGTCGTAAAAAAATGTAAAATATCAGTAAAAGACAAATGCAACACGTATGGTTCCACTTAGAATGTTTATGTTTACAAATGTGAAAAAATATATATGTTTGCCACCACATTTTAAAATGTGACACGTACATTATACATACATATTCATTACAGGCATAGATACAGTTTTCTTTATGATCACGTATTAAATATAATAAGTAATTGAGGGTTGATAAAGCTGAAGTTGCTCGAACAAAAGCACGATGTCTGTCATGTCATATTTGAAGTAAGAGCAACTGGTTTACTTCATCAGTTCAAGACTTGGCCAGCAGATGGCAGTGCAGGACTATTGCTGCTGAGCAGATCTGGAAACATTATAGAATATCTTTGGCCCAATACAATTTGACTGTCTGTAACACAATACTGGCTTTGTGTAGATATTTATTTTAAGAAAATAAGTTTGAAAGATGTCAGGATTTTTAAATTCTAAAAAAGATGTGAAGTTACTTTAAAAGATAACATTTTCCCCAATTATATTTATGTTGATAAATCTCGTGTGGATATTTTGAACTGGACTCACTGAATTTTCAAGCAACTTCTCAGACCAACAATATCAAACTGTTGTCTGGACAAGTCCACCGTGTTAAAAATTGTATGGGTTTCCACCAAAACACCTTTCCAACACTCTTATAATGTACAGCCTTGTGATAAAACTCTTTTTTTCATTTTACCCACTTCCCAGGGAGTTTGAGGTCAGAGGTCATCTGCACAATAAGCCCCTGCATCTGGTCGACATTCAGAGTCCTCTTTAAAGACACCCCAGCAGACACAACTAACTATGAACACAACCTTTAGCTCCAGTAGAAAGGCATTGTCACTTGTCAACAAAACACCCTGCTGTAATCTTATTGAAGACACGATACATCATTTTCTACTTGAATTATCATTCATGCAATTGTAGCTTTAGCTTCATAAAATCAATTATCTTCTAGTGCAATGGAACTCTGCTCTGGATCATTAATATGCTTTAACCTGGAGTTGCGTTATCTGAGGCCAGCCAATAATTTGCCCACAAACTGACCCCTCCACACACACACACAGACACACACACACACACACACAGACACACACAGACATTTGGACATCACAGTAATTGTTGTGTAAAGCTGCTGACGCATGGAGGGGGGTAAAGTCCGTTTTACTCTAATGTGGGAGGTTTGCCAGTGGCCAGTAGCTCAAGCTCCTTCCAACCTGGAATAGTCAACGTTAACCGGATTATTCTCTACATGTTTACTCTATAACTTAAAGATGCTTTGATGTGCTTACCTTCTATAGACGCTGGTGCAATGTCAAGACAAGGTTTTGTAAAAAATGATCTGCAAATGTCAAACTAAAGGAAAATCAATTAAAAAAAAATGACAAACAAGGTTATACGGTGTAATAAAGTTAAACTTTTATTGCAAACCAGACATGGTCACATAAATCTTAAATTTACAGTACATTTAACATGAATTGTTACATATATATATATATATTTAAGCATACCTTAAGTCAGTTTTTGTTCAATAATATACATTAAAACTAGTACACATAACTCAAATATACAAACAAACTTAAATACCATCAAACTGCATTACAGCAATATTAAAATGGAATGTTCACTTTCGATGTCGTCAGCCTGGCCGCCGGCCGCCGTGAGGTGAATGGAAGACCACAAAAGGCGGACACAGCTGGCAAGCAGAACTACACACACACTCCTGAACACATCACTCTCTTAGTCACCTAGCAGCCGTGCTCTCTCTTTCTCTCTCTATCACCATTATTGTTTTATGTGCAAATGAAGATATGAAACATTGTTTAAGTTCTCTACGTCTCACGTTATTGCTGCAACAGGTGTGTTGATTTGGTGCTACACCGTTCCTCTCTGGTAACCTAAAAAGTCAGGTGTAAAGTGATATGAAACGTGGTAACGTTAAGGTCGACGCAGACAAACCCAAAATATGCGAGATCTGATGGAGAGAAAATAAATAAAAGGCACATTTGAGAGAATAAATAAAAGATCCCCCTTTGTAACATTCAGCTTCAAATAAGTCCCTTTTTCAACCACACAGAAAGTAAATGAGAAGAAACCAAAGCACCAAATGAATGTCATGTCTACTTATTGAAAACTCAAAAGGAAGCTCCCCCGTGGGTGGTTGGACAGAATCTCAAAAGACTGTCTACATAGATGAGGATGGAAATACACGTCAGGGCTGGAACAGTAGGGTGCAGCCTTCCTCTTTTGAGAGAAGGTGGAAGTTGGTGTGTGTGTGTGTGTGTGTGTGTGTGCTTGTCGGTTCAGGGGTGAGGGGGGGGGGGGGGGCTTCTAAGCTGCCTGAGCTATGTGCAAAGGACCTCCACTATCGGGTAAGAGATGGGCGGTTGAAGGCTGCAGTTTGTGTTTGTTGTGGAAAATTGAAGGAATCGTGCGGGTAATCAGGGTAAGATGGAGGATTACGACCTCAATGAGTCATCTAAAGAAAGCAGGCTTCCTCTTGCAGCACGTCTTCTTTTTAAGAGTTGGAGAAATTATGACAAGTACACATGTTTCAATTCTTTGCAGATGCGGAGTTGCTGCAGGGGTTGGTTCAGAAAAATGTATCACCCCAATTGTAAATGTAAGGTGGGGTCAAGATGCAAGTGCGTGGACACACCACATTCCATGTCCTGTAAGTCTGAATTGGTGTCCGCCAATGGCCTGTGTTTAAATCCTATAGGTAGGAATCCATAGATGGGGCGTAAGAGAAGCCCACAAAGGCCTCAGCAGCCTCTTTGATGCTGGCTGTAACGAGCGCGCTGTCTGGGGAACAGCCGATGGAGCTGGGCACCGGCTCGTCTGTGAACTCTGGATCAAAGTGTCGCAGGTCGTTAGGTCCCGTCTGGGAGGGAGGAAGGAGAGGGGGGGGGGGGACAAGTAGGGATTAGTCAGGCTGTAAAATACCTCGCCATATCTGGTAATGTGTGAATTCCCAAGCGACAATTCACACTAGTTGATCTAGTTGTGTAAATGTAAATACTGAGGACTAAGACAATAGCAAGTCTGTGGTCCTTGGCTACTATACTGTAGAAAATCCTAAATCTGCCATAATCAACACCTATTTGGGTATTAAAAAGGAACGTACCACGTTGGGGTTGAAGGGAGGGGTGATCTTTTTGGCATTGAGGTCATCCCAGTTGATGGGGGAGAAGAATACGTGGTTCTTAATTTCAGTCTGTGAAGAGACACAAATGATGAATAATTAAATAATGTCCTTTAACGCACATAATGTTTAAATATGAATTCTTACAGAAACACACATACAACTAAATAACCAAGCACGTACAAAGTCGTCTGTGCAGCCGAGCCTCTTGGTTCGGTCCTTCTGAAGAAGGCCCTCAAGCAGGTGTCTGGCTGCGTTAGAAATGTTGGGTTTCAGCTGCAGCGGCTTGTTCAGGATGTTGTCGTACATCTCCGCTGTGTTGCGGCTGTAGAACGGAGGCTGGGGAAGGGACAAGAAGAACCGATTAGCATCTTGGCCAACAAGAAGGAGCAAGGAATCCACATGATTGCGTCATTTTAAATCATGCATGTGCAAACACGTGGAACAAAAGTGAGATAAGATTGCACCACTGCGTACAGTATCACTCGATATTATAGAGAATATTTCTGACATTTAAGACAAAATTGAGGAGGCGGTGTAACTTTACTATAAAATCACGTGAGGTGAATGTCAATGTCACTCACCAGGCCATAGAGCATCTCATAGAGAACAGCTCCTAAACACCACCAGTCCACCGTCCTGTCGTACGGCTGCTTGTGTAGAACCTCAGGTGCCAAATACTGTCGACAGAAAAAGACACGGAGAAGTGGTAAGCTACATTACTCAATATTACAGAGGGCTGTCAAATTCGGAATCACCGGAATATGTTGTCCTCACCTCTGGTGTACCGCAGAAGGTTGACGTGGTCCCATTGGGTTCAATGTTCTCCTTGCAGAGGCCGAAATCTGTGAGAATGATGTGACCCTGTGAGTCCAGCAGGATGTTCTCTGGCTTCAGGTCTCTGTAGACGATGTTGAGGGAGTGGAGGTAGCCCAGTGCGCTGGCGATCTCTGCTGCGTAGAACCTGGCTCTGGGCTCGAGGAAGCAGCGCTCTCTCTGTAGGTGGTAGAACAACTGGAAGACAAAGAAAAAAAAGATATATTTTTAATAACAAAACTTAAAATGTCTTGATTATGTATCGAGTGTCTCCGATATAGATTATCAGCATGAGCAAAGAACAGATATTGGAAGAACATTGATAAAAAGACAGATACGGAGACAGAGAGGAAACCGGATGAGAGTAAAGAGGCAGGAAGGCTTAAAAAGTTTGACAAGGGAAGACAGATGAGACGAGGGCCAGAGGTGGAGTGAGAGAGCAGCATGATAGAGGGGGGAAAGAGGGGAAGAAAAGAGAAAGGGGAGAAGGAAAGTAAATGTGTCCCATATTTAATCAGCACTGTCTTTGCTCGTCCAACAATCGCAGGAAATTAGCTGGATTAGACACACACCGAGTCTGAAAGGCGCTGCTAATTTTGGCCCAGAGTCTCTCCCGCTGTCCCAACCCACCCCGTGATTTCCTGAGAGGCGTTTCCTTTACAGACAGAAAGACAAGAGAGTGGCAACTTCTATTTTGATTCACATGACAGGATATCCCCTCTTTCTGTCTGTGTTTCTGCCTCATATTAATCTCTGATTCTGGCACTACATTATTCCTCTTAAAACTTCCCTTCTTCCTCCAACTATAGCCATCATTAAAATGTCCTTCTACCCTATTCATTCATCTGCTTCTCCTCCATCATCCTTATCTTTCACTGGCAGCAGTTCAGCCGGTAACTCACCTCTCCTCCGTTGATGTAGTCCAGGATGAAGTAGAGTTTGTCCGTTGTTTGGAAAGAGTAGTGCAGGCCAACCAAGAACGGGTGCTTGACATTCTTCAGCAGCACATTCCTCTCTGACATTATGTGTTTTTCCTGAGGAATGCAAAGAGCACGGGGTTAGAGAGCTTGACAAGGAGACCCCTTTTTGTCGCGTGTGTACTTTTAGCACGACTGCATCCACATTTACCTCCTTCTTCTTGAGGATGGCCTTTTTCTGTAAGACTTTGACTGCGTAAAATTGGTCATCGGCACGGTGGCGGGCCAGCAGGACCTTGCCGAAGCTCCCCTTGCCGATCACTTTCAGGAAGTGGAAGTCACTGGGTTTGGCTGAAGGGTTGGAGGACGGACCGAGGTTGATCTGTTGGGATGGACTGGGCTGAGAGAGGGGGAGAAGATGAGGACGTTAGAGCCACATTATGAACCCCGAAATGTATGATAAACATGTAAACAGAGGATATGCGTGTGTATCTCTGCATACGGTGAAATGTAAACAAAGGAGGAAGCACACAATTCACTGTTTAATGCAAATATACTTACAGGAGGAGAGGGGTTGGTGTTCATGAGCTCAGTATCCTGAGGAGGACTCAGGTTCATAATAGACTGAACTTCGGGACTGAAAAAAGAAAGAGTTCATTCTTAGTTCATTCAACAAAGCATCAAAAGTATCCACACTTTGTTGTTGTTTCTATGTGAATCGGCTGATCTGTGAGTCACACTGAGACACAAAGCTTCTCCAGAGGACAAATAACCGGCATTTCTGGTTGCGTGTCACAATGATTTGTCCTCCAGTGAATGCAGAACAATAACATGAGTCCGATGGTACTCACTGCTTGCAGGCGTAGGAGTTTGTGGCGAGCCTCTGAATGAAGTCGTTCAGACCCATCCTCCTCTGTTTCATAAAAGCTGCAACACACAAAAAAAAGAAAGAAAAGGAATGTTTCGATTTTTATACAAAAAGCAAAAAGTAGTCCATACATGTGGTGAAGAATCGCCTTTAAATAGTTATGATTCCATACCTGTGACTAATGCCACGATCCCTCTAGATTTTGAGTAAGTCAGGACAGACGTTTCTGTTTTCACCGTCATGATGTGATGAGTAGAACGGCAGCTCTGAACTCATAAGATATAACGATCATGCCTTTGGCTTGTTGCTTTATAAGAGGCTGGGGAGGAGTTGCTCCACACAACCACACCCCCTGGTGGGCGTGATCCTCTGCAAACATCTCTTTCAGCTAAATGGATCGTGAGAAGATGATCGATCCTATGCTCGGCCAATCAGAGGCCGTTGCGCTCCTTGCACGTCATAGCCGCGCCTCACGATGTGCTTGCGGCAAAAAAAAAAACATAATAGGAAAATAAATAAGTTCTTTCCCACAACGCACTGAAAGGCCATGGAAAGGCAACACCATGGCAACTTTGCTTAACATCCCACGTGTCACACAGTCTGAACTTGTCACCAAGACAGAAACATTTCAGTTTACACAAAGCTGAAAAGAAATTATATAGGCGACTGATATCCAGATGTGTCCAGTAAGTGACACATGGGGACCCTCAATGTACCAGGAGCACAGAATAAACTGTACAAAAAGTGAACAATTCACGTGATTCGGGATTATTCTCCAAGCTCCAGTTGTAACAGTGTATCCATGCTCCCCGTCTAACCCTCTTGGGATTGCAACCTTGTCCTGTAGAAATAATCACAAATAACCTCCTAACTTGGCATATCGGCTTCACCATTTGGCTGTGTTTCAGTTTAAACCGCCGGGAGTGACGCAGGTTCCCTTGGTATCGACGAGAGGGAGAGCCTGAGCCGAGGAGGGCCCGATGCCAAGAAAAAAAGACGCTGGTAGTGGAAAAGTACAGACGGGGAAACTTCTGACTGCATCCAACTCAAACGAAAAAAAAGACAGATCAGACCCACAATCTGTTTCGACCTGGCTCTCAAAAGCAGTCAAAGCGCTCTAATGTGATGATCAGCATGAAATTTTGGAAAGATTGCCACTCGTTTCTCGTTTTGCGCGCTGGCACACAGATGAGCAGACGGGCTCAGTTACGTATACGGTTATGTAAGGCACCTATTCAAGTTTTATCAACACGCCTGAGTGGAATGTAAATATGCAAGAAGGTATAACATAACATTTATTATTGATAACCGTGCGTAAAAAGGAAGGATACATAGAAAAACAATTGGCGCCGCACAATTTCTTTAAAAAAAAGAAACACAATGCAAACAATCAACTTTGATGCACATTACAAACAAAATACAACAATGGCAATTACGTAAAAACACCAAAAACCTGTATAAATTCACAGGTTCTCATTGTCTTAATTGCCTAGAGAAAAAAAGCATACACCAGTAGCTATGTTACCATACACTTCAGTTTCCAGAGAACACAAACAAACCTTTCAGATCTGAAGGGGTTCTAATTTCATTGCCTGCAGCGCCAAGGCTCAAGAACAAGTTGCAAAAGAGAGTTGCCAAGGTTCTGGCACTTTTAACATACTCCCTTATCAGGGAGGCTTTGCCATACATAACAGCACCATAAATCCAGATCAAGGGATTATGGGGTGAATGGAGCACACCCCCAAGTAGGCCAATGTCTTCCAGTGCTTGAATTCTTCCCAACCGCACAGAAAGTAGGTTAGGGAGCTTTAGCTTTACCCTTAAAAGAGAAGCTATAAATATCACAATAGGCTGGTAACGACAAGAACACCAAGTCCATATAGACCTAGAGTTCCCTACAAGAGTATATGGCTCTCGTGAGAATATTACAGAGACTTGTATTTCGATTGGGGAAACACATCGCGGTCGGTTTAAAATGAATATGCAGCCTACTTACACGTCAAAGCGGTCGTTCTGTCTTTCATAGGGGCGCTTTATTTCCCGAATCGCGACAAGGAGAGACGCTATAGGTTCCTCGGCAAAACAGGTAATCGAACTACACCGCATTCCTCCTCTTGGAGATTTCCATCCTGAAGATTGTTTTCTTCCCTCTTTTCAGGGCGGAGACGTCCCGCCTCTATTTCCTTCCAGTCTACACTTTGGCGTTTCATGAAGGCTGAATGAGTTTCCCTCAGGGCGGGGGGCGGGGGGGGGGGCGTGCTGCCTTCAAATGCTTCTCTCATAAGCTCCTACTTTCGAGTTCAACCATTGGAAATATAGACTTCACTTGTATTTCATACACAAAACACATAACACATTTGTTAATTGACATATCACAGCTGTATTCCCCCTGCAACAAAATAGATCGAAAGGTATTAACACAGGACACTGATGGATTTTTGAGCCAAATAAAGTTAAGTAGGCTTCTGGAAATAGAATCAATCCGCATGATTACTGTCACTTTTATAGCACTGAACCATTTCACTAACCATTAGTTAGTTATTTTTCTCAGTCATCTGCATGTCACTTGAAACCTTTCAACAACAAATAAAGGCAAACACAAGGCCTAAAGTTAAAGGTTGAATGCAAATATTTGGTTTACTTCATTTTATTTTTTTTGTTGGCAGTTTTTTTCCACTACAGCCTAGCTGAGGTCATTTACCTGCAGAGCTCCGAATTAAAAAGTAACCCCGGGTAATGGAAATTCACTGAGTTCACTTCAATTCAAAGTTTGGGAGTTGCCAACAAGTTGAAGCCCTAATTAACTCTTGATGCATTGCTCTCCCGACTACTCCTGCAGGTGCATACACGCAGGAGGTTATCTCAGGATAATGTTGAATATTTTTGTCTTATTGAGTGTGTGAGAGAGTAGAGCATGTGAGGACACCATGTTGCAAAGCACTGAAGGTATATGCACAGGTTCTGCAGTAAGGAAAACGCAATGGGAACGTGGATCAAACAAAAAATAAACAAAGAAGACAGGATGATGAGATGAATAGCTCTTAACCAGCGACAGGTCACAAATCTAATAGAGAAGGTATGCTTTTGTGCTACAGCAACACTGAGCAGAATAGTTATCAGACTGTGACAATTCTGAGCCAAAGACAAGCAGCAGTTATGACTAAGAGTCAGGAATATGGCTGTGTGCGTGTGAGAGAGCGAGAGAGAGTGTGTATTCTTTTGCTCCTGACCCCCAGCCTCTTGCAGAAAATCTTTGTGTTCATTGTGCATGTGTGACTCTGCAATTTTTAAATATAGCCTCAACTTTCTATTGCTGTCTCTGTTTCCCCCCTAACTCAGGTCAAATCTATTATTAATCTGTTCCCCATACCCACCTGATGTGCACGCACGCACACACACACACACACACAGACACACACACACACACACACACACAGAGCTGTAGGGCAAAACAAACCTGCACACGCACACTCTTTCTAAAACATCGGGTACATCCTATAAATTCCCGCAAGGTGTCCAACACACCTCTCCCTCACTGCACCAAAGGGGAACTTGGAGCTGTTTGTTAGAAAACGAGTATTTCTCCTTGAGACAGCACAGGTTGCCGTCCTTTAACATTCATTCATTCATTTAATCTACAATATCTCACGACTGAACGCTATACAGTAGCAGTCCATGTGGGAAAAAAAGCAAAAACCTCATACATCACATATTGCTTTCTCAAACAATAAGAAAGGCGATGCCCTTGAAAACGTGCACACAGATGTACAGAAGCAAACTGGTTTTAAATTCTGAATGATGAGCAGCTACTTTTGCATTTCCCCTCCAAGTAATAACCACTAAAATATGTGACAGGTGAAGATTAAAAGTGACCATGAAGAAGACGTTACCTTCGCCAGGATGTGAGCACTGCTCTTGTGTCTGCATCTGTGGTTATACCCCGGGATGAAATGAGAGAGAGGTGTTAAGTAAGATCAGGAGAGAAAGCGAGAGAGAGAGAGAGAGAGAGAGAGCAGTACAAGGTCCACTCAGTTTTTTTCCTATCTGGCCCTCTATCCCTTTTGGATTGGCAGACTGCTTGGGCCCTGAACAAGAGGAGGCTCCACAATACTCAAGCTGTGTGTTTGTTGCCTTTCTGTGCCTGTATGTGAGACACTAGTCCGTTATGCAACCCACTAGTGGAACTGTCATCAATGCCAAAGCCGGAATTGACTAACTCACACACACACACACACACACACATACAAGGACAGAAAGAGGTTTAGCTGCAATGCCAGTGGGGTTGAGGTGCAGGATATTAGAGTTGTAGTATAAACACGTACAGTATACCCACACACAAAGAGTAACATATCTCCGTATTCATGCTGTCTTCTGGCAGATGACATCCAGCCCTTAAATCCTTTCATCTCTTTCGTCCACCAATCCCTCCGTCTTATAATGTCCGCTCTCTGTGCCGGGGATGATGAGGATGTTTGTGGCTATAGTTGATCTGGCGTTGAATGTGAATGAGCCTCGGTGGTGAGAAACCAGATGACACCATTACATAAAGGCCTCGGCCATTCAGAGAGGACAGCTAGGCTTTTATTTTGCCACCGGTGTGTGTTGATTGTTTGGCTAGCCAGGCTACCAAACAGTTTGAAATGTGATATTCTTGGGCTTCTGTCTGTTAGAGGTAACTCCTGGTCTGTGTGTTTGGCAACACTTTATTTTTTTAGGTCGCAGAGTTTTGTAATAATTTGCTAGAGATTTGCTAGTTTGGAAGCACACTAGCAATTATTTAATTCTCAATTAATTGCTAGTATATAGTCAGTGCACAGCAGGTCAGCTAAACGAAAAATGAAAACACATATGGAAATAAATAATCAAGGAAAACCGGTTTACCTGGGTTATAATGGAGAAGTCATGTTAAAGAAATACAAAGCTGCTTATGAACTTAACAAAACCGTATTGTTTCAGAACTTTGTCTCTATTTTCTCAGAATTTCTGTTCTTTCCAGGAAATGTTGTCCAGTAAGTCAACAGGAAGCTATGAATATATATTTAAAAAAGATGTATAGTGTGTTCTAATACTTCTGTTACTATTTCTAGGAACTCTTAGGTTTTAAAAGCTAAAATTAAGAAAGTTGAAAACAAGTTTTTGGGGTATTGTATGCCTATTATGTAGCGACAGTAGAGAAATGGCAGTAAGTTATGGGGGGGAAAAGATGGGGAATGAAATGCAAAAAAGATCCAGAAGTACGTGAAGTGGAAAAACTTGCGTTCTTCACCGTTTTTGGCCGTCTGGACGCCCCAATATGTGAGAGCATTTTTGCAAAGAAAGGCAAGGATTTGGCTACTGGATTAAGGCTAGATTTAGGTTGTATTGGAGGCAACAGGGATTATGTCATTGGCAGCCCTTGAATACAGTACACACAACTAAATCTGTCTAACTGCAAATCTTCAGGGTATAATGGAAAAAAACAACATGTTCAGATTCTAAAAACTGACTCTGGTTTGGGAGTGCCTTTAATTAAGGATTATTAAGTACAGTTTGAGGACATTTGCGTGCGTAGGTGTGTACGTTTGCCTTTAAGAAGGGCAGGTTGACACAGGTGAGCGATGTGTCATGAATGGTGGAAGAAAAGAGTAAACAACAGCTTCAGAGAGGGAGCTGCTATGTTGATATTATTTTTAAATCACTGAGAACAAAAGAGAACACACACATGCTCAGGCTATATAGTCACACGTCATATAAACTAAACATGTTGGCATCTCAGGAAGAAGAGCACTATACAATAAGTCAGCATTTAAATGCTGATCAACTGCTCTTTAGCAAGATGATGAGCGTACTAACTTGTTTTAATGAGAGCATCCTCAGCAGATGCTCTTTCATACATGAGAACACAGTGAGAGAACACACAGTTTGCTGTTTGTTCCTCTGTGAAATTGGACAGCCAGAACTCTATTCCCTATAAGTATTATTACCGTATCCATCCCTGGCACTCGGCCGTTGCTCTCTGCTGCTCCTTCTGTCACACACATCACTGCATCACTGTAAATAACTCATATGCGACAAACTTTATTTGTGCTCGGAAAGCCACTAATTGCTGAGCTCGGAACAACCGGGTGTAGCAGCATTGCTGCCGAGGCCACAGAAACAGCTTGTCACCAGCTTGGCTAATTGCTTGGATGTCTTTCGATGTGCCGAAAACTCCCATAATTAACAGGCAGGCGACTCCCAGTGAAAAACATTTTAATCTGAACATGGGTGTTATGCGTGTTGTTATGGTTGATATGGTTTTCACATTTCTCTCTGAGAGATGTTCCAGCAGGCAGCAGGTACCTGCACATTTGCCACAAAGTTTTGTTATTGCAGTAGCACAGAGCGTACTTGTACTTAGAGTATCTCCATTTAATGCTCCTGTGAATTTAAAAAATAATAATATAACATAATATAATACAATATTATAGGTTAAAGTACCCAACAGTGTATAGATTAGAAAATGTGTTAGGCCTCGACCATCTACAACAGTAAAATACTACTTACACATTAATGCCTTGGTAATTATAATCCAACACTTCAGCATCGACGGCATTATCAACCGAAATGGTGTTGTCAGCTGTAACCACTGCATGAGAGCAGTGCAGAGTGGCGACGATTAGCTAGCCAGTGGGGAACACTCACATGCACTAAAATGCAATAAAAGCACACGCGACCGCCGGGCTATGAAGAGCGGAAATGAATGGTCCTACATTAAATAGTAAAACAATGTTATAGCAATGCATTAGAAATTAAATGTCAAATATTAGTTTTCATCTGCTAACTATTGCAGTTTAAAGACAGCACAGAATTAGATTTGTTTTTGAGTCCAAATTAAAGGAAAGTGTTGCTAAAAATGATATGTGGTGAGCTCAAACACACACATGCCCACAGAGCTCATGCTAAATTCCCAGCAAAGGTAAAGGTAGCAATAAAAAAAGGAATTTATAGGCTTTAAGCCAAAGCATGAGACGCACACATGCTGTGTACTTTGGTTTGGACTGTGGTTTGTGGCACAAATAAAGGGCATGGTGGAAAATTAAAACCAGTCACTTACAGTCATGTTGGCTATAAAACGATGCTGGACTTTAACCCAGGGACAGAAACAATCTACTGCAGCGAATGACAAAAGCTGTGAACAGATATGGGAAAGGTAACTGTGTGATGATGATCAGCACTCAGTATTATGTCTGTAAGTACTGTTTTGCTCTCCAGGCCAGTTTCCACAAAACAACACAATAGTAATCTTGGTTTATGGACAACAGTTATTATGGGAGCTCAGAGGTTGGATTAGAACAGTGAAGTGAGTTAAAGTTGCACAGTGTGTGTGCAGGCTGAATCATTTTGCTCCCACAGCCATCACGTTTGGACGGAAAGCAAACGACAAACAAGAGAAAAACAGAGAATGAATGGTAGAGGATTATTTTGGAATGATGAGGTGAAAATAAACAAAACTGCGGACAATAAAGAGAAATGACCTAGGACTGACGGAGAGAGATAACAGAGGAATGAGAGTCACGGTGTGAAAGATGGATAGGAGAGAAGGAAGGAGAGGAGGAAGTGGAAGAATACAAAAGTACAGGTTTAATTGCCGGGGACTTACTGTTTTCACCAGGGCAACAGTAGCTGTCTGCGTCTGACTGATTGTGGTAGTACAGGTCCATCGCCTGGGGGAGAAATATGGCATTACTCAGTAAAAGAAAGTGAATGTATAAATCACAAGAACATGCAAAGTATACATTGAGTATTAGATGCACCCTCATAGCAAATTGAGATTCAGACCATGGATTCAGTTGCAAAGCCATCAAGTCTATAAGAAATGCATATTCATTGGTAACTGACATGACATGTTAGGCAACACGCTGGCTTTGTTGTGTACGTCCCTGCAAATCCAGTTTTGGAGATAATGTTTGAATTCAGTTGAATGACAAAAGGTGTTCTACGCATTGTGGAACTGTACAGCCCTTAGGCTTGTAACGTTTTTTAACGTTAGATAAATAAAAAAATAAGCTGGCCAAGCTACAAACTAGGTCAGCGGTTCCCAACTTGGGGGTTGAGATCAAAACAAGGAGGTCACAAGACAAAGCTAAACGTGATAGGATAGCATAGAAATAACATCTTTTTGACACAGCAAATTATCTTTTCTTTTCTTTCACAACTGAACAAACAAACAAATGTAACCTGTGAAGAGGAGGCGCACACACTAAGGGGTTTAGAAACCACTGATCTAAGCTGCTTATAAGCTCTTGAAAAGAGTACAGTGACTCTAAGAAATGTAACATTTTTGAACAGCAGCACTCTTAGTCAACATTTCTGAAACCACTGGTTCTGACCCAGACTTGTTCGTGTCCCAGTTTCAGTTGGTTCCACACGTGACGTGTTTTAACGAGGCTGGGTTTCCAGGGTGAGACTGCATTAAATCACTTGAGTCCTGTAATGAAAGCGGTGAGAAACCTCTGCTCTAACAAAATGACGACACTGTGTTATTAGGCTTTAGTGAGACCAAACGCCAGCATGAAAAGAAGATGAACTGCTTCTTGATCTTGTAAGTTCACTTTGCAGCATATCTTCAAACTGTACATAGAGACATGAGAGAGTTTCAAATGTATCTATTTATCTCCCTTTATCTATCAAAGACAACATGTGGGCAGTGTTGAGATCTTCTACTTAAGTAAACCCATAAATGAATGGAATAATACTCCATAACAAGTAAAAGTCCTGGATTCAAAATCCTAAGTACAAAGATATTATCAGCAAAATGTCCCTAAAGTTTAAAAAGTAAAAGTACGAATGAACATTTTTTGGGGACTTTTCTCAAATCTTGGATAATTTGGACCCCAAACCATTATCAAAATAAAACAATCTGGCATGTTCAGAGGGGATATATCTCTTTAGTGGAACTGACACCAACTCAGAGACAAAGGGCCCCGACTAGACATTGCGTTTTTGTAAAATGCCACGAGCCATAAAGCTTAATCCTTAACAAGGCAATGTATTATACAAATGTATCATATGTTGTCTTATATAAAATCTCAATCTGGAAAGTAACTAGTACATGAGTAAGTGTATGCAGTTGCTTTCCACCAGTGCATGTGAAGTGGTGTTTATGTCTTTGTGTGTGACCGTTTTGAATATAATAGTCAATACATTGCTCTACTAACGTGGCAGGTTGAATGGCTCAGAAATGTACAAGTAAACACTCAAGAATGTGCACACAAGGTCTCAACAGCAAGTACATAAGTCTGTCACACTTTACCTTTTCACATAAATGAACCGTGTGTTTGTCAGCTGTCACAGGGCATTCCCATGAAGCCACACTGTCATGTCAGATATTACTTGTCCTTGATGTTGTAGTCACTAGTGATCTTTGCTATATACTTTGCTCTGCAAGTATTGCTGTTAAATACAATCTTAGCCTAGTTTGCTATTCCACGTTGCAGCTCTGAAAACTCAGTATTCTCCCATAGGTGTTTTCAGAGAGCCAGACAAGCTGAGGCATGTGTGTGCGTGTGTTTAAGTGTGAGAACACTTTGTTCATCCATTCAGAGGTGACGCTTTATGCAGCATGCAGATGACATGGTCATTTCATCTCCATGTACATAAGTCTCAATATAGCAGCTTTGCCTATCCATCTTTTCCTCTCCTTTTTGCTGTCATACACACACACACACACACACACACACACACACACACACACACACACA